>NC_140474.1:37507803-37895303 GCF_051167445.1 Perissodus microlepis | reverse complement strand
AAGCCTGGTTTTTATTACACAGTAATAACTGTACCGCAATCATCCCCACTACAAAGACAAGTGATGAGTTAAACCAGTAAAGATCCATGCTACTGCACGGGCGTCTCACGCTGCTTTGAAACTGTGGAGGGCCTCTTCAGTGTTCCCAGTCTGGGTTGACTTCATCGTCGGGAACAACAGCTCTGCATCAGTAAATGTCCAGTAAGAACTGCAGTCAGATTTATGATGCGAATGCACCGGTGACACACACACAGTGCACTCAGATCATAACTGTGGCGCCAAACACATTTTGCTTTTCCAAGATCTCCAAGACTCCTCTTGTTCAGGGTTGATCTGTTTGTTTCTCCATTTCTATTGCTGTTATTTCAGTTTTTACATTATACAGGTGGTATACAGTATGACAGTGTCTAAGGCAGGACAGGCAGGGAAAGACGTAATAAAAGAACAAATAGAAATGCACAGTGTTTCGCTAAATGTTGCATCTGTAAGAAAAACAAACATTCAGCACCTGGAGCACAAAAATTAAAAAATACGTTTAACTTGTGTGATCTAACCCGACTCAAACCGCTGACCTTCTGACTCGTGGACGACCTGCTCAAACTCTTGTGCAGCAGCTACTCCAAAAAACACAAAAGTGAGTCCTCACAGCATTGCTCTTAGCTAGCTCTGATGGTGAGATGATCACAAGATAGACGCAGGAGGTGCAGGAAGGAGCGTGCTCCACTGAGCCTGCACGTGTTTCTTACCTGCTCTTCTTATCGGCACCTATTTTGCCTCCATCCACCTCAGTCTCATTATCCTCTGTGGGGCTCTGAGGCTCTGAGCGAGGAAACGCCGTCTTCAGGGTGTCGACGATGGCATTCACCACAATCTGCACGAGTAAACACATATGAGCTGTATTAATTCCATTTATTCAGGTTTATTTATCGAGCGCCAAATCCCAACAACAGCTGCCACGAGGCATCACAAACTGTGAAACCAGAGCAGGTTATTTCTTCCATATCAGTGCTCCGTCTCAGCAAACTAAGCACAAACACTCATGTGTCACTCACTCGTGTTAGAATGAAATATTCACCTTGTCTATGCGTGACACAATGAAAGGTTTCTTGACAAAGGCGATCCTGGCATCTGTATTGAGAGCGAGAAATTCCTGCATCTCCTCACTGTTGGCTATTTCAGGGATGGCGCACAGTTGCTGAAAAGGTTGAAACAGAAAGAAGCCACCAGAAATGTAGCAGCAGGCCAACAAACAACACGAGTGCACTACAGAAAGGTTTTCCACCAACTTTTAGAAAGGTCTCCAGGAGGCCCTTCCTGGCTTCTATCTTATCACTGTCCATGTTTCCAAACGGCATGTCTGGAAATATTTTCTTTGGACCTTTCACGCCTGGAAAAAGATCAGATGAGTCAGACTGGAACAAACAAACTCTCTAAGGTTCTCAAAGGTCTAATGCAACACTCCTTTCAAATGTCGAGCAAAATATAAAACTTCTGTACCTTTGATGAGTTTCCTCAGTTCTGTTTTTTCTTCCAGTCGTGTCTGCAGATTGAGGAACTCGCTGTAGCGTCTGTTGACCGTGTGATAGGCCACAGACTGAGCAGAAGATGGATTCTCACAGCCCGTCTGTACAGTTTCTGCATCCTCAAAGCCGGCCTGGATGCTTCCCGGGTTCTCACAAGCCATTGCTGTCTCATACTGTAAAGATAAAAAACAAACTGTAAGGCTTCACTGATATCCCAGTGAACGTAAGAATGCACCAGTACAGGCCAAACGTTTGTGACTGTATTCGCATTCCCATCAGTCAGTGCAGGAAAACATGAAGTTTGTGACCCCTTTTATTTATTTTTTTATTGTTATTTATTTTATTTTATCTTCAGTTGTTACAGACGGGACAGACATGGCTGGGGATAAGAAAGGGAGAAAGAAAGATGAAGGAAAAGAAAAACAGAGGGGAAGAGGGACAGTGAGAGAGGGCACTTAAAAAGAAAAACAAACCTCTCGGATCACCTTTTGAGAGAGAAAAGAGAAAAAAGGGAGAACAAGCAAAAAAAGAGCAACATAATAAACACAGCACCACCACATTAATAGCTAACAGTAAATAACAGTAAATACTAAATATTGAATGCTGTTGTGTGGCACGCAGGACCTACAGCGCACAATGTGCTGTGAGGCAGCAGCCAAGAAAGGTGTCGTTTGTGTCTGTGAACACCTGTGTGCACACCTGTGTGCATCAGCACGCTTGTATTCAAAAGGTTTCTCCATGTAACGACCTGCTAGGGAGTGTAGGGAGCCATAGCCCCGCCCCCAGGGCATGAAGCAGGTATGGAGGAGATCCAGGCAACAGATATCCAGAGGCCCCAGAGTGCGAGGACCCAAGGAGGACCATCGGAGGGACATCTGTGCCACCCTCCTGGGAAGAGCTGAGGAGAGCCGCATGAGGGGTCACCCAGTAGCCACGGAGCAGAAGCCAGAGGGGGCTGCAGTGACGTGCCGTGGGCTCTGCGGGCAGCCAGCTGTGGCCCAGAGGCCTGAGGGCCCCCCACACCTCAGAAAAGGCCTGACCGAGCCACAGGCGCCCGACCGCGCCAAGCAGCCACTGTGAGTGAGCCGGTACATATCTGAGCGCCCAGCGCCGCGCACCAAGAACCACCAACGCACTGACACCCGAGGGCATCAGCCACCGGCAGGGAGCGTGGTGGGGGGAGAAAGGCCTCCGTACTTTGGAGGGCCTGGAATGTTCCCAGAGGGGCGGAGTCTAAGACCCAACCTGACATATAGACACAGACGAACAGGCACACAGACACAAACCTGCATTCCCACCCCCATATACACATATACAAATACTCAGCACTCACCCAACGTAAAGACAGACAAATAGACACTGTACACACAATCACACTCCCCAAACACACTTTATACCCCAGGTCCAGCTACCCTCACCCCCAGAGGGGGAAACTGCACCTAGATGTTACCCTTTGTGTTAAGGTCTAAAACTGATATTAATTATGTGAAATTAATTTTGCCTTTTTATTTCATGTCCACCTGAGAGAACAAAGTTTCCAAATAGACCCTCACTCAGTCACTGCTAAAGCTCGGCCCCAGCCCTCCTCCTTCGGGTCGCTCATCAGCGCGGGGATGACAAACTGCATTACTTTGAATCCTGTGTAACTGAGTTTTTTTCCTCTTAATAAAGAACATCCTGTGTTTTGTGTTTAGTTGTGTTATCTTTGTCTAATATTTACTTTTGTTTGATGGATTAACCTTGCTAACCAAACGTCCTAGCACTGATGGGGATTTATTTAACGTTTTAGTAAAACTCTAAAAACTTTCTCCCAGTGCAGAACATCAGATATCAGAACGAGTCCTGTTTCTGTGTATTTTAGGGTTTTAAACTCTTAGTTATTAAATAAAACTGAAAGTTAAATATGTTGAAATATTAAAATTACTGCCTTTTATCATCATTATATTTGTCAGTGCAGGAAAGCTCATTATCATGGCCAAATGCCTGATAGAGAGGACACTCCTGAAAGCAGTGCTGTAGCACTCTCTGGGTGTTTTTCTGTAGGTCGTAGATCAGCCCAGTAAACACCAACCAACAACTGCAACGTAGCAAAGTCACATTGTCCTTACTTTGATGGTGTAAAGTGTGTAGGGGTGCGAGCCGGTGCCTCGGTGCTCCTTAGCCGTGATGGTTCCAGTGATGCGGAGGTTTTGGATGATGACGGGTCCCTCGGGGCTGCTGAGGGGCTCAAAACTGAACGTGGGGACAGAGGAACAGCACTGCAATGTACTGACAACACTCAGCTCATTAGGATTCATTACCCCAGTCTGCTCTGCGCCTATAAGAAGGCCTCTGTTGGCGATTATAGACGGGGAACTGCCTTCTCTCTCCAAGGAACGAATCCTGCTGATACTGGAGTCCCTCTCTGCTGTGCTGAGCGATGGCAGGACGCAGCCATTAGTCTGCTCCTCCGATTCTGAACTCAGCAGGAATTTGGTTTGGCCGTCCACTGGACTGTGGCAAACATCCTCCAAATCCAACCCGTAGTTGGTCTCGACAGATGTGGCGCAATCTTTCCTACTGTCATCCAGACCATCATCTTGTCCGATCATGACCAAAGAATCGCTGGAACTGCGTTTAAAATCAGCCAAAGGAGAATCCGGGTCAGAGTCATTTTCCTGGTAAAATGGGTTTGACTTGCTTCCTCTTGTGTAGCGCCTTAAAAAGGGTGGAACAGTTTCATCTTCTTCGGCGTTGTGTTGTGGAAAGTCCGCCTCCGTGGAGTCGGGCACATCATAGGCAGCGGGCGTGGCGGTCTCTGTGTGACTGATCTTTTCAGCCTCCGCTCTCTGCGCAGGAACGTCGCTGTTCTCTTGAGGAACATGTGCTGCCTGCCATGCTGGAGCGACCTCTGGGTCATTAGGTGGAGAGGGTAGGAGCGGGGATGAATTTGGTGATTCTGTTGTTTCTGGCGGTTGGCTGACAAATATTTTAAGTATGAGGAGGTTTAACCAGTCAGGGTCTGACAGTTTGGCAACGAGAGGCAGCAGGACATTACAGGTTATCAGCTCTCCAACCACAAACCGTCCAGTGCGCGTTTCCAAGTGAGGTGAAGGC
Source organism: Perissodus microlepis (assembly GCF_051167445.1). Lineage (NCBI taxonomy): Eukaryota > Metazoa > Chordata > Actinopteri > Cichliformes > Cichlidae > Perissodus > Perissodus microlepis. The sequence continues at coordinate 37,890,684 of NC_140474.1, read as the reverse complement.
ACTAAAACGTGCAGCAGCAAGTCTGCGACTGCTCTCGCATAGTTGACTTCCACCGTTTCGCTGGTCACGGCGAGGTGAGGGGTGCTGATGCTGGAATAAGCCTTCCACAGCTGCTCGTTCTCGCTGCTCTCATTTGCCCTCAGAGACACCTGCTGCTCGGTCACCAGCTCCTTGGCTTTCATGTAGTCCTGTAGATGGCAGCCGAACAGATCGAGGACCCTCTGGGTCAGTTCCTGCAGAATTCACACATTAACACGACCCATTAGAGAAATTCTCTGATTCTCTCCATTTTTAATTCTGCATGTTAAATTAGTTTCTTTACAAGCAAAGAAATGTAATAATTCCTGTGAATGTTGCCGTTAATGGTCAAACATACAGTAACATACACTAATAATGGTGTGACCCTTTGTGCAGCAAATACTACTGATCATCTTGTAAGATGGCACAAGTAAATAGTTTGTTCTGTTTCATGCTGGATGTAAGAAAAATGACTAAAGTGACACCGACAAAGGTCGAATAGGCAGAAGGGGCTAGAGCATCTCTGTGGTGAATACCATAGACCGGTGCTGAGCTCTTAGTGGATGTGCTGAAATACTTCATATGAGGATTTGAACTACTTGAAGTCTAAATCGCAACTCACAGGACCTGCTGTCACCTACCATACAGTGCTTCTTATAGAGCTCATGGTTCTCAGAGTCTGAGCTGGTACATAAAGGGAACTACTGTGGTTTCTCTTATTTTCTGTCATATACATTTTGTTACAATAATGTATTATCAATAAAAATGCCCAAATTTTCAAATGTTGAAGTCAGCGACTGTTAAATAATCCCTCTGAGTCAAAAGTCCAGTGTTCAATGGGCTACGGCAACGCTAATAAAAGGTAATAATCATGCAGAGTTAACCTTAAACCTGGACCGTCAGCAGGACACTGGGTCCTAGCAGGTCCTGGTTTAAACCTCAGAGGACGATATATTTTCATTTCATTCGGTCTGTGCATTTCTGGTTCCTGAAAAAACCTACCTGAGCCCATCTTTAACCTCCTAAGACCTGAACTCTTCCACGACATGCATTTTTAATTTCTCTTTGATATTTGGGCTGATTGGGGCCCAATGAATGTAAAAACAAAGAATTACCAGGTTTTTTTTCAACCTTATTTTTGTTTTTAAGAAAAATAAGAGCCACATATGAGGATATTCATTTAATATTTTGATAGAACAGTAGCAGGATAATGTCCTTGTAAGTGGATATCAGGCCCATGTAGAGCAAAATTGAGTATTTTAGTCTAAATAACCCAAAATGTGATGTCCACGTATGTGGACGCAGGTCCTAGGATGTTAAAGAACTCCTCAACAGTCACATGACCTGTGGTAATGGGTCACACCTTTCCTAATATTTACCCAGCTACAGTCCAGAATGACTTGTTTACTAACACTTATCAACACTGGTGGAGCAATTACTGTATACATTATTTTAATAGATGGTTTTAACCATTCCAGACTTTTGGAAATCTCTTTACAGATTTTAATGCAGATTTACAAGTGCTCCTCATCCATAGCAACAACAACTGTAAGCAGGTTAACACAAACACTTGTTCTTCAAGTACTTGTAGTGTGCCTGGCCTTCACATTAACTACAGAAAATTCTTGCAAGCACATTGTTAGACCTTGTGAAAGCTCCCTGCTCCTTTAAAGCTCAGTACCTTCCTGTCAGCTGTTCTTGCTCGCAGTTTCAGCCTCATGGCCATGGAGATCATGGCTTCTTCAATCTCTGTTTCAAAAGCACTCTCAGAGGACACAGTGGAGTACCAGGAGGTGACAAAGTCTCTGATGATTTTCTTCACTGTGTTGTGGATCTCCTGGTCCAGATCATTTTCATCCTTCTCAGACTTTGGAATCTGAAAATTAGTAATACCATAATGAGGGAGAATGAGTGGAGTCTAAGGTTAACTTAGCCCAAACTGTTTATAATCACATCCATATATTGTAAAACATCAAGCTGTAAACCATCATTAATTATAGACCTACTTGCTCCCAGGTGATAAACCTCTCCAGGTGAATCACACTGTTGGACTCAAGAACAGTCTGCGAACCGAGCCAGCCCCAGAGCACCAAGAGCAGGCTGGTGAAGACACACAGCAGCCAGATGTTGACCAGCAGGTGGAACAGCACCAGCCAGGCCAACACCACACCGACGCCCAGCAAGCTCCTCTGTCCCCACACCTCAGCCATGATGCTGCAGGGTTTGCTTTCTCAATGGCCTCAACTGGAGAAGTGAAGATCAGGCGTGCCGGGTACCATCACTCCTTAAAGAACCAAAACGATAACACCTGAGTGTAACATCGGAAACAGGACGGGAAGCTGAGTGCAAGCAGAGTGGGGTTAAGTTGAAGTGAAGGGAATGAATGTGTAACACAAACATATCATCCACGCTGCTTATCACGTATTGACAGCAAACAGAAGAAGTGTTGTAAAATGCTTCACTGACCTCAGGGACGATGTGTCTCGCGGGCACGTATTTGCTGAGCCAGCGCGTGCACGCTAAAAGCTAACGCTGGTTGTACCGTGCTTCGGGAGTAAATGAACGTTTACATGCTGCACTAGCTAACCCGGTGTAGCTACGCTACGGTCATTTATGTCCGCTAACGGTGGTACTAGCGTTAGTCCAAAGGCATTAACTGTCGTGCTGAGACCGAACTCCGCTCAGAAATGTTTCATGACGGTGTACGTCCGACAGGCTGTGGCAGCAGCTAAGCAAGATGTCAAGATTAATGTCTGCCCTTTAGCTGCTTCCTACGTCAGTAACAGCAGCAGAGACGGGCTGACAGGTAGCTGGAAATATGAGTGGCATCGTTGCTTCTTTGTAAAGATGCTGAAATGAAGATAACGCGCTGTATTTGTCAGAGAGCTGCAGCACGCATATACCAACCTTACAGTGCTGAACCAAAGACACGTCACTCCAGGAGCGCGTGACGCCTGCTCATAAACGCATACAACAAGCTACAGCGCGAGCTCAGACAGACGTGCACCCTGCACGAGCCGTCCAGCACTCAACGAGAGGTCTCGTGAGCTTCTCGGCGTCAACTCCTCGGTCTGGTTTGTTTACTTCCTGTATTGCGAGCTATGACGTATCGATTGGGGCAGGCTCCAAGGCTTCGGAGGCAACTGACTTCCGGTATTTGCCAAAAAGTGATTGCCCGTATTTAAACTGCTGTAAATGGCTTGTTGGCCTATAATATGTGAAATATATTTCAAATGTATCCCTCACGAATGATATCAAGTCATCGTGAGACACAAACAGCATTCCCGTCACAACGCAATCAGTTTACGGCAAAGCGACTTTTATATATCTTTGATTTATCCAGTTAAAAATCCCTCTTTGTAAGTCCTGTTCACTAAAGTCTATTCACCAGTATAAGTAAAGACATAACACATAAAAAAACACATGGAGACCTTGGAAATCAGTCTGTAATTTGCATTTTTACAAATCCCGAAATACCAATTAAATATTAGTTTGCTATTTTGTGTGCACACTTTTACACTCATTCACTCATTAACGTGCATAATGGATTTATCATCAGATCACAATAAGATCTGAAGTCTCCATCTTTCTAACTCTGTGCCTCCATGGGAGGCGATGCTGTCAGTCTGTCAGCCAGTTTGCTTTTTTTTTCTTTTTTTTTTCTTTTTTTCATCATTTATTTAGACAATTGAACAACAAACATACATAGTGATGTAGAATATAGAAAGGGTATGAAAAATTCCACAGCTTGCAGTGTCTTGAACAAGTTATGTATACAAATACAAGTACGTAAACAAAAAGGTATACTTTAGGAGAAAACAGATAAACAAAATAACTGAAAAAAAAAGGAAGTGCTCAAGGTATAAATAAACAGCACGTAAGTCAAGTGAAACTATACATTCGACACAGCTCTTGTGTTTTACACGCTTTGGAGTTAGTACTGTTCTTAAGATTCTCCAGATAATTGGAAAACAGGGCTTTAAAAGCAAATATGTTTGGACGCTGTTGAGAAAATTTTGTACAATGTATGTGAAATTTGGCAAAAATAATCAGAAGATTAATAATATATTTTTTCCCTGGAATTAATTTATCGGTATGTGAGAGGCCAAATAGAATATGTTGAAACTTCAGTTTACATGAGGAATCAATTTTGGTGTTTATAAAATTATTTAGATCAATCCAAAATACATGTGTATAAGTGCATTCCCAAAATAAATGACATATTGTTTCCTCTGCATTGCTGCAAAAAGTACAGAGTATCAATATTTTTTTTAAATTTAACCAGATATGTCTTTACCGGATAACATCTATGGATCAACTTAAGAGTAACTTCTCTTATCTTATTAGTAATAATAAATTTCCTTGATAGAATCCAAGTGTTTTTCCAGTCTATATCATTGTAAATATTGTTCCAGTAAAATACAGCTGCAGGTTTGGAAACAATATCTCTTTGAATGATTTGTCTAATACATTGATTTGTGGCTTTATCACTCAATAAAGGACAGATGTTACCGATGTATATGCTACTGGGATTTAGTTCTGGAATAATACAATTTCTACCCTTAGGAGCAGACACCAATAACCTTCTCACTCCATCTGGTATCGCATCAAAAACTACAGCATATCCTGTTGGAGTGACAGGAAAATCATAAACAGACAAAAATTCCTTATAAGAAGTCAGCCAGTTTGCTTGCATTGAAAGCGTTTACTTTACGTGACGATACGATTGTGGCGGGGCGTGGTCTGCGGTGCAGTGCAGGGATGCCGGACGCACAATCGTGCCCCGTCGACTTAAAATCTGTACTGGGTCCTATCATGTCGTTGTTGTGTGTGTGTGTGTGTGTGTGTGTGTTTCTGAACAGCAACCATGAATAAAATATTATGGAAAGCACTAACCCGTGGATATATTACAACGATTTAAAAATATATATATATCTGTACTCTGTAAAGTTTCTGATATTCAGTCATTTATTTATTCACTCATTCACTGTGGTCGGTCACATTGACTGAAGGGCTGTCACAGTTGAATCTTGAAGCTGATGTGAATATCTGAGTCAGGATGAGGCTGAAAGGACTCGAAAACTGAGTTAAATCCATGTTAAAGTGACCTGCAAACAGTCTGTGGTCTGAACACTACATGTTGAAATCTGATTCAGTCATTAAATTTGATAGATATGGTCTATTGAAAAATCACTAAAGGAGTCTCAGTGGATCCACTGTCTATTGTCTCAGTATAGCCTACAGTGTCCTAGTCACAGTCCACAGTTTTTTTTAAAACGACTAGATTACTTAATTTAATAGACTGCTCATGCAGTAAAAACATTGAAACCATAATATTTTCTTTAGATGCGGAAAAAGCATTTGACAGAGTTAACTGGAAATTTCTATTTGCAACTTTACACAAATTTGGTTTTGGACCCTCTTTCATTAACTGGTTAAAAATATTATATAACTCCCCAACAGCTTGTGTCAGAACAAATGACCAAACATCCTCCTGTTTCTTTCTCCCGAGGGGCACCAGGCAGGGATGCCCACTCTCCCCTTCACTGTTTGCAATTTTTATTGAGCCACTAGCAGCAGCAATTAGACAGAATTCAGTAATTAAGGGCATAAAATGTAAGAATATAGAACATAAAATCAGCCTTTATGCAGATGATGTGTTACTTTTTCTCCAAAACTCAAACCAATCTCTCTGGGGTAATTGCATTGATAAATTCTTTCTCAAGTGTCTCAGATTATTCAATTAACTGGTCAAAATCTACAGTTCTTCCGATTAATTGCTCCTTCCATAATTCTTCTCCTTCCCCACTGCAATCTGGAAATATAAAATATTTAGGTATTAATGTCTCTCCTAAACTTTCAGAATGAACTAAATTAAACCACATCCCACTTTTAAAGACAGTAGAAGGCGACCTGGCTAGATGGAAATCTTTACCCATATCACTCATGGGAAGGGTCGCCGCTATAAAAATGATGGTCTTGCCAAAAATAAACTATTTATTTTCAATGATCCCAAATAAGCCATCACAAGATTGGTTCAGATCTCTAGACTCGTACATTTCTAAATTCCTTTGGAAAGATAAACGTATCAGCTTAAAAACACTACAAAGGACCAAGGATAAAGGAGGATTAAATCTGCCTAACTTTAATCACTATTTTTTAGCCAACAGGCTTCAGTTCATCTCTAGATGGTTTAAACACACCCTCTTAGATGAACCTTGGATAGATGTAGAACAGGCACTATGTAATAACCTAGAAATTTCAGACCTACCATTTATCAGCTCAAACATCAAACGACATGAATGCTTTAAAAGCATCAATATTAGCTCTTCTCTGACAGCATGGTGGGAGTTTCTAATAATGACAGAGTCTTCATTAATCCCATGCAAACGTACACCTATCTGGAACAATCCGGACATATTACAAAACAATAATATGATAAACTTTCCAGATTGGAGTTGCAAAGGAATTAAATACTTGGAACATATGTTGGAAGGAACAGACTTTATTTCGTTTGACAGACTAGTTACACAATATGGGATCAACAAGAAACGATTTTTGGAATATCAACAAATTAAATCCATAGTAAAAAAGAAATTTAATCCCAGTGAAGCTGAATTACAAACACCACCAAGTGTGGTACAATTTTTTAAGTCTAAAACCCCCCCAAATTATTGTCTAAAATATACAGAACACTTTCTAAAATAGATTAAACCTATATCCCTTCCTATTGCAAAATGGGAAGCAGATTTATCAATCAACTTAGACCCAAACCTTTGGTCTCAGATATGCTTAAAAACCTTTCAATGGATCAGAAATCCCAGTTTGCAATTAATACAATACAAAATATTACACAGAGTGCACTATACTGGTCATAGGATGTTCAAGATGGGCTATACGCCTTCCAACAACTGCTCACACTGCACAGCAAATACACCGGACAATTACATCCACGCTCTTTGGTTCTGTCCACCAGTTCAGAAATTTTGGCGTGAGATATGTGAAGACTTATCAAAGTGTCTGAAATGTAACATTCCAGCCTCCCCTTTAGTTTGCTTGCTGGGCAACTGGGATGAGGTCACTGCAGAAATAAACACAGCCCACGTTGTTTTTACGGCCCTATGCATTGCCAAGAAAATGGTCCTCATTAACTGGAAAAATAAAAATAATCTTAATTCTAACCAATATAAAAACCATCTAATAGATCACATTAGTCTTGATACAACCTCTGCCATCACATTTGATCAATCCCTTTGGGCTCCTTTGATCGGCTTCATCACCTAGTGGGGGTGGGGGGTCATGGTTTGGTCCTGCCTTCGCTATTGTGGTTGATATGGGGGTAGGGACGGCCTTAGGGCGTCTGGGGAGTCACTAGGGACGTTTTCCCTGGAGGGCCTAACCTGGGGGATGTGGCCATGACCTGGTTAGGAGCTCTGGGGCTCTTGGATGGTGTTTTCCTTGTGGCTGCGTACAGCAGAGATGGGGGAGGGTCTGTGCTGGCGGACGTTGGTTACTGGCCTGGTACCCTGGCTGCCCCTGGGAGGGTCCGGGACGGGCGTGGAGGCTTGGGGGTCTGGGGGTGCTCCGCCCCCGGTCTGGGGTGCTGGCTGGGCCTTGGGGGCTTGGGTCCTGGCTGTTGTGTCGCCGGAGCAGTGGGCGGGTGGGTGCAAGGGGGCTCAGCCCCAGTGCAGGGGACCTCTGGTGCATCGGCCCAACTAGGGGGCTCTCTAACTGGTGGGGAGGTTGTTATATCTTTGCAGGTGGTCTCCTCACTACAGGAGCTCACTCTGCAGGTGGGGGGAGAGATATAGGAGAGGGGGAGAATGAACTCAACCTGGGTGTCTATTGTCTTGTGTAGTTTGGGAGATGATTGGATGATGGGGTGGGTGCAGTTTTCTCTGGGGTGGAGTCGGGTGGGCTGCCCCGGACTCTGTGGGGCTGGGCGGTGCTGCTGCTGCGGGCCCCGGTCCGGATGGGCCTGGGCCCCCTTGCCCTGGTGGGTTCCAGAGCGTGGGGGTGCCTACTGGGGTCAGCGGGGGAGCTGGCCCCAGGGAAGGGCCGCTTGCCCCTCCCTTTCTTCCCTCCCCATCCTCAGCTGGTGCCCTACCCTCAATTTTAAATGCATAGAGACACTAAGGGTTTTCGGGAGGAGCCGTGCTGCTCTCTGAGAGGAAGCTAGTACCATGCTCTCCTGAGTTTTAAATGCACTTTAGAACAGCACACAGCAACACTACATATGAGCGGGCGTAGGGAGGTTTGAGGTCTTCACTCACCCCGGTTCTGTTAGCCGTCAGGGCTGGGGGGCTGGGAGGAGGTGCTGGCCGTCAGACTGGGGTCTGGGATGCGGGGCCTCCCTGCTACTGCAGATAAGGAGGTGGTCCGCTTGCCTCCACCCCAGAGAGAAGGGTTACATCTCCTGGGTCTAGGTGCGGCTTGCCCCTCTGAGGGCGGGGGTACCTGGACCTGGGATATAGAGTATGTTTGGGGAGTGCGACTGTCTGTGCAGTGTCTATTTGTGTCTGTCTACACGTTGGGTGAGTGCCGAGTATTTGGTTGTGCATATGGGGGTGGGAATGCACGTCTGTGTCCGCGTGCGCCTGTTTGTCTGTGTCTATATGTCAGGTTGGGTCTTAGACTCAACCTCTCTGGGTACATCTCAGGCCCTCTAAAGTACGGAGGCCTATCTCCCCTCACCACACTCCCTGCCGGTGGCTGATGCCCTCAGACGTTGGTGTGTTGGTGGTCCTTGTCGTCTGGGGCTGGGCGCTCATGCATGTACCGGCTCACTCCTGGTGGCCGATTGGCGGGGCCGGGCGCCTGTGGCCCGGCTGGGCTCCTTCTGGGGGGTGGGATGCCCTCAGGCCTCTGGCCTCTGGGCCTGAAGCTCGGTCCTCTCTGGCACAGCTGGCTGCCGGCAGAGCCCGCGGGCACGCCACTGCAACCCCCTCTGGCCTCTGCTCCGTAGCTGCTGGGTGACCTCTCGTTTGGGGCTCTACCCAGCTCTTCCCAGGAGGGTGGCACGGTTCCCCCCCTTTGGTGGTCCTCCTCGGGTCCTTGTACTCTGGGGCCTCTGGATATCTGGGGCCTGGATCTCCTCCATACCTGCTTCATACCCTGGTGGACGGGGCTATGGCTCCCCACACTCCCTAGCAGATCGTTACATGGAGAAACCTTTGGAATACAAGCGTGCTGATCCACACAGGTGTGCACACAGGTGTACACACGGGTGTTCACAGACGCGGACTACACCTTTCTTGGCTGCTGCCTCAAAGCACATTGTGCGCTGTCTATCTTGCGTGCTGCACAATATCGTTTAATATTTAGTATCTACTGTTATCTACTGCTAGCTAGTTTATTGTGATGGTGCTGTTTTTATTATGTTGCTCTTTTTTTTTTTGCTTTCTCTTCTGTTTTTTTTTTCTCCATACAGGTGATCCAGGTGTTTTGTTTGTTTTTCTTTCTTTCTTCCCCCCCTTCTCACCGTCTCTTCTCCCCTCTATTTTTCTTTCTCTCCCTCTCTTTCTTTCATTCTTTCTCCCTGTCCTATCCCCCAGTCATGTCTGTCCTGTTTGTAAAATAAATACATAATTATAATAAAGGTCAATCAAATGGACCAATATGGCAAGGCCACGATGATCCACTTGGTAAAATAAATCCGCTTGGCATCTTTCTTGGCCTTAAGACAACAATTCTGATGGCTAAAGATCCAAACAGGGACACAAAAAATAAAAAAATAAAAATAAAAAAAAAATAAAAATAAAATAAAACGACTTACTCTCAGTCTTTAAAATACACTGCCGGGACCACAGATTCTAAACACAGGAAGTTAATTCGTGAGCAGAAGAAGTGCTGATGAATACCTCACCACTCACGATTAAAATGTTCTTTTCTTCACATGACTTGGAAACAATCTCAAAATGTTAAAAAGAAAGAGAGCAGACAAGAAGAGCAGGTTCAACTGAAGTATTTCTTTAAATCAACAGCAGCTGAATTTTAGTTTAGTTCAAAAGAGCATGAAAAGAAAGAACTCTCTGAGCTTGTGTGGTACTTTCCCCCCCAAACATACATTGAGCAGATTTATTGAGTTGAGCTTCTTCTCAGGGTGCAGGCTGAGCTGTACCTTTCACATTATACATTAACATGGCTGACTTAACTCCCAAAGCCTCATTAGTTCATCAGCCTTGGAGTTTTTCCATACACTGACCCATGTCTAAGAACAATGCTGTGCTCAGCTATACAGCAATGTAGATATTGTTAAATTCACAACCCGTGAGTGTGAGCTGAGCTATAAAAATCAGTAAGTGTTTACTGATTTTCTTGCTGTAAAATCCAGCTTTTACGCTGGATACAGACATTTTTCTTTAGATTACCACAGGTAATTAAATACTTCCTCGGTTATTTCCTTTGTTTATAAAATTATCTCAGGAGTGTCAGATTCCCTTCTTTCATTTCAGAAATGAAAACTGAGGACATGAAAGTCAGAAAATGAAACTTAACTCTTGTCACTTTGGTTTCAGTTTCCACATCATATAACTGCCTTCCATGTGTTATTATGTCCCGGACACAGAAGGAGCTGAGAGGTGAGTGTTTGCACATCCCGTGGTCTTTACTGTATAGACAGTTATAGTAAAATTAATAAAAGTACAGATGTTGTTATGAGTGTAAGGTCTGTGAAGGTTCTCAGTCATCCAGGTCATCGTAGTCTTCACTTTTGCTTTTCAAGCAACTTAAAGAAGTCCAGACACCTTTCTTTCCAAGCTCCTTAGATTATGAATGTAATGTAATGCAGCTTTAGGTCTGACTTGGGCATTTTTTTGGCCACCACTAAATGAGCCTTTTCAGGTCAGATATGAAAACGAGTGAAGACGGAGTAAAACGAGGTATGCTGATGGCTAGTATAACCTCACTAATCTGATTTGTTCAGTGTGGTTGACTCTGGAGCCAGTGTGGGAAAATATTTCTGAAAGACCTGAGGGAGCCACACAGTCGCTCATTAAAATTACCTTGTGTGCAATTTCACACATGCCATGCGTCCGGGTTTTTCAGAAAGCCTTGTTTCATATGGTGAGTCACAGGGTTGATAGGTTAGCTCTGTGAGGGTCTGTGGGTCATTCCTCCTCAGCCATGAACAGGCTCATGACAACTTACGAGACACTACCTTTGACAGAGGTGAGTGAAACACGGCCCTGCACTGCTTTCACTCTGAATTTATTACCTGAAATCACTACTGGTGCTTTTGGGAGATTTAATGTGTTGTATATTGTTTCCAGCATATTTAAAAAAAAAGACAATTTTAAGCTTTTCTTTGTTCGTAACTGTTCTGCCTGAGCCTCGCCAACTTAATTTAGAGCTTGTGTCTGTTAGGTTTCCATTTCCTCTCACGGTGAGAAAAAAAAGCCCAGACTGTGGAGTTCCATCGTCGAGATGACGTCTCACATGGCACTGTGCAAACTCTGTGAGTACAAAACAATCTGCTGTGAAGTCACTCTCATAAAAAAACACTAACTGGGAAAATCCAGTATCTTCTTGCCATTTCTCCTCTATTTATAAAGTTAGCAGTAAAGGAAGGAAACTGGGACTTTGTGGTTACTTGGCAACCCCTTGGGGGATTTTTTATGAGCCACAGTTAGACTTCATCGGCTGAGTTAACATCTTTTCTGTCACCATCAGTTCCTCTGGTTCTGGTGGCGGCTGTGGTGCTCACTGTGAATGGGATAATAGGAGATCCCCTGTTTGAATGCCTCCAAGACACAGACTACAGCGAGCTTCTTGACATTGTGAAGAAAGGTCTTCCTGCTACAAAGACACCTCGACACGTAGCAATTGTCGGCGGGGGCATCGCTGGACTGACAGCTGCCAAGTTTCTAGAAGATGCTGGACATAAGGTAATTTACAGTCAGGGAAAAATATTTAAACTACACTCTCTCTGGGAGTAATTTTCTGAGTCATTGCTGTTGGTACTAAAAGTGCATATGCTTTTCAAACTGAGTGTCATCGCTGTGTGTCCCCTTGGACATCAAAGGTGACCATAATCGAGGCCAGTAATCGTATCGGAGGACGTGTGGAGACCTTCAGGAACAGAAGAGAGGGCTGGTATGCAGAACTGGGGGCCATGAGGATCCCAAGCTTTCATAAGTGAGTAAAGAGATGCACATGCCATAGTGGGACTGTGACATTTTGGCACATAGACACCCCCTTATTTAATGAAGGAAAATATCCTGTTGGAAGTAAGAACTGAATGATGCCAGAAGAAATGTACTAGCCTGTAGAGTTTTCAGTACTTGTAAGATTTCTGAGCCTCTAAGTAACTAGGAAGAGTCTAACAAAACACTAAAGATCTTCTAGCTAAATGGTTAAAATACCGTATATATTCATACAGGATAACTAATGTGCTTATGTCACAGGATTTTACTTTCTTTTGCGTCCAAATTACAAATACCTATGAACCGCTTCATCCAAGATGACATCAACACCTACTACTTGGTAAATGGAGAGCTACATAAAACCTATACAGTTGAAAACAACCCCAGCGTGCTCAACTACAGCTTGTCTGACAGGGAGAGGGGGAAAACAGCCGCTCAGCTCTTCAGCCAGGCGCTGTGGAAGGTTTGTTCATGTGCTGCTTTGTTGCACATGTCAATGTGAATCTTGTCTTGTAAATATTGTGATTTTCACACAGGTGAGAGATGATGTGAAGGCAATCGGCTGTAGTGCCACATTGGATAAATATGACTCCTACACAGTGAAGGTAAAGGTTTAATTACCTTGACACTTGATGTCATACAGATCACAGCTGTAATCTGTTGGGGGGAAATGTCCTCACAGGAGTATCTGGTGAAGGAGGGCAATCTGAGCCGTGGAGCCCTGAGGATGATTGGGGACATCCTGAATGAAAACAGCCTCTTCTACACATCACTGATCGAGATGATGTACATGCAGACAGACATCAGTGACAACGTCGAGTAAGAAATATTCATATAACTGTTATGTCACAGTGGGATGTTAAGAAGCCAGGGAAGAGGAACAGCAGCTAAGATATGCTTCTGATCCTGAGTGGTTGGTCTTCCATACCTTCTAGTGCCACCATTGTTAGACTGTACTCCAAAAGGGCAAAATAGTTGGCTTAAACACTTTGTTGAGCTGAGGGAACAGATTCATGTGGCACTTCTCCTTTGTTTCGTCATTATATGTTATATGGGGCGATCGTGGCTCAAGAGTTGGGAGTTCGCCTTGTAATCGGAAAGTTGCCGGTTCGAGCCCCGGCTTGGACAGTCTCGGTCGTTGTGTCCTTGGGCAAGACACTTCACCCGTTGCCTACTGGTGGTGGTCAGAGGGCCCGGTGGCGCCAGTGTCCGGCAGCCTCGCCTCTGTCAGTGCGCCCCAGGGTGGCTGTGGCTACAATGTAGCTGCCATCACCAGTGTGTGAATGTGTGTGTGAATGGGTGGATGACTGGATGTGTAAAGTGCTTTGGGGTCCTTAGGGACTAGTAAAGCGCTATACAAACACAGGCCATTATATGTGTAATTTTTCTTATTACTTGTTGTATACACCGATCAGGCATAACACTGTGACCACTGACGGGTGAAGTGAAGAACACTGATTCTCTCCTCATCATGGCACCTATTAGTTGTTGAGATATATTAAGGAGCAAGTAAACATTTTGTCCTCAAAGTTGATGTTAGAAGCAGGAAAAATGGACAAACCTAACGATAAAACAGCTGGGTCAGAGCATCTCCAAGCAACAGTAACCAGCGACAGGGTCGTGGACAGTCAAGACTCACTGATGCACGTGGGCAATAAAGACTGGCCCATGTGGTCCGATCCAACAGACGAAGATCAAACAGCTGAAAAAGGTTCAAGCTGACTGTGATAGAAAAGTGTCAGAATTCACAGAGTTTGGTTGCTGTGTAGCTGCAGACCAGTCAGGGTGCCGTGCTGACCACTGCCCACCACCAAAACCACCAATGATCAGCATCAGAACTGGACCACGGAGCGATGGAAGAAGGTGGCCTCGTCTGGTGAGTCACGTTTTACATCAGGTGTGCATGTGTCGCTTACCCAGGCAACACCTGGCACCAGGATGCATTGTGGGTAGAAGGTGAGGCGGCAGAGGCAGTGTGATGCTTTGGGCGATGTTCTGCTGGGAAACCCTGGGTCCTACCATCCATGTGGATGATACTTTGACACGTAGCACCTACCTGAGCATCGTTGCAGACCATGGACACTATTATACACTCCACGGAGGCCACACCTCGCCACTTACAGGATCAAATGATCTGTCGCTAACTTGGTGCCAGATGCCACAGCACACCTTAGGGGTCTGGGGGAGTCCAGGCCTCGATGGGTCAGAGCTTCCATGGCAGTGAAAGGGGCACATAATGGTCACAATGTTATGGCTGATTGGCATGATTCAAATTTTATAGAAAATAAATGATTAGTTCAGCTTTAGCGGCGTATTGTGTATTAAGGGATGTTTTCTTGAATTTCTTTCAGGTACTTTGAGGTGACTGATGGCTTTGAACACCTCCCCAGAGCTTTCTATCAGGTCTTAAATGCCACCATCCTCCTCAACTCCAAGGTCAAGCTCATAAACCAGACAGGTGGTAGAAATGTGACCATCACCTATCAGGACCAGCACAACTCGGGTTCCCTGACTAACCTAACGGTGGACTACACCCTGGTCACTGCCACAGCCAAGGCCACCCTGTTCATTGACTTTCAGCCCCCTCTCTCGGGGGACAAGATGGAGGCCCTGCGCTCAGTTCATTACACCAGCTCCACAAAGGTGGTGCTTAGTTTCAAGGAGCGCTTCTGGGATAAAGAGGGCATCAGGGGAGGGAAGAGCATCACAGACCGTCCCGCTCGCTTCATCTACTACCCCAGCCACAGCTTCCCCGGGACATCCGCAGGTGCACTGCTGGCATCCTACACCTGCTCTGACGACTCCGCCCTCTTCCAGGGCATGAATGATGGGGAGCTGATGGCTGTGGTCCTGGAGAACTTGGTGAAGATCCATGGAGAGTACATCAGGCCTTTGTGGACAGGGGGGCTGGTGAAGAAGTGGGGCTTGGATCCTTACAGTCTGGGAGCCTTTGTCCTGTTCACACCTTACCAGCAGGGGCACTATGCCAGAGAACTGTTCCAGAGTGAGGGACGGGTACACTTTGCAGGGGAGCACACAGCCACACCTCACGGATGGATCGAAACGTCCATCAAGTCTGCACTCAGGGCAGCTAAAAATGTTAACAGTCTTACACTGTAGTGTTTCATGCAGCAAACATTTATTCCATGTTCACTCCTTTAGGGTTGTCTGATATCATGAACACTGTTCCAGCTCAGTCCTGTGTGCTCCTGGAACCCCCAAGCTAACCGAAAAGCCTCTGGAGATCTAACTTTGGTGGCCCGTACCCTGAGAGGGATAACAGGCAGTATTATTATTAGTAGTAGTAGTCACTCCAGTGTGATGTATATTTTCTGTTATGAATGTACTGTTGATGTACATCTATTAATTGATAGACAAAAGGTTTGTCTGTTACAGGCACTTTGATCAGATTTGCAGGGCTTCGCTCTTAAAGTTCCTCCTGTGTCTAAAAACCAAGTTTCAGTCGGATTAAGTGCAGAAATCTTTATATTTGTGAGATTCTATGTTACATTACGTTGAAACTTGTTTGCAGAAAAAGTGGATGAACAATGGACAGAGCCCTGTGATTCATTCATTTATGTTTTATTTAATTTTAGCTACATGGTACTTCAGTGACTTCATTTTGCACGTATGTTGAACCACAAAGTAAATCTCTGGATTTTCCCTGTCAGCGTATGACTCAAAGTAAAATGATGTAAGCATGAAAAAACGGCTGGTTCATATTTAATGTGGTGGAACACTAACAGACTAGTTCCTGGCAGTGGTACAGAAAAATCTGCCTGTTTGCAGGCACATTACTGTGATGAGCTCTTTGCAGTTAGCTTTTTAACATGTGCATGGAGCTGCAGGTCACTCAACAATAATTAATGCAAACATTGAATTTTTGGTGCTAGATTTTAAGTGAACAACTCCATTACATTTACGCAGCTGTTGTTTGGATAAAAAAAGGTTTAAACCCAGTGTTTGAATTCTTCCTAACTCCAGACTGCTCCTGTAAGCCCACCTTCCTTCTAATGGCTGCCCCTTATGATGACATTTGATTTTCACCTGAGTGGAGCTTTCGAGTGTTGAAATGACCTTATTATTGATATCCTCTCTTTTTGACATAAAACTCTAGGAGTAGAGAAATGTCCTGAAATCGAGTATTTAAAGCAGACCGAGTGGAATCAGAATCCTCTGCGATATGCACTGACGGAATAACAACTATAATCCTCTATCATTTTCCTCGTCTACGATTGATGAGAACATAACGATGGAGAAGATCAAGAGAAAGCAGAAGCAAGCGAGGAGCTGTCCAGCCTTTGCTTTCAGCTCTATAGATGTCGTTTAGGAAAGTAAATAATAATCTTGAAGTTTCAGATGGATGAAAGGGAAAAAAAACCATCAGGCAACATTGTTTCTTCAGGTGAAACATTTAAGATTTATTATTACCAGACTTCTCCAGGCTTGCAGAGATTCCCTCTCCCTTCCTTCCTCCAGTTTGATCATATGACTGCACCCCTCCCCCCCATAAGAGTTCCCCATCATCTCCGGCTGTTATACCCACGTACACAAAGTCTTCTTCGTGTCATCTCCCATCAAGTTAGGAATAAAAAAAAAAACATAATACAGTGCATTATCACTGAGTGCCTTTCTGCACCATCTGTGTGAAGCGGTTGGTGATGCTGAGGGTGGTGTCAATGAATCGCTCCACGCAGCTCACCAGGCACGTCTCTGTCCTGTAGTCCAGCTTTGAGCCTGGAGTGTCCACACATTTATCCCAGCAGACGTCGGTGAAACTGTGCACCTGCAAACCACATGAAACAGACGGGAACGATTCAGCTCAGGGTTATTTATATAATGTCGAAGCATCGCGGCTGATGCCAGTTAATGTTTATTAAAAAAAGAAAAGGCTGAAATCTGATTACTGAACACATGTAACCAAGATTCATGCCGGACTCTAGAAGACAGCATGTTTCTGTGTGTACAGGAAACTATTTAAATCAACCACAGAACTGATGTGCATGGAGTTAAAAACACACGTCTTCTGCCTGTTATGGTTGTGAGAGCTGCTTCTATGAATGTTTATTTAGAATGAGAGGGGGAAAGGTTACCAGGGCCAGTGTGTAGCTGGCACACTGGATGCTTGTCTACGGAGCAACTAACGTGCACTGCTCTCCGCACAACGATGGTTACCACTTCCTTCACTGACTCGGTCTGTATATCACTTATAGAACACGGCTCCCTGTGAAGCACCCCTTAATAAATTTGTCCCACAGCCACATCCATCATATTTTCTTATACATCTGCTGTTTAGTGATTCAGCTAACCTCCTCCTTATTTAGAATAGAATAGAATAGAATAGAATGCCTTTATTGTCACTATACAGTTGTACAATGAGATACAGAGCATCTCCTACTCAGTGTAAACATGCTGGGGGGGGGTACAGTTCTGCAGCGCTATGTACATATGGACAGTATTAACATAGGGAAAAACATACATATATATATATATATATATATATATATATATATATATATATATATATATAAAATGTACAATATACAAGCCGTAAGTAATATGTAATAAATAGTGTTATGTATATACAGTTGAGTTATTGCACATGGAATTGGTATAAATAGTTATTTAGGACATCCACCAATTATCCCAGCGGTACCAAAGGTCAAATAAACAATTAATGATCATCTTTAAAGCTGCAATATAACCACACACAGTACTGACTGGATTACGCAGAGCTTTGAATCCACAGTTAACAAAGCTCAGGATGTGGATCTAGAGGATATATTAACTGTTCTTCAAGCGCGGCAACACCTGGACAAGAAGCAGATGTTCTTCCAGCTGTGTGATGTCCAGTTCTAATACAAACTGGTCTCTTGTACAGAGACATTAATGGTCAACTAAGCACGTGTAAGACGTCAGATCACGTCGTACAATGAACTACATCTGTCGGAGGACAGTCAGCCCCCGTCCTCTTACAGACCTGAGCCTGGAACTGCGCTTTCTGCTGCTCCACAGCGATCATGCGCTGCAGCTCCGTCGCCTCTGCCTTCTCCGACGCGCTCAAGTTATCAAAGCCGTCCATGTCTTCTGACCGTCGGCTGCACAGGAGCTCCGAGCACTGCTCAAGCACAGAGGTGACCTTCTCTTCCACCGGCGCGGTTTGGGAAACAGCTCTAATCACACGGTGCCGTGCAGGCGGCGGCGCTTCCTGTTTGCGTTGTTTGACGCGCTAAATGCGACGCAACAAATGACGCGTGCAAAGATGTTTCATGTTGAGCAGCAAACCCCCCAAACACCGACCGGTACGGTTATTAGCTTACAGACGCATGTTTCACATCCAGCTGTAAAGACGTATTTTATAGAAGGAATGGCTTAATAAAGGATCACAGAGAATTCACAGTTTATTTTCACATAAAGAAGTCAGAAAATAAAATAACAGCAAACAAATCACTGGTGCTGTTTATTTACCTTTTAATTATGAAAAATTATGAAAGTGTGTATGAATGAATTATACTGGTGGAGTCAACGTAGTAAAAACACATTTATGTCTTCTTTACCTGATCACAAACACGCATGTGTCTCTACAGACATTTCTCAGAGTACCCTGGTGGCATTTAGCTCTAATTGTATGCGTCCGATGATGTTCCACGAGTATGGAAGACTAAAACAGTCAATCAGCAAATCTTTGTTTTAACAAAATAAAAGGTTGACATTGAAGAGGTACTGCAGATGGTTCTACAATAATTAAGAAATTAATTAAGAAAAATAATTACTGATTTATTGCTTCCCATACATTTTTTATATTTTATATTTTATATATTTCCCATTCGATCAATCGATATTTATTGTCAGACTTTATGTCCATAGTAAAAACAAAACAAAACACAAAAACAGACACTTAATAGGAATGAATCAAATCTGTTTTAGTCAACATAGCACATCATATAATACTATTATTATTTATTGGTATTTATTTAAAGTGCAATAGTAATTAGGTGATCATCTCGAACACCCACAATCTTTGTGACGCCACGACGACAGGATTACATCCGGGTTACTGTGGTGACCTTGGTTGGTTGTTCATCATGGCGGCCGTCGTCAGGTTGAGTTCTGTGTGCCGCAGAGGAATTAAACGTGAGTAGCGCTGCTTCTCTCCGGGGTTTATGACTGCTCTAAGTATGTGTGCTTACTTTAGTGCCGCAGTTCGACAGCAGGCCGATTTGACGGAAGTGAAGTCGAGTGTTGGCTGTAGACGAACAAATGACGCCAGCTGCAGACTACAGTTTTCAAGTTCACGGTTTCACTGAAGCATTCTGGTGTCAGTATTAGCCGCTTTATTGCTACCTGTCAGTGGTCAGCGCCAGCTAGGAGCTAATCCTCTCAGAAGGTGTAATGAGTAGTGCCAAAGGGCGCTTTGCTAGGATGGTGACATCGCTGTCGGACCGCGGCGTTATCGCTCAAGACTGTCCACCAAAGATTATTCAGAAGTTGGAGAATTATTACTTCGAAGGAAAAAGGAGGCAAAAGACCTGAATTGCAAGATTTGTAGTCAATGACAGGCCTCTTAAAAAATAAAATAAAAATCGGCTCCCTTCCTTTGACATTTTAAAGAGCACAGTAAAGTTTGCGTTAGGGTAAGGCTGCTCTCGTTTGGCTGTTTGTGTGGATGATTTCCAGCTGTAATCGCACTATTACATACTCTTCATATGTTCATAACAAATACAAGAAAATATAAATGTTGTTCTAAAGAATTATATACAGTGTGTGATATTTATAATTACGCTTACTCTATATCTGATTAAATTCCGCTAGTGTTCGTTGTGAAACAGATCTTAAAATGCTTGATCTTGACTGTGAGCTAATACAGAAGCACCTATTGTGAACTTCCAACGCCAATATTTTCTTCTGTCTACTCGTGTTGTTGTTGTCATTCCTCTTTGTGCCAGGAAAAAAAGCATGTATTATTTAATTTAATTAAAAACACAAAGCTTTCTTTCAGTTCCTCATTTATTCATTTATATTTTTCAGTTCAGACATGACGTGACATAGCAGATCATTAACACAGTGCTGCTGTGCACAAAGGGAAATGCTCCAATGCTCTATGGAGCTTGAAGGGGACAGTCTCAGAGTAAAGACACCACTAATTATTTTAACTTAATTGTGTGTGATGTATCGCAGTTTAAAACTCGTTGTGTTCTGGGAGAATGTACAGTATTGAAATGGGGTACATGTAGGAAGCAGTGCAACAACGAGTGGGTAATGAAAGCAATGTTGGAAACTTATTTACTCATTGTAAATAACTCTGTTTAACCTCCTAAGATCCTAAGACTCTTCCATGGCAGCATTTTTAATTTCTCTTTGCTATTTGGGCTTATTGGGACCGGATGAATGTAAAAACAAAGAGTTACCAGTTTTATTTATTTCATTTTATTTTTACCAGTTTTTTATTTATGAGAAAAATGAGATCCACATATGAGGACATTTGTTTTAAATTTTAATAGAAGAGTGGCAGTAAAATGTCCTCGTAAGTGGATATCAGGCCCATGTAGAGCAGAATTTAGTATTTTGGTCTAGACAAGACAACATGTGTGGACACCAGGTCCTAGGAGGTTAAAAAATACATTTGGCATAAAAAGTAAGGAATTTGGTTTGGGTCATTATTTCTTTGTAACAGTGCTTCTTGGCATTGAAGATGTTGGAAGGCCAGTTATTTCACCTTTAATAGTACCATATTTGTAAGGAAAATACATTTTTGTGTTGAGCAGTAGAGTTGAGCAAGGAACCCTTGCAATGACAATCAGATGCCTGATTAGCAGCACCTGCGAGCATGGACACTGCTCTTGTAGTTGGTTTCTGCTCCAACCACACCACGTTTAACTGATCTGTGTAGGGTCCATGCCATAGGGCAATTTTTATACTGATGTTTGCAAAACTAAGATGCAGTGTTATCTGCAGTGAGCCCTGGTACCATTGAAGGCCATGTTCCATCTATCGGGGGTGTCCTAATTAGACGACGACACCACAAAAAGAGTTTCCTCACACCGTACGCACTTAGGCTACGTTCACTCTGCAGGTCTTAATGCTCAATTCCGATTTTTTTGATATTTTTTTTGTCTGCTCGTTCTCACTACAGATAAAATGCAACAGCAAACGCGCTCTAGTGTGAACGCTCAAAGCGGCCGCATGCGCAAAAGAAGACGTCACGCACAACGCGCTCTGTTTAGACCCAGACCAAACAGTATTGTGTGACTGATGGCCTTAATATAAAGACTTCAGACTTTACGTTTCCCAATTTTGCTTCAAGTTATAAAGTTATTGTGTTGTTTACATTTGGCCTAATAATGATCCTTATTGCTGTTTTAGAGGAGCGGTGCTTCAAAGGGTAGCTGCAGATTTCTGTCAGAATCTGCAGATTATACAGTACAAATAAAATGTTCACGTTTCTCCAACGTTGTCTTCCCAACAGTTTCACTGGATGGCCAGGAAGCGTTTGCGATGTCTTCTCCGGCGCTGATAATCGGCGTCTGTCTTGTGTCAGTGACGTAAAAGACGGATTTAATGCGACGTGACCATCAAACAGCAGTCGGTTTCTAAAACATCAGATATGTATCGGATTCAGTACCACATACCAAAGTGACCCAGGTCAGATTTGAAAATATCGGATTTGTGCCGTTCACACTGTCACACCATGATCGGATAGATGGGTCGCAGAGGGTCAAAAAAATCGGATTGGAATGCGCTTTCGCCTGCAGTGTGAACGTAGCCTTGGAAACCGTAGGCAGTCTGTGAAAGATTTACAGTCAAGGTTTGCAGGATGATTTGCCTGTTGGCGCTCTACCCACACCATCAAGAACAAACTGCTAACAGCCAATCTCCAGTCACATAGGGCAGCAGAATAAGCTGTTTGGAGTTAGCAGAGAAGATTAGGCAAGTTTTTCATGACCGCGACCCACAACTGCATTTTGTTTACAAATGTGGGATTGTTCAGGAAATAAACAGGTTGGAAGTTTGAGTAAAGGCAAAGCTTCTTGGAAAAGATGGGAGTTTAAAAATAATTAGGTTAAAGGAGCGACGTCATACACTTGAAAACATGTCAACACACTGCCTGGTGAAACACCGCCCCCTTGTGGTGAAATTCAGCATTGTGCAAATCCAGAAAGTACCTCTTTTAAATTTAGAAACTGAACACACACAAAACATACACAACATTATGAGGAAAGGAAAAGTAAAGCAGCAGGTGCCAGATGTGTTCGTGACTTTTTGTTTTCTCTCCTCAGCTCTGTTCTATCAAAGCACGTTGCTGGTCAGGCCGCTGGCTGTACCCCACAAACACCTGGAGCAGCCCAACCTGCTGACGGCGAGGATTCATTCGTCACAGAATCTGCAGGGTCAGTGTTGACAAGCAGAAGTAGGCACGAGAAAGTGTAGCGCCCTGTGTGCAGGTGTTGTACAGAACGAGAGGTGCACGTAGAATATTTAAATACCACAACCTCAGAAACCTCTGTGGCAGTCATCAGCTCTGACACACTTAAATCAACATAAGCTTTCTAAGCTGCACATGTTCTACTTTTGACTCAACGTAAGTGTAGCGTGTGTGACACACATTCCATTTCAACACCAGTGGAGGCAGTCCTGGGATCTGAGGAGCTGGTTAACTTTCCAAAAGCAGAAAATGGCTAGTTCAGACATGTTTTGCATTAACTATAATCTTAATGGAGGGCGAGAGAGAAGCAGAATGGAGCGTTACACCCCGAGGGCGAAAGGAGGAGCCATTGCAGGCCGATTGTGTCACACGCAGTCATCACTGAGCCTGGAACAACCCTGATGCGATCGTGGTCACAGTCGGGCGTGGTCAGGGTCACGAACCTGGCAACCGCTCAGCAGGTACAGGTGTCTGAAGTGGAGCAGGATCGCTTTCCTGTTTTGGGTCTTCATGGTTTCGCCCTCACGTGTACACACAGCGGTTTTTTTCCACATGAACACAGGCGGTGACATTTTTGGCCTGTTTGGAGGTCATGTGGTTTACCCGCGATGTGGGTCCAGAATGAAGGCGCCTTCTTTCTGTTTTTGCTCAAATGTAAAAATACGTTCCTATTGAGCCAGAATATGATTTACCTTTTCTTACTTTAGTGAGTAATAGTCCTCCTTCTTTTTGTCAGTTTTTCTTTGGACTTTCGCTCTTTTGTCACTCCAGTCCTTATATCTGATCAGTTTCACATTTGTAAAGCTGCGTAACACCAACCGTGAGTCTTTCAACAAAGGCACTTAATACGTGCAAAGCAAGATAAAGAAAATAAATCCTTGGCCAATATATCACAATTTCAGGTGTTTAAATTGTATCGCCCTTAAATTCTACATCGGTTGTAACAATGTGGATTTCCAGCTTATCTTATTATAACAGAAAGGTTTCCAGTCTTTGTTATAGTGAAGAAACAATCAGTTTTCCTGTCCTGCTGAGAGAGATAAGAGAAATATGCCCGCTTCAGCTACATTAGAGGCTTTTGAGCATTAATGATGACTTTATTATTTTTAACCATAAAATCATCATTTAAAACTGCATTTACTTGGTTGTCCATACAAGGACAGTGTCACAGCTCCACGTCTGGTTTGTGCAGCTTAAACAAACTGAACGTGAGAGCAGAGCTGCAGACGTTGTCACCCTCAGACACTCAGATTGGTGCCAAGTTCACTGGTTGCCGATGACGCTGATGGATTACTGAACATACTTGTTATCTACAATTTGTGCAACATTAGATACAAAAAACTGAAAAAATAATCACAGAAAGATGTTCAGTAAAGACACAAGCGGCTCAGTGAAGTAGCCAAACCCAACATACAGGAGACCCGGTCTTTCCAGTGGCATGTGTAGAATTTGAGATGCATGTAACTGAGTCAGATTGAAGTCTGCTCAGAGCTTCACATTGTTCGGCCTTCTGATGATCTGCAGTTCATCTTGCTTCACAGCGAGTTCCACCTCCAAAGCGGCCTCTCTGCACTGGACGGCAGAGCGAATGCTGAGCGTGCTGCTGCTGGCCATGGGCCCTGTCGCTTATTTCAACCCTGGTCCGGTCATCGATTACTCTCTGGCTGCTGCCCTGACCCTTCACGGACACTGGTAAGACTAGCAGTCAGCTGATCCCTGGTTTCACTTGTTTCTAAAATGTTATTGCAAATATTCACAAGCCTCAGGTAAAATATTCCTGACGCCTGTGTTTTATTTGAACAGTAGCGCTGTCCTTTTTTTAGAGCTTTCACTTCCTGAAAGCTATATAAGCTCTCGCCAGTCTGTCACAACACCAGGACACTGTCCAGGCTGCATTTATGACTAAGAGAGAGAAACAATATTTCCTCATTCAGCTCTCAATACAGAGCTGGTTTATTAGGTACAGTGATTGTGTATTATTGACACGAACAATGTTTCTGTGTTTATTGACCGTCATGCAGATTTTTATCAATGTACATTTAAATGGTATACTTACCCTGGAGGTCACATAAGTATTACAACAGAAAATATAAGTTGTTTTATGCAAATTGGAGACACTTATGCTTAGCTTGGTTAATTAGAGACTGAATGGCTCAAACATAAGACGAGCTGTTACTGTGACTGTCACTGGATGAAGATTTTGCAGCTCAGAAATCATATTTTATAATGTGGACCTCAAATCTCTTTAAAAAAATTAAAGGTTTGGACAACTGCAGCAGCATTTTAGTCCCAGCTGGAATTTCCAGTATTAGTGTGTCAGGCTGCAGGGCGAGAACTCTGTGCACGTGACGGCTGAGGCTCCTGGCTGTCATCACGTGTGCACAGAGTTCATTCAGATGTTAAGAAAAACACAGCATCTGTCGTGCGTGGAAACGTCAGCACGTTTATGGGGCAGTAGTTGATGCATTACTGTCATGGTCAAGTTTAGAAACACTGGTTGCACATTTTCCATGTGTGCTGTGCTGTGCAGTCATTTAGAGCGCTTCAGTGTAACCCTGCTGAAGCAAAGGGAGGCCTTCTGTCTTCACTGGCTGCTCATCTTTTCCTCTGCCTGTGTTGTTGCAGGGGTCTCGGGCAGGTGTTGACAGACTACGTTCACGGGGACGCAAAGATCAAGATGGCCAACGCGGCTCTCTTCCTCCTGTCCACGATCACCTTCACTGGTCTTTGCTACTTCAACTACAACGACGTGGGCATATGCAAAGCTGTCGCCCTGCTCTGGAGCAAGTGAATATGACTGTGGGCCGGGACGCTCAGGAAGACCGAAACACTGGTCCTGGCTGCGTGTTTAACAAAAGAAATCAGTGTGTTCTCTGTAAATATCATTTTGACAATATTTCATTGATTCAAAAGTGTTTGTGTTCATTGATTCAAGCTTTGTCTTTGTGTATTGATTGGGCTGCTCCTGAGTAACCGTGGAACAAATTTAAGCTACAAACATGTTTTAACAACACAGCCATGACTTGATCAAGTCTTATGGAATACAGCTGTCTGAGCTCTCGTTCATTCTTTCTCATTTGCGTCCTTTGTGTAGCTGATCTCTTAAACATGTTTACTTCCAGTGTGTGCACATGCTGCCTTTTCTCTTACACCTATCAGCAGCAGCAGCACACACTAACCCGTTTGAAAACCATTTCCATGCCCCACCTAGTGTTTTAGTGTCATTGTGACCAGGCTGTCCCTGCAGCGCTGCGGCTGCACAGAGAGCCGTGGGCTCTGCTGTAGGAGCAGACAGCGTGTGCTTATATGGAGCTTTATTAATGCTCTGCTTGAAGGTTTAATAAAGGTCAGACTGGCTAAATCTTATTTTAACCTTCGAGGCAGGAACAGGACACGACTGCGTCTCTATGGGGTCATGTTATACTTTGTATGTGAATCAGTTTCTGCTGCAAATTTCAAAGAAACAAAAAGTCTTTAAAATAAATGTTTATTTGGATCCTAAATCAGTAAAATAAGACTTAATATGGCAGTCCATTACATTATAATCTTGGAACATGCACTTACACACAGTACCCACGTACAGTCTTTGCATGCAGCTTCCACACCAGCACTTCTTTGTGTTTGGCTGGAGTGAGTGTGATGTCACAACACCTGTGCAGTAAACATGTTTTATTCCAGCTTCCACATTTGGCGTCACTCTGTTCTTTCCATCAAGGCTCAGCTGGGGTGTACTACAGAGCAGTGGATGGGTTAGCAGGTTATGTTGAGCTTATAGAGTATACATGTCGACCCCGAGTGCGTACGTGCCACGGCTCCATTTGAACCTTTTTACACTGGCCGAATATTAATAATGTTTCATCAGAAAACTAAATCTCACATTAGTCTCGACTACTTTACAGCGCTGGTGTTGCCTTTTATGTTTATAGGATTTACAGATTTCCTCTGACGTGTTTGTCGTCTTACCCGTCATCTCCGACGGGGATTAGTCGAGCTAGCTCATGCTAACAGAGCCTGGCCGTTTTCAACTTTCTTTGAAGTACACCACTCATGACAAAACAAGAAACACAATGAAAGAAGTACAAAGCCTTTATTCTTATGTACAAATTCTAATAGCTAGATTGTTGTATGAGCTTATAGTTCTAATTTTGGGTTCAATCTGAGGTTACACTGGCCCAAACCAAACATGCATGGGTCCAACCTCACAATATTCAATGATTAACTGAATACAAACAAAATCCCAAATGAGATAAAACTCATTTCAAAGCTAAAGATTTATGGATGGACACATTTTAACCTTAGAATGATACAACAGGGAGCATGTTGAGGTTCCAAATGGTTTAAGATCAGATTTGTTCCATTTAAATCACAAAGTGACTCTGAGTTATGACTTTAAGAAGTTGTTACATCGGATATCTGCATTCAGTCAGTCAGATGACTTTTTTTTTTCATTATTTAGACAACTTCTTTAATTATTTGCACTCAAACTCAACTCTCATGTCAACATCATCACGTTCAGGAAGCAGGGTCAGTTTATAACGACTGTTTTCATCCACAACTCCAAGAACTTTTTTGGGATCTGCTGACAACACAAACTTAAACCTGTTACTTCCAGAAAGGCGCGTCTGGTAGAACAAAGCCTCGTGAGTCGTTCCAGGGATGTCTGTGGGGGGCGTCTATGGACACACATAAGGAGAAAAAGAGTAACAATCCCTGTATCATCCTGATGCACTGCAGATCAAGTATAGTGGACCTTTCACACGTGGAGATTAAACTGTTGTTTTCTTTTGAAGTTTTTACTGTATCAAATGTTCAGTATGTGTTTGTCACTTAATATCAGTTTGGTTGATCCTGATCAACTTACACATGAAACATGATTGTAAAGTATAATGTACACCATATTGCCAAAAGCATTGGCTCAACTGCTATCATACATACATATGAACTTGAGTGACATCCCATTCTTAAGGGGCTGCATCCTTCAGAGGCTGCATTTGAAGGCCGATTATGTCACAGCCAGGCGACAAAGGCTGCTCCAAGTGCGGCCAACAAATGCGTCCGTCACCTCCTAAAATTTGAAGGATGGGTCGGGTGTATCCTTCGTGGCCAAACCTATCCCAGAATTTCGTCTTGATGCATGCTCAATCATCCAGGTAAGTAAATCTCCAAAAGTTGATTGTGTTCATCAGGACGTAGCGTTTTGTGGGAGAAACGTTTCGTCATCATCCAGGTGACGTCTTCAGTCTCAGCTGGCTGCAGGTTTCCAATCTTATAAACAGGACATTTGCATAATGACTGAAACCAGCCCACTGAAGGAACAATGGGCTGGGAGGTCAGTTCCTTAATCTTAATTATGCAAATTCTCATGACCATTGATCAACAACCACTGATCAAAGCTCATTGATCAAAGACCACTGATAAATGGCCATGAGTACCATTCACATTGTGACGTTTCTCCGACTGAAAACTCTACGTCCAGATGAACACAATCAACTTTTGGGGATTTACTTGCCCGGATGATTGAGCCTGCATCAAGACGTTTCATGGAAACCCATTCCATGAAGCTCTCTACACACTGCTCTTCAGCTAATCTGACAGTCACATGAAGTTTGGAGGCACTATGTGCCTCAAAATCCATTGAACCTGCTCTGTCATTTTCTGTGGCCTACCACTTTGTGGCTGAGTTCCTGAATGCAGTGATTTGAATAGGTGTGTCAATACTTCTGGTAATATATTTGTATATCAGGCAGCATTAACCGCATTACATTAAATACTGATATAATTTATATGCATATTTTATTTCTGTTAGGACTTCCAACTCCCAACTCTTGTGACAAAGTGTAATAAATACTTGTTAAAAAAAAAGTACATCCCTATGGCGGGGTGTAGTTTGTGGTCTGATCCACTTTAAGAGTCTGGGATATCTGGCACGTTGTTAGGGGCCTTCAGTCCCTGTACAACCTGATTTGTATTGCCGGCAGCAAGTCGGACTTGTTTCGGATAGGTGGCAGATTCCGTCAGGGATGCCCTGTCACCACTTGTGTTTATAATTATTATGGACAACATATCTAGGTGTGGTGGGAGTCTCCACGTTAGCGACCTCGGGATTTCATCTTTGCTTTTTGCCAGGTCAAGGACAAATTACTACCCCAGGAAGGACGACGTGATTAGCGACAACTTTGCCAAATGTTTTTGAAAGCAGTCGTGAATTAGGCGTGAAATCCTCTAAAACAGTGGAATGCAGGGAGGGTTATAATAAGCTGAGAGAAGATGCTGACTATTTTACTGTAACCTGGAGTGAAGAAATAGATTGATTTATAATAAAGTGAAGACGGGGGAGATGTCAGATAGAACCTCTTTAATGAATTTAGGAAAGTTATTGTAGGCTGGAGAGGAAGAAGTGGGCATATCAAGGAGACATGGAGGCATGGAAAGCAGACTAAGCGGGATTCGTGAGTCTGCCGATGGTGTCAACCAGGAACGATGACAATCAATGTTAAATGAACTAGTAAAATAAGATGGTTTTATTCATCTAAAGAGCTGGTTGAACATGGTTAGTAACTCCTAACCAGGAGGAGGTAGTGAACATGGAGATCAGTGATTTCTACCTGTGGTCAGCTTTTGCACACTCTTCTGTGGTAACAGATGTGATTGGTGCTCCAGGGTGAAAGATTGGGGCTAATCTGGCTTTTATCAGTTCTCCACAGTCCAGAACTGATAAACATTGAATATTAAACCAATTAACTAGATCATTAACATCCGAAAAATGAGGTGTAGATAGAGATTAGAGAGGAAAGCTGACAGGCCAAGAGTAAAATCCAGATCCACTGTGGGCTCACCAACATGTTGCACCAAAAGTGAATGATTTTGCAATGTTAAGATACATTTCCGTATCTATGCAGTTAGAGATTATCAGTATGTAATTTTAAGTCTCCTATCACAATGATTCTGAAAATCACTGTAGGTGTCATGGTCCTGAGTCTGACGACTCAGTGTTTGGTGTTTCTTTATATCATCTTATGTTCTTGTTTATTCTGTTATGTCTTTTGTTTGGGTTTTGTTTTATGCCTGCCTGTGTTCCCTCTGTCTGTCCACGGTGTCTGCTTGTAAGTCTGTTAAGTTCAGTGTCTTCTCAGGTCCTCTGTGTCTGTTAGTTTCCTGTTTTATTCTGAAGGTCCTTGTCTCATGTGGGTGCGTTCAGGTTACGTTTCCCCTGTCTCGTCAGCTGTGATTTCTTCCAGGTGTGTTCCCCTCCTGTCTCCCATCCCCTGATCACTGCTGTGTGCATTTAAGCCCTGTGTGTTCTCCTGCCTGTTGCTGGTTCGTCTGCGTTCATGTCCTCCTGAGTGATTTCCCTGCGGCTGTCTGCGTGTCTCTGTCCCTCTCCCCGTTCGGTTATCATTTCAGGTTTGCTTTTTAGTTTTCCCAGTTGAGGTTACTCTGTTCTGTTTCTCGCCTTGTGTATTTGTTCCACCTCCTTCAATAAAGCCTCCTCACTTCGGAGGTGCATGCGTTTTGGGTCCTTAAATAATTCCACACGACTGCTGCCCCAGCCGTGACAGTAGGGTTTGGGAGATCAGTATATAACAGAACGTCAAAGTGGATCTTTATGCTGAATTTAAAAAATCCAGTAATTCAAAAGAATGAAATGAGTCAAGCGTAAACTGAACTCATGTTACTCTGTTCTTCAAAGCAAGGAGCAGAGAGAGAGATGGGGAAATCAGGTGGACTGAAAGATGTTTTTCCAGCATCTAACAGCAACACTTGTTCCTGTAATCACCATCAAAACTGTTATTCTGAAAAAGCCTTGTTCAAACCACGTGTTCAACAAGTTCCAGCATGAAGAGAAGGTAATTTTGTAGCTGCCAGTCAGTGTTTAACACAGTGAAAGCCTTCAGTAACTTTACAGCAGCTAAACTGAAAGCAGACTGTTAACTTTGTGTGATGCAATATTTAAATCAGGCAGCTTGCTGAAGGCTGCCGGCAGCCATCCCATTTTATATACCTGCAACGAGCAGAGGTGAATCTAAAGGGGGGCATGGAGTGTAGTAGATCCCATTTTTTCAAGGCTTTGGTAACATTGTTTTGGAATAAAAATCAACTTTATTAATTAAACTGTATTTGTTTTTAAAAATATAAAAATAAATGGTTTTTGTGGGCCAGTAAAATTACACAGTTACTGATATACTGGATTCTTATTATCTAAACCATCAGACTGCCCAGTTTTCTGCAGCACAGGCCAAACCTCAGAGATACACAGAGTATACTGCTGATTAACTTTGAATGTCAGCTTCAAAGCATTGAGCAAAATGCTTCCAGTACAGATGTTATCTTTTTGTTTTTAATGTGAAATGAGATGAATATCAGAATAACTGCGAGTGCACTAAAACCAACTCGTGATTTTTTTGTACTTACCATTGGTACAGCTTGAATTTTGTGCTCCTTATAACATACCACCATTGTCTGGTCATTCTTTTGGGCATATATCATGACTGGCATCTTTTCCTGATCGTTTAGAGTAGAGCTCCGATAGGTCCAGATGCAGAGTTTCTTCTCTGAAGAGGAAACAAAGACAAGCAAGAGCAGCATGTCATTCAGCTATGTCTTGTTTTAAAGAACAAAGGTGATGATATACTGCTGTTCTGTTCATCTATATGTGTTTGTGTTTGTTCTGTGTGCAAAACAGGACAGACCAAACTGCAGCGCTCCACAAACTTATTTGTTCAGCTTTTAATGGACCGACCAATTTAAAATCCTGGGGTCACGTTTTGACAGGCAGCAGCTGTAGTGACTACAGATTTGGACATATGGTATTATTATATCTATTATATTTGGGACTCACATTAACACTAAACTTAGCTACATGTTAGGGTTGAAATTCCACCACATTGAGAGAGACTCACTGCAGAGGCAGCTGGTCATGTTGCTGGTTGCTGTAATCATTTCTAATGTGAATCCCGCTCCACAGTGTAGACCTCTGCAGTTGTTCTACAAATGTATTGTTCGCTTAAAGGTACAGTCAGTGGTCTTTACTTCCATCCACTTAAACAATTCAGGGTCGCAGGGAGCTGGAGCCTCTCCCAGCTGCCATAAGGTGAGAGGCAGGGTACCCCCTGGACAGGTCACCAGTGTGTCACAGAGACACACAACCACTCACATATAGGTGTGAATAATCGTTTAATCTAACCTCACTAATTGCATGTCTTTGACTGTGGGAGGAAGCTGGAGTATCCGAAGAGATCCCACACAGAAACGGGAGATCATGCAAACGCCACAAAGAAAGGCCCTGGCTAAATAGTGGATTCAAACCCAGGACCTTCTTGCTGTGAGGCAACGCTGCTAACCACCATGCTGACCCTTTTTTTTACTTTATTAACAGTTATGCTGCGATAGGTGTAGGCTGCTGGGCGACTGCATGATGCATTGAGTACTTCTTCTTCAGTCACCTTTCTCACTCACTATGTGTTTATACATCTCTGTGCATTAAGTCATTAGCGACTTACATTACTGAATGAACAAGAAACACTCATCACGAGAGATCGTGCATCATGGGAAGCCCCAGCAGCCGAGGCCTATTGCAATGTAATTAAGGGAGGATTTGGGGTCACCTGATCCAGCCCTGCCTGACTAAGCAGGCCAAAACATGACTGAGCATCCGAGTCGGAGCAGACAAATGTCCATCAACATGTGTCAACAGCTTTATTCTCTCAGCAAGTTGCTTTATTCTTAAAAAATTTCAACAATTACAATGTTGAAGAAGCTAGCACACAAGCTCTTTTTTTTTCTTTTGAATACTTTATTGATATTGATTATTGGGCACCTGGGAAGCAGTGTGTAGGGACAGTACCTTTGCTCAGGGGTATCGAACCCCTGCCCTTCTGATCATGGGGCCACCACTCTACCTACTGAGCCCTGCCAAGTTCAACCAAACTGAACTGAAAAGTCAGTAACCATAACAACAAGAAGAACTCTGTCTTACCACAGCAGGTCTGGAGCACGAATGTGTCTTCTTGGTTTAAAATCAGGTATCCAGCACCGTTCTTGCTCTCAATGGACCAATGATACTCTCCTGACTTTCTGAAATCATCCTCCTCCAAATCTGTATTTTTGAGAGAACAACACGACGATGACCTTCACATCACGCCTCACAATACTACTCTTCTATCATATTCCAAAATGAAATTAAATAAGAGAAATATTAAAATCCTTTACCCTGTGGAACCACTTTTAGATTTTCAGAGGATGCGTTCACATTTTGGAAAAAAAGACAATAGAAATAAAATTTAAATAATTGCATAATTAACCTATAATAATGACATTATTAAATGTACAGACTGGGCAACTACTGAGAAAGTAAAAAATGCCTTTTACCTCCAAAGTAGAAGGAATCCTCAGCTGTATCCAAAAACTCGACATTGATGCAGCTGCTGGACGCCATCAGGTAGACTAACACAAACACAGAGTCCTTTGTTGGTTAATGAATACGGTGCACAGTAAATCCTAGTTAAACACATTTATAACCAAAGCCACTTGTGCTGAACACATAGTGTACAGCTGTCTACACACAAGAACCAAATATCCATACACATTACTTCAGTGGACCTCGCTCTTATTTTGAAAATTCATTCAATGACCAGCTGGCGCTCTGGCTCTACAAAGCTCTGCATCATGTTTACACGTTTTAATAAAAATGTTGGTTGCTCTTTTATCTTAGCTGCACAAAAGTAAAGGAAAGTGTTAAAAACGATGAAAACTGTCCACTGCCATCTGTCAAGGTCTCTCTGCTGACTCTGTTTTTTGACACACTCATTCCCTCTGTGGTGAACACTGCTCTTGCTCTGGGTAGTTTTTCAACCAATCAGCATCCTGTCTACACACAGTATCATAACCTGTCAGGATATGGGCAGCAGACACCAAGCGGGGGTCTCATGAATTTCGTTTTGTGGCAACTTTCAAACATGATATGTGCTGTGATGTGTTGCATGCTTTAATCTCTTGATCGCTTTCTGCTGCACACGTCTTTGAAGATGTTGAAGTCAAAATGTTCACATGCAGGGAAAAGGATGTTATAAACTGACCATGGATATCAGAAAGATAAAGCTGATAAAGAAAGTCCTTAAAGTGCATAGAATAACTGTACAGGTAAATGTGACCTGTGGCCTAAAATTCATTAAGAGTAGGAAGGAGCTATGCCATGCTTCATTCAGTGCTTTTAGTAATGCACGAGTTACCAGCTTGCACTTTTAAAATGCATTCCCCAACAATGGAAATAAAAAAGAATCTACATTGTACTTTAAAAATACTTGAAATGTAAGAAGCAGTGAAACGTGGCACCTGGAGACAAGTTTAAACAAAAACTCTGAACATGACCTGGTTATGTGTTCAGAGTATGTTACCATGGTAATACAGCCAGGTAAAAACAGAGATACATCACCCCTCTAGAGAACAGGAACTACGAACCTCACTCTGGGGAATGTCACTTCTTCTCATCGCAACCAAACACACACAGAGCACTATACAAATAAGCGACAAGAAAAAAAACAAAGTCCTAGTAAGGTGCACAACCTTAGCATTTATTTTCCAAGTTTCCTGAACTCTTCTGGACACATGAACAGCATTCCTTCAAAAGATATTTGCTACTTTATTAGTAACAGTGATGAGGTCTAATGCATCAGGCCACAGGATGAGCAGGTGTTAAGTTGTGTCGTTAATGTGCATTAGCGGTCACTTTGATAGAATAAATCAGCCGTGCTGTAAAGGCCAGGTCAGTGCACTGTAGCCAGGCTGACAAACAGTCAGAGCTCTGTTGAGCCAACCATCCCTTTAACGTTAACTAGTAATGACTTCATGAACTTCTTCACAAATAACATTTTAATCATTAGAGAAAAAATTACCAGTAATCATCCCACAGATGTAATATTATCAGAATCAGAATCAGAAAGGGTTTTATTGCCAAATGTTAAGCAGGTTTACAACATTAGGAAATTGCTGCGGTGCTTCAGTGCAAACATACTGTCATAAATTACACTTAAATAGACATGAAAATAAAAATAAGAATAAGAATTAAAAGTATAAGTATAATTAAAATTATAAGTATATTAAAAAGTGCTAAGTAGATAGATATATACATGATATATACATGATATATACATGAGTGCAAGTGGTGATCAGTGCCAAACATGGAATGATGCAGTGAACACAGCGTAGGGTCATGTGTTAGTGGTGGGAACAGTCATACGGTTATTGTTCATGTGTCCAACAGCTACTCTTAGTACCATTGATGCTAAGTTAGACTCTTTTTCTCCAATTGATCTTTCTGAGTTAACTTCAATAATTACTTCCTCCAAACCATCAACGTGTCTTTTAGACCCCATTCCTACAAAACTGCTCAAAGAAGTCCTGCCATTGATTAATTCTTCGATCTTAAATATGATCAACCTATCTCTAATAATCGGCTATGTACCACAGGCCTTCAAGCTGGCTGTAGTTAAACCTTTACTCAAAAAGCATCTCTAGACCCAGCAGTCTTAGCTAATTATAGGCCAATCTCCAACCTTCCTTTCATATCAAAAATCCTTGAAAGAGTAGTTGTCAAACAGCTAACAGATCATCTGCAGAGGAATGGCTTATTTGAAGAGTTTCAGTCAGGTTTCAGAGCTCATCACAGCACAGAAACAGCTTTAGTGAAGGTTACAAATGATCTTCTTATGGCCTCTGACAGTGGACTCATCTCTGTGCTTGTCCTGCTAGACCTCAGTGCAGCGTTCGATACTGTCGACCATAATATCCTATTAGAGCGATTAGAACATGCTGTAGGTATCACAGGTACTGCACTGCAGTGGTTTGTATCATATCTATCTAATAGACTCCAGTTTGTGCATGTAAATGGAGAGTCCTCTTCACACACTGAGGTTAATTATGGAGTTCCACAGGGTTCAGTGCTAGGACCAATTCTGTTTACATTATACATGCTTCCCTTAGGCAGCATCATTAGAAGACATAGCATACATTTTCACTGCTATGCAGATGACACCCAGCTCTATCTGTCCATGAAGCCAGATAACACACACCAATGAGTTAAACTGCAGGAATGTCTTAAAGACATAAAGACCTGGATGGCCGCTAACTTTCTGCTTCTTAATTCAGATAAAACTTCAGTTTTCAGGCCCCTCTTCTGTGGAACCAGCTTCCAGCTTGGATTCAGGAGACAGACACTATCTCTACTTTTAAGATTAGACTTCAAACTTTCCTTTTTGCTAAAGCATATAGTTAGGGCTGGACCAGGTGACCCTGAATCCTCCCTTAGTTATGCTGCAATAGACGTAGGCTGCCGGGGGATTCCCATGATGCATTGAGTCTTTCCAGTCACCTTTCTCACTCACTATGTGTTAACAGACCTCTCTGCATTGAATCATATCTGTTATTAACCTCTGTCTCTCTTCCACAGCATGTCTTTGTCCTGTTTTTCTTCTCTCGCCCCAACCGGCCGCAGCAGATGGCCCCGCCCCTCCCTGAGCCTGGTTCTGTCGGAGGTTTCTTCCTGTTAAAAGGGAGTTTTTCCTTCCCACTGTCGCCAAAGTGCTTGCTCATAGGGGGTCATATGATTGTTGGGTTTTTCTCTGTACCTATGAAGCGCCTTGAGGCGACTTTTGTTGTGATTTGGCGCTATATAAATAAAATTGAATTGAATTGAACTAAAGTATTTTGTATCAATTGTAAGAAGTGAAAGTGGCATCAGAGAGCCTTCACAAAGTTCAAACACTTAGTGGTTTTATTCAGACAATGAGGCACGCCTGTCCTCTTATTATCCTGAATTTCAAGTCCACTCCAAGTTAGCCTTGGCGATGCCAAAATAAAGAATTATAGGGGTCTAATCCACTGGTACAGAGTCAAACAGAGACGAAAGAAAGCAATAAAACACCATCCCCAAAAGGTTGATCCTGTTCTCTGGATGTAGCGCTTTCAGCGGGAGAAACGTTTCATCACTCATCCAGGTGACCTCTTCAGGTTTCCCCAACCTTATAAACAGGACACTTACATAATGACTGAAACCAGCCCACTGACTAACAATGTGCTGTGAGGTAACTAGTTTCAGTATTTATACAAATGGGCTGTTTAAAAATTGGGGAAACCTGCAGTCAGCTGAGACTAAAGGAGAATAAGTATATTAAAAAGTGCTAAGTAGATAGATATATACATGATATATACATGATATATACATGATATATACATGAGTGCAGGTGGTGATCAGTGCCAAACATGGAATGATGCAGTGAACACAGCGTGGGGTCATGTGTTAGTGGTGGGAACAGTCATACGGTTATTGTTCATGTGTCCAACAGCTACTCTTAGTACCATTGATGCTAAGTTAGACTCTTTTTCTCCAATTGATCTTTCTGAGTTAACTTCAATAATTACTTCCTCCAAACCATCAACGTGTCTTTTAGACCCCATTCCTACAAAACTGCTCAAAGAAGTCCTGCCATTGATTAATTCTTCGATCTTAAATATGATCAACCTATCTCTAATAATCGGCTATGTACCACAGGCCTTCAAGCTGGCTGTAGTTAAACCTTTACTCAAAAAGCATCTCTAGACCCAGCAGTCTTAGCTAATTATAGGCCAATCTCCAACCTTCCTTTCATATCAAACATCCTTGAAAGAGTAGTTGTCAAACAGCTAACAGATCATCTGCAGAGGAATGGTTTATTTGAAGAGTTTCAGTCAGGTTTCAGAGCTCATCACAGCACAGAAACAGCTTTAGTGAAGGTTACAAATGATCTTCTTATGGCCTCTGACAGTGGACTCATCTCTGTGCTTGTCCTGCTAGACCTCAGTGCAGCGTTC
The DNA here is from genome assembly GCF_051167445.1 of Perissodus microlepis. Taxonomy (NCBI): domain Eukaryota; kingdom Metazoa; phylum Chordata; class Actinopteri; order Cichliformes; family Cichlidae; genus Perissodus; species Perissodus microlepis. The sequence continues at coordinate 37,853,256 of NC_140474.1, read as the reverse complement.
GATACTGTCGACCATAATATCCTATTAGAGCGATTAGAACATGCTGTAGGTATTACAGGTACTGCACTGCAGTGGTTTGTATCATATCTATCTAATAGACTCCAGTTTGTGCATGTAAATGGAGAGTCCTCTTCACACACTGAGGTTAATTATGGAGTTCCACAGGGTTCAGTGCTAGGACCAATTCTGTTTACATTATACATGCTTCCCTTAGGCAGCATCATTAGAAGACATAGCATACATTTACACTGCTATGCAGATGACACCCAGCTCTATCTGTCCATGAAGCCAGATAACACACACCAATGAGTTAAACTGCAGGAATGTCTTAAAGACATAAAGACCTGGATGGCCGCTAACTTTCTGCTTCTTAATTCAGATAAAACTGAGGTTATTGTACTCGGCCCTGAAAATCTTAGAAATATGGTATCTAACCAGATTCATACTCTGGATGGCATTACCTTGGCCTCCAGTAACGCTGTGAGGAACCTTGGAGTCATTTTTGACCAGGACATGTCCTTCAACGCACATATTAAACAAATATGTAAGACTGCTTTCTTCCATTTGTGCAACATCTCTAAAATTAGAAATATCCTGTCTCAGAGTGACGCTGAAAAACTAGTTCATGCATTTATTACTTCCAGGCTGGACGACTGTAATTCATTATCATCAGGAAGTCCTAAAAACTCCCTGAAAAGCCTTCAGTTAATCCAAAATGCTGCAGCAAGAGTCCTGACAGGGACTAGAAAGAGAGAGCAGATTTCTCCTGTTTTGGCTTCCTGTTAAATCCAGAATTCAAAATCCTGCTCCTCACATACAAGCAGAGATGGGCAGTAACGCGTTGTCTGATTACTTTTTTCAAGTAACGAGTAAAGTAAGGGATTACTATTGCAAAAACGGTAATTAGATTACCGTTACTTTCCCGTAGGAACGCTGCGTTACTGCGTTACTAAAACCGTGATTTTTTTTGCGAGAATGTCTCATGACAGTGACGTAAGCGAGTGCGACGTTCGTGACAACAGCTGTGTGCAGATCAACAACGGATCATATATCGAGTGCGGAGAGAGTATGAGCGTGCAGCGTTTAAAGCGTGGAAGTACTGACCTTACTTTGAGTTTGATCCCATAAAAAGTGACAAAAACATTAGTGTCCGTTGTGCGTGGGAAGAAAACTTCTTTTTACACCGAAAAAAACCCCTAAACAAGCTCCGAGTGCGCAACGACGTAATGGGAAACTCACAGAGAAACTCGCGGATTCTTTCACTGACCGCTGCGGCACACCTGCACCAGGGTAAACCTCCGCCTAACCCACTCCTGCTTTACAGGTGAAAATAGAGCAAAAGGACCGCTAGTCTTTGATTTTATTTACTTTCTGCTGTGTTTTACTTGCATCTATTTGAAAGACTGAGTGTAAACACAAAAAAAATATTTTATTTTATGTGCTGGAATGTGCAGAAAATAGGTTTAAATGTTAAACTAATTTCTTCAAGTCAGAGAATGTTGCAGATAATTTAATTTTTGCTTGATGCATAAAGTTAAAAGATTAAAATGGATAAAACAAGTTAAAAAAAAGAGACTTTTCCATTTGATTACATTTTGTATGATGGATTATGCAGAAAAAGTAGAATTGGACTAAAAGATCTGTTTTTAAAAAGTAACTAAGTAACTAAGTAATTAATTACTTTTGAAAATAAGTAATCAGTAAAGTAACGGGATTACTTTTTTGGGGAAGTAATCAGTAATTAGTTACCGATTACTTTTTTCAAGTAACTTGACCAACACTGCATACAAGGTCTTAAATAATCAGGCCCATCTTATCTTAATGACCTTGTAGTACCATATCACCCTATTAGAGCACTTTGCTCTCGCTCTGCAGGCCTACTTGTTGTTCCTAGAGTATTTAAAAGTAGAATGGGAGGCAGAGCCTTCAGTTTTCAGGCCCCTCTTCTGTGGAACCAGCTTCCAGTTTGGATTCAGGAGACAGACACTATCTCTACTTTTAAGATTAGGCTTCAAACTTTCCTTTTTGCTAAAGCATATAGTTAGGGCTGGACCAGGTGACCCTGAATCCTCCCTTAGTTATGCTGCAATAGACGTAGGCTGCCGGGGGATTCCCATGATGCATTGAGTCTTTCCAGTCACCTTTCTCACTCACTATGTGTTAACAGACCTCTCTGCATTGAATCATATCTGTTATTAACCTCTGTCTCTCTTCCACAGCATGTCTTTATCCTGTCTTCCTTCTCTCACCCCAACCTGTCGCAGCAGATGGCCCCGCCCCTCCCTGAGCCTGGTTCTGCCAGAGGTTTCTTCCTGTTAAAAGGGAGTTTTTCCTTCCCACTGTCGCCAAAGTGCTTGCTCATAGGGGGTCATATGATTGTTGGGGTTTTCTCTGTACCTATGAAGCGCCTTGAGGCGACTTTTGTTGTGATTTGGCGCTATATAAATAAAATTGAATTGAATTGAACTAAAGTATTTTGTATCAATTGTAAGAAGTGAAAGTGGCATCAGAGAGCCTTCACAAAGTTCAAACACTTAGTGGTTTTATTCAGACAATGAGGCACGCCTGTCCTCTTATTATCCTGAATTTCAAGTCCACTCCAAGTTAGCCTTGGCGATGCCAAAATAAAGAACTATAGGGGTCTAATCCACTGGTACAGAGTCAAACAGAGACGAAAGAAAGCAATAAAACACCATCCCCAAAAGGTTGATCCTGTTCTCTGGATGTAGCGCTTTCAGCGGGAGAAACGTTTCATCACTCATCCAGGTGACCTCTTCAGGTTTCCCCAACCTTATAAACAGGACACTTACATAATGACTGAAACCAGCCCACTGACTAACAATGTGCTGTGAGGTAACTAGTTTCAGTATTTATACAAATGGGCTGTTTAAAAATTGGGGAAACCTGCAGTCAGCTGAGACTAAAGGAGAATAAGTATATTAAAATATATTAATTTAAAAAAGAAAAAAATGCTAAATTAAAAGGCTTGAGTAGTGTGGTTAACAGTCAATATCTACAGGGGATTAAACGCTGGTTAAACATATTACATTCAGTTATTCTCATAGATGCTAATCTGAGCAGCTGCTCAACTTGCCTGGTTTTTAGACCAGACATGGTCAGAGCTGCCGTCTTCTCAGAAGGAATAAGCACACAAATTTGGAAAAGTTGGCTGGATTTGTACAAAATGAAAGGGCTGGTAATGGACAGATGCAAGGATACTGATGTTTAAACCCTCGTGTAATAAAGAAGATGCCTGTTGTATCACAAGATGGATCAATTTGTTTCACTAACTCATCTATACAAGGCATTTTGTAGAGGGTACAGCAGCCGTGGCTGTTTGTCTTGGAACAACTGTGATCTCCACATTTGGACTTTTTTCTTGAAATAGACTTACAACTTTATTCACAAAATGATCGATAATATGTGTTCTAAATGTGCCCCTAAATTCCTTTGTTGCATTCATTTGTATCTATGTTTAGATTTGACAGGGCGAGTACTGTTTGCCCTACTTGTCCTGACGAAACACCTCTTTATCACCTTATCATGTTTTCTATCTGAGTATATTCAAGCCCACTTCCTTGCGCAGGGGCCTTGCTAATCTTCTCTGTATCGTATCCAATTTAGCGTACGCGCTTGCCAAAGCCCACTTCCATTCCATATCTACTTCTGCCAGTGCCCACCCACAGTGGTCAAGCCCACCTCTGCCCTCAGCCATCACCTTTTATTAATACCATTCCCCAAGTCAGCACTGTTGGCTCAAGGCAGTATCTTTGCCTCTTTGAAAAGTGAGAGCGCTGCAGTCATCAGACGCCCGGTGTTACAGCTGTATAACACAACACATTCAGGTGATTCCTCAGGCTCCTCGGGGTTTGTTCACGCGTGTCGTAGCATCACAGAAGATAAAGGCGTGTTAACAAGCCTGTTATACCGAGCCCGATGACCCATAATGCCACACAAAAGTTCACCCATAAAGTCAGCTTTATTCGACATGTGTCTGAATGTTTCGTGGTCCGCCATTAACCTCAGCTAATAGTCCGAATTTAGACAGCGAAAGGTTCGCGACGTTCCTGTTTATCGGTCACGGAGCTCGGAGTAAAAAAACACTAATAGCATTCATATTTAGGTTTCGCCACGACTGTGACCGGACGCCTTCCAGTCACGTTTGCAGCTTCAACCATAAATATAACCATCACATACCTTTGGAGATGCTTTGAAAACCTGCAGAAGTTGTCTTTGTCCTCGGAAGGTCTGCACTTACTTCCCTTTGAATGGCAGAGAAATGAGCCCGTTTGTAGGAGGAGAAAACTGCACCTCACCCCTTTACTGTGCCTTCATATGTTACTTTCCCTCAACGCGTTACAGCGTCACACTTTCTGTGTGTGTGTGAGAGACGGACAGCAGGGCGGGGCTTTCAAGTCTAAGGGCGGAAGTAAAAAAGGAAGGAATCGAGATTAAGTGAAACAAAAATCCTATTTCTTGTTTCATTTTCTCTGGTCTCAAGCCAGTTCACGTCGAATTGTAACTTGATTGAATTTATGTACTGCTTACTGCCTATAAATATAGTGCAAAAGTCTTGAGTGGAGTCTTTGTGTGGTCCTGGCAAGTACTTGTCCAGGCTTTCTGAAAGTCACTCAGAGTTTACCGGTTTTTAACTCACTGTCAGCCCAGAAGCTGACCACTTCCACGGTGTCACGCTCCCTCTTCTCGCTTTCTCTCTCTGACGTGTCTGTGTAAATGAAGTGGTGGGCGTGGTCTCTTCTATCAGGAATCAATGCAGTATTTAAACTGATATCTACCACCACCATTCCTTGCCAGAGAGCAGCAGAGTGGTTTTTAGTATATATGGAATGAGAGAGGCTCGCTGGTGGATTCAGGACCAAGTGCAAACTCATTCACTCATGTGCAGTGATTTAACAGCACCATTGTTCACTATCCGGTCGTTAAGTCTGACGTCACTAGCCGTGTCTGGGCCTAAACTCCGCTGCAGGTCCATATATCAAACGATCACTATGGCATTACTGAGAGTTGAAAAACTGTCTAAAGTCTTTCATCTTTAATAAAATGATCAGCGTTCTGCTCTACCAGGTGTAACAATTGAGTTTAACATCCAGGCATCCATGAAAACGGAATTTATGACATTTAACGGAGTTAGAAGTTAGCAGGAAGTTAGCTCGCTAGCTTCTATCTAAATACAATATAGCATGTCCTGACTGCGGGGTTTTGGAAACAAATTAAAACGTACAGCTCTGTTATCACTTCCAACATAAATGAAGACAGAAAACTAAACAGCAGTGACGTTTGTAGGGTTACTGAAGTTTGGCTAGCTGGTATATAACGATATGCTACGTGACCGCTAGCGACACAGCTATGTTAGCATAATATAAACAAGCAAACTTTTTTTCACTCGATAAAAGTTAACGTGAGTGTTCTCGGTGGTCAGGAACAAATGTAATCGCATGGCAGGATGCTGTAAAAGGACCAAACTTCAGCCAGGAGAACAACTGAGATAATCCATCCACAATACGAGGTTAGTCATTCATATACTGCTGCATGGGCTGGGCTGCAGTTACATCCAGGGGCGATTCTAGGATCAGAGCTTTGGGGGTGCTGAGCACCCAGAGAGCTGCCCAGCCAGGCAAGATAAACTTTACACATCACGATGAGACATCTTCCCTGTGTCTATCAGTCCCTGCATCCTTAAATGTCTCCAGTTGTCCCGAGTTGTCTCTGAATGTCTCCTTGGTGCATTTAATCCCCTGTTCCTCCCTGTCCTCGTCGTCTGTTATCTTCGTCTCCGCTATCAGTCATCATAATTTTACCATCTCTGTGCAAGTCTGCAAATTTCTTTATTAAATCATAAGATTCTTAAATTCATCAAGTCTCAAATGTGCCTGGGTCCTCGTCACAAAACATGACATCACTGTTTTGCACATTTAAACACAATTTAATCCCACATTTGTGAAAGAAAAGCAAAACACTCTTTTGAAAAGTCTGTAACAAAACCATCAAATCTGATAAAGGTTATTTAAATGCTGCAAAAGAAGAATGGATTGGAATAGAAAAAATACATATCCTAACCTTAATTACTGGGGAGAATAATGAATGATGCTCATAGTGAGTAAAAAGTAAACTGACTGCATTTTTGGGATACATAAAAAAAAACACTCCCAAAACAACATAAATTATTACAAAATATTAACTAAAAATAAAAATAAAAATGGAGGCAACTTTGCCTGTGGTAGAATGTATAAAATGTATGAAAAAATCTTTACTGCAGATGCTAATTTTACTAATTTAATAAGACTAATTTTGTGTTGTAAGATTTATGAGTTTCATGCTTTCATAGTGGTACTTAGGAGAGCTTGGCATTTTATCAGGTGGTCCACACTGTAAAAAGTTTGAGAAACACTGATAAGTGTATGTGTGCTTTTGGAAAACATTTAAAGCTGCTGTACAGAATCTTTGAAACAAGCTTAACCCTTGTGCTCCCCTTTGGGGCATCTCCGGACCCCGGGGGTCCCAGAGTACCCCTGGGTCGCATTTCACAGGCCGCGCATCAGGGCTGGCTCCTGCGCCCCGTACACCCACGTTTCCCTCCCTGAATGCCACTCCCGTTTCAATTTTTCTCCTAGTTTCAGGCAGGCTCTATCATGTTCGTCCATGGGAGGCCGCTGTTAACCCTTGTGCTCCCCTTCGGGGCAGCCCCAGACCCCGGGGGTCCCAAAGTACCCCACCCTCAGTAGAGACAGGTGAATGAAAATGAAAAAAAACAGAACGATCATTTGGGGTCGAAGAGTGCCCCAGAGCGATTCTAATGGGTTCGTCAGGGGATCGGGAAAGAAAACGTAGCACTTGGGGGCCACGCACAGAAGCTGCTGTGGCAGCGTGGGGGTCATTGATACCCCAGTACATAAACACAATAATGATAATAATAATAATAATGATAATAAGAAGAAGAAGAAAAAGAAGAATACAACACACAGACTCTTCTGAGTTTTATTTTATTTTATTTGAAATTACACTCACGATACAACTGAGGCAATCTGGAAGGCCATACCTTTTAGGGACATGCGCAATAGGGAGGGTGCGTTTTTAAAATGCCCCCCCTCCCCCCCGGGGCTGTATTTTTGATTACAATATCAACAAACTGTCCGTGTTTCAGGTGCTCGGTGCTGTACAGCGCCTTCGGTGGCTGTGAATACATGATCAGGAGACGTTGAATGGAAGGAATGAAACGCGGCGTGAGGAGTCTTTTCCTGATGCTGTAATAATGTTCAGCGTAAAAGTCATCCTCCAAGTGTCACAGCGGGATGGAACGGACACACGCGCAGGCTCTGAGTTGGGAAACACAAGAATCTTTATTACAGCACACCAGGTGATCTATTTACAGAGGTGAGGGGGAAGCCGGGCTCCGGGGGTCCACACACAAAGGGAAAAGACGCTGAAAGTCCACACGCACTCCGTCCACTCCTCACGCTCCTCTCCACACTCCACAGAAAACACGATGACGTACTCCACTCCTCGCACACTCAATCACTCAGGAAACACAGGGGTTGGTCCAGGGAATGCGGGTCGGCAACGGTCCAGCGACGAGAAACACAGAGCTGCCGTCTTATAAAGGAGCTGGAACACTCTCGTAACGAGCCACAGGTGCGTGATGGCGACCAGGTGCGTGGACCAAGGGCAGAAGCCCACAGGTGAGCTCCGCCCTGGCAGAGGGAGGAGGGAAAGAGAGGAAGGGAGAGAGCAGGAACAAAATGAAAAACATATGTAGCCATACTGAGCCGACCGGGTAGGCACAGGGACCCTGACACCAAGACTCGCAGACACTCGTGTTGTCTCTGGCTGGGGTGATTGGTCTTGCACCCGTTGCATGCTTCGGTGCGGTACTCGTTGATCACTAGGTCGAGTAGGTGATACACCTACGCAGTTTTCACGGTATCAACGAGTAAAGAAGACGCCCAACCGTCAAGCTCGGCGTCTTTAACTGAGAATATCCAAGGGCTCCACCGAGCCCCATGAGAACATAAGATGTAAAGTACGCTCCTGCGCCAAATAATCCCAGGGAAGCGAGGCGGAAGAATTTACACCGCTCCTTCAATTCGATCCTCTCTTCTTCTTCCCTTTTTCTTTGTTCTTCCTCCTTTCTCCTCTTCAGCCTTTCTCCTTTGAGTTTCTTCTGGGCCGCCTTATACATCTCGTTGGTGTAGTGGATTCCTCCACTGAAATCCACCATTTCATCTATTTCATCCAAAAGACAGCCCCAGAGTGTCGATCACAGCGATATTTCTTCCGTCTTCGCCCTCTGCCTCTTTTCTGAGACAGCCGTCCGTGACAGACTCAGGCGAAACGTCTTCTTTGAAAGCGTTCGCATCCCCCAGGATGGTGTTTCCGGATGCACTCTTTCCCGATCCTTTTTTACCGACCAGAAGGAGTCTCAGTTCTTCACGGGTCGCAGAGCCTGCGGGGTTGGGGAAATGATAGTAACATTTGAATCATTCTAGAAAAAAAAAAAAAACATAAAACACTACATTACACTAGGCTATTCTTTTGTTATCTTTGTATTGATGTTGACAGCAAGCAGTTTGTCCACATAAAGCGAGTACCACAAGCAGCACACAACCCTGGGATTGCACTTTACCTTTGTATCGATGTTGACAGCGAGCAGTTTGCCCACATAACGCCAGTAGCACAAGCAGCACACATCCCTGGATCCGGCCTTTGGTCGCCAACATTTTCAGTAAGCTAAGAAAAGAAGAAAGAAAAAAGAGGTGAAATTAAGGCACATTCAAGGAAAGTATTTCAGATCAGATTAGCAAGTTAAACCACACTGAAAATACACGTTGAATAAACCATGGCCCACATGTCCCATGTGTTTCCCCCGTAGCTGCTCCGGGCGCACACACAATGAGCCCTGGTTTCACGACGCAGGCGTAGCAACAACCTCCTTCTACTCCTCACTGCCTCCTGTGTGTGTGTGTGTGTGTGTGTGTGTGTGTGTGTGTGTGTGTGTGTGTGTGTGTGTGTGTGGGGGGGGGGGGGTACTGGGTTCCTCACAGACGGTGGTGTTCGCGAAACCCACCCTCCCCAAAGCTAAGGGCTTGCCAATGAGGCGCGTGAGAGCGAGGAAAATGTTTTAAAAAAGGGAAAGGAGGATGAGGAGACACTGAGGGTCCGAGGTGTAAACGGAAGGCTGTGTTCAGGTAACCCGCCCTCCGCAGACCTAAGCGTACGCTAGCGAGGCTCTTGAGAACGATGTAGAGGGAGCAAGGATGAGGAGGAGGCAAGGAGTGTCTGAAGTCCAAACGGAGGGCGGTGTTCGCGTAATAGGCAGGCCACATAGCTGGTCTTTCACTAGCGAGGCAGATGAGAACGAAGGCGAGGGAGCAAGAAGGACGAGGAGCAATGGAGAGCCCGAGGTCCAACTAGAGGGCGGTGTTCGCGAAACCGGCCATCCGCAGACCTAAGCGTACGCTCGCGAAGAGCATAAACGGAGGGCCGTGTTCACATAATGGGCAGGCCAAACGGCTGCTCTTTCACTAGCAAGGCACTTGAGAATGATAAGAGGGAGCAAGGAGGACGAGGAGGCATGGAGAGCCCGAGGTCCAACTGGAGGGTGGTGTTCGCGTAATAGGAAGGCCACACAGCTGCTTTTTCACTAGCGAGGCGCATGAAAACGAAGGAGAAGGAGCAAGGAGGACGAGGAGCAACGGAGAGCCCAAGGTCCTCACCGAAGGGGGTGTTCACGAAACCGGCCCTCTGCAGACCTAAGCGTACGCTAGCGAGGAGCATAAACGGAGGGCGGTGTTCGCGTAATGGGCAGGGAAAATGGCTGCTCTTTCACTAGCGAGGCACTTGAGAATGATGGAGAGGGAGCAAGGAGTACGAGGAGCAACGCAGAGCCCGAGGTCCAACTGGAGGGCGGTGTTCGCGTAATAGGAAGGCCAAACAGCTGCTCTTTCACTAGCGAGGCGCATGACAACGGTGGAGAAGGAGCAAGGAGGACGAGGAGCAATGGAGAGCCCGAGGTCCTCACCGAAGGGGGTGTTCGCGAAACCGGCCCTCCACAGACCTAAGCATACACTAGCGAGGAGCATAAATGGAGGGTGGTGTTCGCGTAATAGGCAGGCCAAGAAGCTGCTCTTTCACTAGCGAGACACTTGAGAGCAATGTAGAGGGGGCAAGGAAGACAGGGAGCAACGGAGATCCCAAGGTCCTCACCGAAGGGGGTGTTCGCGAAACCCACCCTCCGCAGACCTATGTGTACGCTAGCGAGGAGCATCAGAACGATGTAAAGGGAGCATAGATGAGGAGGAGGCAAGGAGTGTCTGAAGTCCAAACAGAGAGTGGTGTTCGCGTAATAGGCAGGCCAAGCAGCTGCTCTTTCACTAGCGAGGCGCAGGAGAACGATGGAGAAGGAGCAAGGAGGACGAGGAGCAACGGAGAGCTCGATGTCCTCACCGACGGCGGTTTTCGCAAAACCCACCCTCTGCAAACCTAAGCGTACTCTAGCGAGGAGCGTGACAAGGATGTAGAGGGAGCAAGGAGGACGAGGAGGCTCGGAGAGCCAGTGGTCCTCACTTAGGCCCATTTACACATAACCCAAGGCCCATCCGGCAAAGCGCTCACCTGCGAGGAGCAGGAGAACGGAGCAGAAGGAGGTCGCAGGACGGGGAGGCAGGGAGAGTCCGAAGTCCTCACTTAGGCCGGTTTATGCGAACACTGCCGAGAAGGAGACATTGATGATGATGATGATGATGAGGTGAAGTTGAGAGTTGTTTGCTCCGGCGGTTCAGGGTCCCTCCAGACCCCAGTGTTTGCCATCGTAACTTACGAATGTGCATTGGGGTTGCGAATTACCCCATCGCGATTACAAAGGGGTCATAGTGTACCCACGGAGCAGAGAGTACCCCCGGTCCTCATGAAGGCCGGTTTACGCGTAACTCGGGGCCCATTCGGCTGAGCACTTGCCTGCGAGGAGCAGGAGAACGGAGCAGAAGGAGGAAGGAGAACTAGGAGGCTGTGAGAGTCCGAGGTCCTCACTTAGGACGGTTTACGCGTAACCCGGGGCCCGTCCGGCTAAGCCCTCCCCTGCGAGGAGCAGGAGGTAGGAGGACTGGGATGTTGGAGGCGTCCGAGGTCCTCATGGAGGCAAGTTTACGCGAACACTGCCCTCTGCAAAGCTAAGCGTCCGACAGCGAGGCACAGGAGAAGGAGGAAGAAGGACGGGGACTCAGGGAGAGTCCGAGGTCCTCACTTAGGCTGGTTTACGCGAACACTCTTGAGAAGGAGACGATGATGATGATGTGAAGTTGAGAGTTGTTGCCGTGGTGCTTGGGGGTCCCTGCAGACCCCACTGTTTGCCATCGTAACTTACGAATGTGCATTGGGGTTGCGAAATACCCCATCGCCATTACTTTTTTTTTTTTTTTTTTGTGTCCCGTTTGGATCTTTAGCCATCAGAATTGTTGTCTTAAGGCCAAGAAAGATGCCAAGCGGATTTATTTTACCAAGTGGATCATCATGGCCTTGCCATATTGGTCCATTTGATTGACCTTTATTATAATTATGAATTTATTTTATTTTCGGTTGCTACAAACGGGACAGACATGACGAAAGAATGAAAGAAAGAAAGAAAACCAAAGGGGAGAAGAAAGGAAAAAACAAGCAAACAAACAAACAAAACACCTGGATCACCTGTATGGAGAAAAAAAACCAGAAGAGAAAGCAAACAACAAAGAGCAACATAATAAAAAACAGCACCATCACAATAAACTAGCTAGCAGTAGATAACAGTAGATACTAAATAATAAACGATATTGTGCAGCACGCAAGATAGACAGCGCACAATGTGCTTTGAGGCAGCAGCCAAGAAAGGTGTAGTCCGCGTCTGTGAACACCCGTGTGTACACCTGTGTGCACACCTGTGTGGATCAGCATGCTTGTATTCCAAAGGTTTCTCCATGTAACGATCTGCTAGGGAGTGTGGGGAGCCATAGCCCCGTCCACCAGGGTATGAAGCAGGTATGGAGGAGATCCAGGCCCCAGATATCCAGAGGCCCCAGAGTACAAGGACCCGAGGACCCATCGCCATTACTAAGGGGTCACAGTGTACCCACGGAGTAGAGAGCACCCCCAGTCCTCGCGAAGGCCGGTTTACGCGTAACTTGGGGCCCACCCGGCTAAGCGCTTGCCTGCGAGGAGCAGGAGAATGGAGCAGAAGGAGGTAGGAAGGCGGCAGGGAGAGTCTGAGGCCCTCAAGGAGGGCGTTTTACGCGAACTCTGCCCTCTGTAAAGCCAAGCGTCCAACAGCGAGGCCCAGGAGAACTGAGGAGAGGGCCGGTTTATGTGAAGACTACCCTCTGTAAAGCTGAGCGTTTGCAAGCGCAGGGTAGAAGGACCAAGGAGAAGGAGGAAGGAGACGATGATGATGATGATGTGAAGTTGAGAGATGTTTGCTCCGGTGGTTCGGGGTCCCTCGAGACCCCAGTATTTGCCATCGTAACTTACGAATGTGGTGTGGGGTGGCGAAATACCCCATCATGATCACTAAGGGGTCACAGAGTACCCACGGAGCACGGAGCGCCCGCGGTCCCCACTTGGGCCGGTTTACGCGTAACCCGGGGCCCATCTGGCTAAGCGCTCGCCTGCGGGGAGCAGGAGAACGGGGGAGAAGGAGGAAGGAGGTCGAGGAGGAACGGAGAGTCCGAGGTCCTCATGAGGCCGGTGTACGCGAACACTCTCGAGAAGGAGGAGTTGTTGGACTGCTATTTTAAGAACATCCGTGCAGTGTCCTTGCAAAATCAAATTGCTGGCAGCGATGACAGGGGCAAGTTCTTTCTAGGAGAATGTGGGGTCCCACTGTCCAACCCAGCATTAGATGTACAACGCCTGAGAGCGAGGTAAGTGAAAGATTGTTTCTTTGATCTGACAGAGAAACCCTAACCCTGTAGTCATAACAGTCATATGTTGCTGTATGTCAGAGATGTTCGCCCCTTGTATTTTGGCTTTTTCATCTCTCCTGGCTCTCTAATTCATTTGCATGCATTAAAAACCACAGATACCTGAGCACTGAACCTGAGGATTCCATGGCTGAGTCAGCATCAAGCTCAGGAGGACTACAGACACCAGGACAGGCCAGGTACACTTTAAAAAAAAAAAAAAAAAAAAAATCATCACACACTACCACAAGTCAACCTGTGGTACAAGTTTCCACATTTAAAAACTTTTGATGGATTTCCATCCCCCTCCTCTACACCTTTTGTGTAGCTCATCTACGCACCTGCCACTCCAAGAATGGGATGCCTTCCTCCAGGCCTTTCCGGTCACCCTGAATGGAGAGCCACCATCCAAACGCCAGTGTGTACAGGCTGGCTTTCCACAGCACAGATGCCACTACAAGAAATGGAGGGATATTCAGCTGAAGAAAAGGGTTGGGCATGTCATGTTAATGGAGCCTCTTCTGTTGCATTGATTTGTTTGTTTTGTGTGTATTTCAGAATGAAAATACTTTAATAATCTCTAAGAAAATTATGTGGGTTACACTTGTGTAGAGACAACAAGTAACAGACTGAACTAATTAAATAACACAATAAATGTAAGTACAACCCACCCAATGTTTCAGTATATTAACGACTAACCAAATTTATGGATGGATTATCTCAGCTGTTCTTCTCAATGAAGTTTGGTCCGTTTAAAGGATCCTGCCATGCGATTGCATTTGTCCCTAACCACCAGAAACCCTCACGTTAACTGAGTGTGTTTTTCAAAATAAAAGTTAGCGTTCATCCTCTAGCTTCAGTGTGTTTATATAGCGCTGTAGCTAGCAACCACGTAGTACATCATTACAGGGTGGGCCATTTATATGGACACACCGTAATAACATGGGAATGGTTGGTGATATTAAAGTCCTGTCTGTGGCACATTAGTATATGTGAGGGGGCAAACTCCTCAAGATGGGTGGTGACCATGGTGGCCATTTAGAAGTCGACCATCTTGGATGCAACTTTTGTTTTTTCAATAGGAAGAGGGCCATGTGACACATCAAACTTATTGGTAATGTCACAAGAAAAACAATGGTGTGCTTGGTTTCAACGTAACTTTATTCTTTCATGAGTTATTTACAAGTTTCTGACCACTTATAAAATGTCTTCAATGTGCTGCCCATTGTGTTGGATTGTCAATGCAACCCTCTTCTCCCCCTCTTCACACACTGATAGCAACACTGCAGGAGAAATGCCAGGACAGGCATCCAGTATCCGTAGTTTCAGGTGCTGCACATCTCGTCTCTTCACACCATAGACAATTGCCTTCAGATGACCCCAAAGATAAAAGTCTAAGGGGGTCAGATCGGAAGACCTTGGGGGCCATTCAACTGGCCCCCAAGATCGGAAGACCTTGGGGGCCATTCAACTGGCCCACGACGACCAATCCACTTTCCAGGAAACTGTTCATCTAGGAATGCTCGGACCTGGCACCCATAATGTGGTGGTGCACCATCTTGCTGGAAAAACTCAGGGAACGTGCCAGCTTCAGTGCATAAAGAGGGAAACGCATCATGTAGCAATTTCAAATATCCAGTGGCCTTGAGGTTTCCATTGATGAAGAAAGGACCCACTATCGTTGTACCCCATATACCACACCAAACCATCCCTTTTGTTGTTTCAACAGTCTTGGAGGGATCCATCCAAGTTAGTGTCAGAACAATAGCGGTGGATTTGTTTGTTTGCCTCATCACTGAACAAAATCTTCTGCGGGAACTGAGGGTCCTGTTCCAATTTTTGTTTTGCCCATTCTGCAAATTCTGTGCTGATCTGGGTCATCCTCGTTGAGATGCTGCAGTAGCTGGAGTTTGTAAGGGTGCCATTTATGAGTAGCTAATATCCACCGAAGGGATGTTCGACTAATGCCACTCTCCAGTGACATGTGGCGAGTCGCTGTGGGCTCTTGCTGAATGAAGCTAGGACAGCCACTGATGTTTCTTCATTAGTGACAGTTTTCTTGCGTCCACATTTTGGCAAATCCAACACTGAACCAGTTTCACGAAACTTAGCAAGCAGTTTGCTGACTGTAGCATGGGAGATGGGTGGTCTCGTAGGGTGTCATTGAAATCTGCTGCAATGACCCGGTTACTGCCTTCACCAGATATCAACACAATTTCGATCTGCTCCTCACGTGTTAACCTCTTCGACATGTCAATGGCTGTGAACAAAGAGAAACTTGTAAATAACTCATAGTTAACTCAAAGAATAAAGTTACGTTGAAACCAAACACACCATTGTTTTTCTTGTGACATTACCAATAAGTTTGATGTGTCACATGGCCCTCTTCCTATTGAAAAAAACAAAAGTTGTATCCAAGATGGCCAACTTCTAAATGGCCACCATGGTCACCACCCATCTTGAGGAGTTTGCCTGCTCACATATACTAATGTGCCACAAACAGGACTTTAATATCACCAACCATTCCCATTTTATTACGGTGTATCCATATAAATGGCCCACCCTGTATACTAGCTAACCCGACTTCAATAACCTTACAAACGTCATTGCTGTTTAGTTTCCCGTCTTCCTTTATGTCAGAAGTGTTAGCAGGACAGTATGTTTTTAATTTTTCAGAAATCCCTCAATCATTACATGATATATTATTTCATCTTAGAATTTTTTGGGAGACTTCCCGCATACCACTAGATGGATTCCACATAGTGAAACGCGTACCACAATTTGAGAACCACTTATCAAATATACACAGATAGCTCAATTATAAATATAAGGAATTTTTCAAGGTACAAATATGTGATTTCGGCATTTTCTGACAATGCATATGGTTGATTTTTCATTTTTAAGCTGCACTAATCACTTGCATTATTTCTTGGGACCACTTGAGTAGGTCAGTCAGTTGCCAGAAGAGGTAACCCACCTAAGCCTGCACGAGTACAGATAGCTTTGGACAAGGAGAAATGGCACACCAACAAGCCCACTGTCAATGCCATCTTGCAGGCCTGGATTGCTCTGCAACCCAGTATACAAGACAACGAGTCTCTCACGTCTTCGATTGCAGAGCAGAAGTGGAAGGGCCTGGCTTTGCAAGACTTTGGGGAATGGAAAGGCAAAGGTCAAATTCACACATCATTTAGACTACACGGTCTTTAAATTGCAAGTGAACGTTTCTAAGAGCCCTGTCATGACCGATGGTCTCTTTCAACTTACAGGTGTTGTCAATGGAAAATTGTACTTTGTAGTCAGTATAGTCTTTTAATGATATAAGTTTGCATATGGTAGAATACTGCATGTAATCATTTGTGTGTAGAAGTGTATATAGTTGGTGGCATATTGAAAGAATGTCTCATCCTAGGAGGTCTGTAACATTCTAGGGTGTTCACCCCCACATCCTAGGAGCATGAGAGAGGTCGTACCTTGTCTTATTGTTTTACGGTAGGATTAACGTAGCTATGTCAGTTTTAGTTTAAGTGCTTTTTTACATATAGATGAACTGTTGGATTTTCCAGACCAGCAGGTTAAGGGAAGTCGTTTATGGGGCCACACTCTGACCCCACACACACACACACACACACACACACACACACCTCCACATTCCAATGTAAGGAACAAACGCTCACTGAAGTATAAATAAAGACCGGGGCAGTTTCTCAGTGCGAGCCTCAGTGCTGGAGGCTGCCCTTGCTAGCAAGAAGTTCTGTGTGTTTCTCTTCTCTGAGTCTTTACTGAAGAAGTGTTTTAGAGTATATTTCTTAACATTATTTGGTCCTTCGTAGCCGGAGCAGAAAATATCAGAACTGTTATCTGTGACTCTGTTCCAGGATCCAGCACCGATTCCTGACGCCGTGGGGAGCCAGCACCGAAGCCTGTGCACAGCCCTCTTGGACGAGGAGAGAGCCCCAGGACGTTAAATTCGGGTCTGGGCCGGTGTTTTTAATCTGGTCCACGGCGCTGGGATTCAGTCCGATGATCTGAACCACCAGTGAGAAGTCGGAGGGGGAGAAACACTATTTTGGTATATAAAACGGCCGCAAAGGTTTAAAGAAATGTGATAAAATAGGTTTAAGTTCGCCAAAAGGAACTGTGTTTTGACTAGTTTTAGAGGTAGCTGAAATTACTTCATGACAAATTAGCGCGCAAATGTCTATGTGTGTGTGTGTGTCTGGAAGTAAGTTGATTTTACAGCACAATACGCTGCTGAACTACTTCTATTTTTGTTTTCTTTGCTGAGGCTCACGTACTGGTGACAAAGGAGAACGGTTGAGTTTCAACTCATAAAACTGATACCGCTTCACCGTTAGGGTGAAGTCGAAGGCCGTATCAGTAAACCACTCTGAAGTCAAGCGTGCCAGCGACGGCCCAGCAAAATCTTTGAAAATGGGGAATAAACAAGTAAAATTAACACCTGATGAGGAATGGTTAGAAAAACAACAAACCGGAGCAGGTAAAATAAGTGCAAATAGGTGGAGAAATCCACAAAAAGAAGAAAAGAAAAACAAAAAAACCCCGCAGATTCTTTAGATTGCCCTGATCAACAACAGCCGGTGCTCCAGACCATTAATTTAACCAGTTGTTAATAGTAATCTGCATTAAGCTTAGGGTTGCTCAAATTCAGTATAATGACATATGAGATGAAGTAAAATAGGTAAATATTTAAACTAATGATGTGCATAGAGGCACTTGACCTGTGTGAAAGACTGTCGTCTTATTATGAGCCATTGTTGAGATATAGAGCACACCTGTGAAAACAACTAATATGCTGAACCCTGTATGAAACATCTAAAAGTACATGGAGAAGCTGAATTGAATATGAAAGTGCAAGTCTTTGCCACTGTGGGCAAAGCACGCAACCACTGTGTGAGGTTGCGTTGCGGTCTCTTCTGAGCTGATGAGCAAGCTACACATCATCAGATCGAGAGCTGCCTGAGAACTCATCAAAGAGAGGGAAACAGAACTATGATAACTATGATAACTAGAGTGTGCAGTGTTTCCGTGAGCAGTTTTCCTGCATCTTGACTCATGTGTGTGGAGTGTTCATAGCATCAGCATCATGTTTCTGTTTAGTTGTTTTGTTGGGTTGAAAAATAGTTAAATAAACTTGTGATCATATTTATGGATCACCATGGCACATATCACCAGCCATATGATTTATTTACGCAGATGAAAAAGTGAGTGTGAATGTGTCTGACGTCACAGTGCTTTTGTGCGCTGTGTAAAAGTAATTGCCTCTGATTGTGAGAGCAGTGATTCTGCAGGTCACCAGCTATTTAAAAAAAAAAAAAAAAAAAAGAGTGAAAAAGAGACAAAATTTACATTGTAGATGAAAAATAATAATAGGAAAAAGGTTTTGTGTTGATCAGCCAAGAATAACTACAATCTCATTTTCTGCTTTTAAGAAAGGACTGTTCACAAAAACAGAGAGAGAGATGAAGCAGTGATAATAATAATGAAAACATCTTAGTTTGTCACTTTCAGGTGAAAAGCAGACCTGAATCAATTTTCCACATGCAGCGGTCGGAAGAAAGTCAGTTTAACATCATTGGAAACATTCAGGCCAAGTTTCTGGCTGACTTATTTACAGCTCCATGTGTCCCTCAAACTCACAAGCGAGCTCTCACTCCTCCCTGAAGACAAGGAATGCAGCTCCAAAGAGCAATAACATGGCAGATAAAGAGACAGCAGCAAAGTCCTGAGCAAAGAGTCCCAGCAAGCAGCAGCATTATGGACAAACAGCATCAGAGAAGAAGAGCAAACCCATCATCCTGCCTGATTGGATGAATGGCACTGTGTTTCCAACAAGCTGCAAATTCACTGTGCATGTGAAAAGAACGTTTGAGGAGAACTGAGGAGACTGTTGGAGTTTGACATTTGCCACCTTTGGAGTAAAATGGCAAGAAGAGACAGTGGAACACAGGACAAAGCTGAAATAGAACTGCCGGCTATTGGACTGTTGAAGTGGGAGAGGACACAGAGTGAGAGTAAGTAGAACACAGAGGAGTGCTGTTATTAAATGTGGGAAATCAAAATTTGGGTTAGCAAACCTGGGAAAAACAAAAGTGACTGCTTAAGTGGGAAAATTGAGAAGGAGTCTGAAAACACTACAAAAAAGATACATATACAAAATCACACACACAAGCAGAACATGCATTAACCCTACTAACACTTCCAAACACAAGAGAGCTCATGAAGATTAGACAACATCTTAAGCATGTGAGTCTGTTTACCATCTTGTCCAAGTCACTTAGTGTGATGAAATGTGATGCAAAGATCAGTGAACCCATAGCACATTAGTTAAGAAATGATCAAATAATAGCAGAGAAGTGTGTAGGAAAGGCAGCTTTAAGAACATGCTCTGCTGGATATGCAGCTCCACAGACATGCATTAAACCTGCCTAATAACACAAACACACATGTAATGAAAATCAGCTTGTTGTCTCTCATCACTGTTAAAATAGTGTAAATTTAGCAGACACTTGTTATCAAATGCTGAATTTATCCAATGCAAAAAAAAAAAGTTTCCTGTTTTGATGTGCGAGTGAATCCTGTACCTAGATACACAACTCTGAATACGTCAGAACAAACTTTTTTTGTGAAGTGCACGACAACATGTCACACGTTTTATGATGAAGGGAAAAAGGAAAACTGAATAAAATAGATCTATGGCCTAAATGAGTGAAAAGGACAGACCTGGGGATTAAACTCATAGCTAATAAGACATATTAGGATTATGTTGTGTGTTGTGCAGCTGATGGTTGGTTTGGAGTTAATCTAGCTGATGATTTTTCTTTTGTTGTGAAGTTGAGCCTGCCAATTAGTATGACGGTATAATAAACCATGCTAATGGTATGATTTACCCTCCTGAGATGAGGAGCTTGTGTCATGACTTAACAAGGCCTTTTTATTTTGATACTTTCACAGTGCACTGAAAGTTTTGTTTGATAATCTCTGTTATTTTTCATTTTTCATTTTTTGAACAGGCACTGATTTTTGTTTGTCAATTTCTTTTCTTTAAGCAGATCTGCACGTCGGGAATTAAAAGTGCTATACGACATGTCGAGAAAACCGTTACAAGTGAGTTTCTCCACATTAAAATGGGCTCAGGAGAAAGCCACTTATTTGGGACAATTAGAAAATGAGAGTCCCTCCCTAAAAAGGATTCAGCGAGGTAATCCGATCTAAAGTTTTTCTTTTTCTTTTGAAATGACGTCATTTTGCTGAAAGTGGAAACTAAATGCGACGATGGGTTCCACTATCAGCAAAGAAAGAAAGAATGGATGAATGAATGAATGGAAATAAAAACAAACTGACTGACTGGTAAAAGCTGACAAGACTTGACCACGACTCAAGGTTAACCTCCACCTGACAAAGGTGCAGATGAATTTATGTGCTTCTTTTTACAGGAGCAGAAAGATGACAGCAACATCCGAGGTTGCATGACGATTTAACCTTTTAAATGCCACTTTCTGTGTCTGTGCATCTACCAGGGGTGTTATTCACTATCTTGTGTTGCTTACAGAGGTAACTGTGACAAAGTATGCATACGCCTGCGCAGCGCTAACATTTGTATTTTCTTTTCTACAGCACTACAGTTCTTCATGTGTTTGATCATGTGATTTATAAGAGGACTAGTTAATGTTTCTCTACTACAGGATTTCTGGGTTTATGTGTGAAGAAAACTGTTTACAGGTTATGAGTTGGTGATGCTGTTACACTGTGTTGTTGGGAAAATGTGAAGGTTACTTTGATGATGTGAATAACACTCTTTCCACAGCTATGGATGGCTGACTTTATGGTGTTTTTATGGCACCTCTGGAACCTGTCGACCTGCGTCTGACCACCGTCTGACCACCGTCTGACCACCGTCTGACCACGGTCAATGTGTATTGCTAATGTTTGTTTTTCTAAGAGTACATGTAGAGGATTCAGCAGAAGCAGACAAGTGACATGAGAAAAACAAATAAGAGATGCAGTGTTTATGGAATAGTTTAATATGGTGCTCATTAGCTGGCCACTTTTGAGCTCATAGTGATTGATGAGTTGAGTGACTTTGCTTAAGGGAAGTCACCGATTACATTAATGTTGACTGAGTACATGGGATGATCCATGTCTGAGGCAAATTATGGTAATAATTGTAGTTTACTGATTTGAGAAAACCTGCACATGACACTTGTCTTGCTGATGCTGAATGCTTTATTACTCTTATGATACAATTGTTTATAAGTGTGAAGTTTGATTTCACTTCCAGATCTTGTTTTCCAGGCCATGATGGTGTGTATGCAGGCTCCTGGCAGAGCCAGGTGTTAAGCAAACTTAATTTGCAAAACACACTAACATCTTTTATTGCAGGGTTACGGAGCTACTCCGGAGGAGACGCCCTGATGTTGCCTGGGACATGATCTACCTAACCTTTTTCTTTAAGACAGGAATCTAGGGTTGTTGATGAGTTGACTCATGGGAGTGTCCATGTGTCAAGAGGAGGGATCCAGGATTAACATGAAACAATGAATTAACATTAAATTTTGTTTTATATGATTTTTGCAGCGATTTGTGTGATTAACAGTTCATTCAACAGGTATTAAACCTATGCAAGTGGTGAATCCATGTTCAGATGAGGCTTTGATGGCCTATAAGTGAAGTTCACTGAACTAAAAAAATGTGGTTTGATGATTGTTGACATGCTCTCCAAATAGGTTTTCCTCCTAGCAAGGAAATACAGGTGCAGCAGTAATCTCCTGAGAAATCTTCAGAGGCCCGGTGAGAAGCGAGAACCATTCCAGGCATAGCTGACAGCCCAGGCAGTGGTTGAGGTCAGAGGTCGAGCTGTTTGGGGCCCATCATGAGATCAGACTTTGGAGCCACAGCAAGGACCATGAAACTGCGTTGGAATGAGAGCTGTGCCAAGGGGGATTTCCAGAGGCCAAAAGAGGAGATTGTGGACAACGGACGGGCACCTGAAGGATGAGGGGAGCGTGCCAAGCTCCATCGACAGCGCAGAGGGAGTCTAAGGATGGCATCATGATTCTGTGAAAGCACAGGAACCAGAAGCTATGGTGGTGATGACAGCAGTTTCCTATGAACATCACCTAATGCTGTGTCACTATACTGTGCATACGATGGCACACTGAAGACTGCTGGGATCATAACAGCAGTAAGATAACTGGACCCAGCACCCTTTCCACAGAGGGGTTTTTCTGCAGAGGATGGACAGTAGAAGAGTCATAAGTATTCCTACCGCAGGATGAAGGCCTGAAGTGAGGTGATGGGGGTTGATAGAGGCCAATTCAAGTGCTTCTGACCACTTCAACTGCCTGCAAAATAGCGGAGAGAGCCTCCTGGATACATCAGAGCCACTGCCAAAAGGTTGAGGTCCCAGGAAACCCCGGCACCCCCAAGACAGCACATTAGGGAAATCTCACACTTGGTTGTTTCAGTGGTGAGGGGGGAGTGCTGATTGAGCCCCCGTAGGGTAAGCTCGCACTTCAACCTCCAGCCTCTGATCAACTCTAGGGCAACCAAGTGCGAGGCGTGACGGACCTGTGTGCAACCATGGGAAGGTGGACCCTCTTGGTTACCTTGACTACGACGCTCACCCTTACAGGACCCCAGCTGACGCCAACAACAGCTGAACCAGGAGGCAGGCAGAAAAGATGGACACACGACAACTCTCACCTAAGAGACATGACACAAGACCACATCCATCCGTGGATGAACAATGCCTGGTACCGTTATATCCACGACAGAACAAAAGCAGAATCGCAAATACAGACTATTATGTCTGTTCCCATCTACCCAGCACGTCAACATACCCCACACTATATGTGTTCCTGGACCAACTCCCAGGGAAGAACTACTCTATGATATTAGCAGAGAGAGAGGGATTTTGCGTCCTCTTCAATAACACATGCTGCACTTACATACTGGACGATGTACACTCATTAAACATGACTGACGCCCTGAATGTTTTGAGACAGATCCAGCAGGCCCAAAATCTGGACTATGTAAGTGATACAATTGACTGGGTTTTTTTTTTTTTTTGGCTTTACACTGGCTCCTGGTTACAGGTGCTAAAAGGACTACTCATCGGAGTTGAAATATTTTTACTTTTATTTTGTGTCTTTGTAATATGTATACTGCCATGTCTAAAACCCATGATTAACCGCATAATATTTTCCACTGTTGCTGCATACATAGCCATGACAAGTGATGATGATAATGACCCCGACCTGTTGAAACATGAAGACTTTGTGTGATTAATGACGATGTGAAAGAAAATGTACAACAAGATGTTACATACTGATATCTTAACTAAAGATATACTGACAACAGGAGGGAATGTTAATGGAAAATTGTACTTAGTAGTCAGTATAGTCTTTTAATGATATAAGTTTGCATATGGTAGAATACTGCATGTAATCATTTGTGTGTAGAAGTGTATATAGTTGGTGGCATATTGAAAGAATGTCTCATCCTAGGAGGTCTGTAACATTCTAGGGTGTTCACCCCCACATCCTAGGAGCATGAGAGAGGTCGTACCTTGTCTTATTGTTTTACGGTAGGATTAACGTAGCTATGTCAGTTTTAGTTTAAGTGCTTTTTTACATATAGATGAACTGTTGGATTTTCCAGACCAGCAGGTTAAGGGAAGTCGTTTATGGGGCCACACTCTGACCCCACGCACGCACACACACACACACACACACACACACACACACACCTCCACATTCCAATGTAAGGAACAAACGCTCACTGAAGTATAAATAAAGACCAGGGCAGTTTCTCAGTGCGAGCCTCAGTGCTGGAGGCTGCCCTTGCTAGCAAGAAGTTCTGTGTGTTTCTCTTCTCTGAGTCTTTACTGAAGAAGTGTTTTAGAGTATATTTCTTAACAGGTGTGATCGCACTTATGCCTTTCTGCAAAGGGGATGTCGTGTGTGATTACCACGGGACATACATCAGTGAAGCAGAAGGGAAACAGAGGCCCCAGTCGGGGTATCTGTTCTTCAGGGACAAGTGTGACCGAGGTATGTGCATCGATGCCACTGCATTCCCCTGTGCCTGTCTTCCCGACATTGAAACCTATGGAATGCGAATGAACCATTCCCAGAACAATCCCAACATCAAGCCCCAGAAGTTTACAATGAACTTCCCTACAGGACCTTAGGAGACAATACTTTTCATTGCCCTGAAGGACATCACAGTTGGTGAGGAGCTGTTATGGGACTACGGAGTAACTCACAAATCTTATGGTGGTGAAGGGGAAGACTTTGAGTGACTGACTTTGATTTTATCTGTTCTTTTTTTTTTCTCTTTGCTTGGGTTTTTTGATGCAGTGATTTTATTCTTCCCTAAGATGGCAGTAGTTTGTTTAAAACAAACAAACAGCTGTTTTTACATTGTCTTGCCTGTAATTTAAATGTGGTTTGAGGGTTTTTGTTTTGTTTTTGTTTTTTTTAATTTACGTATTGAAATAAAAAGTGTCATGTTTCCAAATTTCACTCCGTTTTATATTGTATTATATATGTTCACCGTTTCGTGTTTTATTGTGAAGGTCTTGTGTTTCCATGTTCAGGTGTCTTGTTTTGCTTCCCTTGTGGCTCCATTTTAATTTCTCATCTGTGTTCCCCGCGTCCTGACGACTTCCTGAAAAGCATGATGATTAACATAGCCAAGGCGATTATGAAACACGTCAGGTTTACAGCTGAATAATAATAATAATAATAATAATAATAATAATAATAATAATAATAATAATAATAATAATAATAATAGTGAGATACTAGCTCTACATGAGTGTCTCCTGCAGTCAATATGTAATATACAGAGGAAAGATGAGGTGAGATATCTAGGCATTATCTCTTGTCATTTGAAAGATTAACTTAACAGAAAATAAGAATATCTCAAGAATAGACTTAGAATTTTCTATTCTACGTCAATTTTAAACAGGTGGCTGCAGATTGTTTGGGAGAATTTGGACAGTCTGTCTGACCTCTGCATTGACTCATACTTGTTTAACAGCCCAGGTCTGTGCTCAGGTGTTGCACTTTGGATAAATAAGAGCCGCTAAGCAGCTTAGCAGTAAATGAAATGCGCATAGAAGTCTGACGTGAAAGCCGTTTCTCAGTAGTCAAGTACGCGAGTCCGTACAGCGCAATAGTTTGACAGTGTACTTGATGACATCTCTGTTACAGAGTTTTTACCTCTTAATTTAAATATGAACAGAAATTACACATAATTTAAAAAAGTATCTTAAGCACGTTGGGATCATTCGCTTGCATGTATTATGAAACAGATGGTTTGGTGACAGTGATCCAGGTAAATGCTAGATGGACACCTGATCAGAGAAGGGCTTAAAAGGTGTCTGTATGTTTATGTAATTGTATATATGGAGGACAGATAGCCGCAGTGATATGTTGCTCATCAATGATCAGCAATTAAGGGAGAGCTACGAAATGACAGTTTGCACAAAGATGGCATTACATCCCAAGCCTCCACCGTCCCAGTAACAACAGATTACCATGAAGAATATGGTTTTCAGCTGAGATTTTAGAAGGCTGGTAAAGCAAAAATAAACACATAAATAAATAAATAAAAATAATAACAATAATGAAAATGTCATTCTGCTGCATTCAAAAGTTCCTAAAACTATACTGGCTGATCAGTTACTGTACAGTGACATACTGTTTTCTTACTCAAGCACATAAAGGTTGACTAGATTATAAGAGTGAAAGGTGAGCAGTCAAGCTGTTAGCGTGTTATTTGAAATCATAACAAATACACTTTATAAAATAAATACCTAAAGGTTTTTCAGAAATTATTACATAGGATAACAAAGCCATACTTTTACATATATTGAAAACAAGAGAAGCTTTATATTAAATGTACATAGTATCGGGGGTAGGGGAGCTTGAAAGGAGCATGAAGAGTTTTTGATATGCATGTTTCTTTTTTCACTAAGCCAAACATGGCCGTATTTATATTCCCGATTTATTGGTCCTTTCCCAGTGGAAGCAATGTTAAATCCTGTTAGCGTTCTTAACATGAAGATGCATAATATTTTTCATGTCTCCCAGGTGAGGCGAGTTCACACCAGGCCTTTGAAAAGATATAATAATCCTGTCACACACTACAATTTATTTCTGCAGAATTATTGTTTATTCTGTTCATTATAGAATCAGCTACTGTTCTGCCAGACCTGAGAAACATGTCCCATCCTTTTTGTTCTGATTTGGCATATCTCCAGAACCTCAAGAGCCATCAAAATTGACCAGTCCTTGTTAACTGCTCCTAAATTAGCACAAAAACCATTTTCAACACCAATGTTATATTCAGCCTTCTTTAGCTGTGAAGAATATCTCAAAGTAGTGTTTAACATGAATAAATAGAATTAGACAAAAAAAAACTACAGTGAAAATACAAATAGGCACTGAAAATGTATTACAAAATGAACAAATGTAAAAAATAAGTTGAAGACCAAACTCAACATGAAGGTAGGTGTGTGTGTGTGTGTGTGTGTGTGTGTGTGTGTGTGTGTGTGTGTGTGTGTGTGTGTGTGTGTGTGTGTGTGTGTATATATATATATATATTCATGTACATGAGTGACATGTGACACTCAGGTGACAGTGGGCCTTGCAAACATAGGCATCAAATTTTCAGCATCTAAGGCTTCTTTTGTTGTCTCTAGGGGCACAGAGGATAGGCACATAAGAATGGGAAAGACATGTGTACCTGTGTTTGTTCATTCAATGGGCTATTCAGTGGCTTATTCAGTGAGTGTCGTTCAGTAGCCCATTCACTGAACGACCCATTCAGTGGGATACCATTCATTTCCTTTGGCGATAACAGACAAAGGAGTGAAGATTTTGCAGAGGGACACCGGCCTGGCAAGTCTTCCCTTCTAGAAGAATGCATGCTTAAATAAAGATGAATAAAGATGAATAAAGTTTTTGTGAAAATGGCTACTGAGTCCGGTGCATCTCTGGAGGCCCGAGGAATAAAAAAAAGAACCGGGGTAAAACTGATTTCCCAACACATCTTAACAAAATTTGTTGAGTTGCTCAAAGACCTTCCACTGGAAGACCTGACCCACGCTGCAGAAGACCATCATTCAAAACAAGGGGAGCATGAACGTATTGTCGCAGGATCAAGCGTTCGCGCTCTCCAAACTTGATGAAGCGAAGAGGATCCAACATTGGAAGTCCGGTTCTTCGTCTACAAATTTGGACACAAGACAAAGGAACCCTTCAATAGCTGACCCTGACGACATTGTGCGATGTTCTCTGCACGTGGCCTGCAACCTGATACCACTGGACCCTCACACCACACTTTTCTGGTCAAGAGCAGGACTGGAAAGGATGCTCTTCACGTGCATGTCCATTCACGAGTGTGTTAACGTGCAGACAGAACTCGACCAGCACCCACCGGACATCTTGCCAGCTTTGGCAGAGATTGCCACTAGGCCTTATGTCACCTTCTGGCAATTTTATGTGGACAGCCCACACACGCATTATATGTCCACATTCCGGCACCCCATTAGTGGCTTGATCGTCACTGATGGCCTCAGTCACCCGAATTATGTTCAGGCGGTGGCCACCAGAGCTGAGGACTACAATGTCCACATGATGGACTTGGCCAGGAAGGATGCAGGTAATTATAACCTGAGAATAGAGATAGTGGAGGAGATAGAAGGGGACACATAGTTGAGGCATGCTTATTCTTCAACATGAGGACATTGCAGAAGTGCCTGACGGACTTCCCCCCCTCAATGTCCCCTTTAAACGGAAACAGGAACAGCCAAGCGTGAATGAGATACTGTCTCGCTGTCTAAAGCATATGGCTGACCAGCTCCGGCAACTCGGGGAAAAGCACACAGGCAAAGGCGGCTTTCTCCCAGTGTGGAAGGCATTCCAGCTGGAGCTTGCGCTGGAGGAGGCATTATACAGGCACCCCTTGTCCAACATGGACAGACAGTACTCGGCATCACTGGGGACCAGCTCGCTGCATGAGTTCAGTGCAACCAACATGAGGGGCTTCATGGGCCTGGGTGCAGCAACTGGTGCAGCTATTGACGACTGCCCACCTCCTCTGGCACACTGGGCAAGGGACACACTCCAGATGAAAAGAATCGAGAGGCTATTTGCTCTCACATTGAGTCTCGAGTGCGAGCCTTCCATGCTGGGACCTGAACTTGTAAAGCTTCTGCTGAAAGACCTCTTCAGGAGGAACAACGGCATCTTCATGTCAGAGCTGCAAGGGGAAAAATGCCCAGAGAATCTCAAGGGACACATTAATCTGGCTGTACTGACGGAGAACCTGGCCACCAGAGACTCCTTCCCGACCCCATTCACCTTTGCCCGGGCAAGGAAGCTTGTTGAAGGTGAAGGCAAGAATGTACAAGAATGCCTGAGAGCAGGATTCCTCGAGCTGAAGATCAGGTGGTTCCCGGACATTAAGTACCGTGACATAAAGGGAACAAGGAGGGCTTCTTGGAACTTGATGGATTATGTAAAGATACATAATGACAACAGGGAGCCTTCCATCGAGTCCCAGGCCATTGCCATAGTGGGGGATGTGGCCATGGAGCGCCATGGACTGTGCTACGCCAGGACCCTTGAAAGGTACAGAGAGCATGGAATGCCATGGCTGCCCCAAGTGATGAAGAGGATTCCGGGGAAGACTGAAAAGCACACGTGGAACAAGGTCTTAGTGCTGGTCACCTCAGTGGGACTTATGAATAAGGATTTTGTGTCCTATGAGAAACGGAAGGACCTACTCCCGAAGCTGAAGATGACACAGGCAGAGCTCCAAAAGTACAGGATCCTTTCGACATCAGTTTGTGAAAAAGTTTTCGGCTTCACTCTCTCTAAGCTCCACCATGATATCCTTTATCGAATGGGGAAGATCTGAAAACTGCTGTTCACAAACGCTGTCCATCTAATCAGACTGAGCTGGAGCTGTTTTGCAAAGAAGAATGGGCAAAGATTTCAGTCTCTAGATGTGCAAAGATGTGGCAGCTGTAATTGCAGCAAAAGGTGGTTGTACAAAGTATTGACTCAGGGGGCTGAATAATTACGCACACCCCACTTTTCAGTTATTTATTTGTAAAAAATGTTTGGAATCATGTATGATTTTCGTTCCACTTCTCACGTGTGCACCACTTTGTGTTGGTCTTTCACGTGGAATTCCAATAAAATTGATTCATGTTTGTGGCTGTAATGTGACAAAATGAGGAAAAGTTCAAGGGGGGCGAATACTTTTGCAAGCCACTGTAGATGCTGCCCTCTCAGTCCTGAGACCAGATCCAAACCTGCACCAGGTTAAAGAGTCAATAAGGCTTAAAAAGTCCTTATGTATACATATAGGGCCTCAGGGCTGGGTACACTGAACGGCACCTGTTCATTACTCTTATAACTATTCCTCTTTTACTCCTTACATTTTTAAACAAATATCTGAACTTTGTACTCCTCACATTTTCAGAACAGGCTTGTTACTTCAGGTTTAGCTCATTTGGCTCGAGTTGTCATTTCATGTCACTGCGAGCCTCCAAACCGATCTGAGCCTAAACAGAAATCCTGTTCATTCATTAATCACCAGGAGATGGAGCATGAAAAGAGATGTGTGCCAAAGTCAGGGATTAAAGTGGGACAGTGTTTTTTTCCCTCTTTTTTCCCCACAACATCTGAAGGACTGCAGGTGTTAAGTTGTGTTTGTGGTACTTCAGCATCCAGCCAGCCCTACAGAAGGAGGGAGTGCCAGGTAGTTTTTAATACAGCGTTTCTATCAGCTCTACAAAGATCAGCAAACACACAAATTGTTTGTGTGCAGTTTGTCTCGCAGTGTGTTGCAGCTGAAGGTCCAGCTGCTTATTTCACAGGGTGAGAAAAGAAAGCAAACAGAGGAATAAGAGAGCTTCAATTTAAAGGAAGGATGCTCATTTAGATTAGATGAAACTTTATTAATCCCTCGGGTGGGTTCCTCCGGGAAATTCGGTTTCCAATAGCACAGCACCGACAGAAGTTACAGGATGCATGTGAGCAGAAATATACCATATATACACACACATATATAAATACAGAGTATACGAAAGGAATAAATAGGAGTAGGAATACAAGGGAATTGCACATTTCAAGTATTGTGAGTCTAGTGCACAGTTGGATATTAACAAAAGTATTGTACAGTGAAAAAGCACTACAGCTCAGTTGTTCCCCCCTCCTTTGTCCTCCTGTCTCCCCTCCCTCTCCCCTCCAGAGAGGAGTTAAACAGTTTGATGGCGTGTGGGACAAAAGAGTTTAAGTCTGTTGGTTCTTGTCTTTGGGAAAAGCAACCTGTCACTGAACAGACTCCTCTGGTTGTTGATGGCCGTGTGCAGAGGATGCCCAGCATTGTCCATAATGTCCAGCAGTTTCTTTAGTGTCCTTTTCTCTGCCACCAGAGTGTCCAGCTTCATGCTAACAACAGCCATCCTTCCTGATCAGTTTTTCCAGCTTTTAAAGCTCGCATGTCCTCATGTTTTCAAATCTGTACATGTCACATTATGTTTGTTCATACTGTGAAATCCAACTGAGGCGACTGTGACATTTAAGGGCTGCATGAAAATCCTCTGCAGGTTAGTGCAGGATAAACAGGTTAGTTTGCTGTGATGGTTTAAAGTAAAGAACAGTGTGTGACTGCTGCACAGTGGCTGTGGATGCGCACAGTTAGCTTACATCATGTGTAGCAGAGATTCAGATGACTTAGCTGATGATGGTTGTATAGTGTCTAATATAAAGACAGCATAAACTATGTACTGTCAGTGTGGAGGATGAAATCAGGACAACTCATGAAACATCTGCTCACATCTGGTTGGATTCAGGTGTGTCCATCCACAGAGAGCAGCAGGTCACCTGATCACTCTACGAAAATCTACTGGAGCTATTAATATAGCACAAGGTTCAGTGAGCTCTGAACTAAAGTAGAAACATCCTGCAAACAGCTTCTTTTACTTTCTTTCTCCGAGTACATTTCAGTACTTTTACTTGAGTAAAGAAGTTGAATCAGTACTTCAAATTCTACTACAGCACTTTAGTACAGAACATGTGTATTTTTGCCTATGCTGGTATGGGGAGTGTATTCAGTCCTTTAACAGTAGTATGTGTACTGAAGTTACAACCTCTGTCTGAGACCTCCTTCAGTTCCACCTGCAGCTCTCAGTCTGCTGTGGAAAAAGGAAATCCAGGTGAGTTTCTCCTGATCACCTGAGGCCGTCATTACTGTGTGAACGTTACCCACACACATTGTTGGGAAGGTTACTTCTAAAATGTATCCCATTACAGATTACATGCCCCAGAATGTATTTTGTAACGTATTCCGTTGCGTTACTCAATGACAGTAATGAATTCTGAATACTTTGGATTACCTATAATACTAGCATGCCTTTTACAACTACATGAATGTACTATTGCTGTGTGAATTATGACTTTTACTGAAGGTTACTCGCCATACCAATACTTACTACATATTAAAATCTTAATATAAATGAGTAACAGTAGGTGGACATTAGGTAAGGCTGCACTTTTTGCAGCGATCTCGTATAAAACTATTCCACACGTACATATAAAACAGGTCCGCGGCTCCGAACCGTAGTAAAGGGACCTCTGGCTAATACGGCGGGTTCGTGTCGGGCT
Organism: Perissodus microlepis; assembly: GCF_051167445.1. Taxonomy (NCBI): domain Eukaryota; kingdom Metazoa; phylum Chordata; class Actinopteri; order Cichliformes; family Cichlidae; genus Perissodus; species Perissodus microlepis. The sequence goes on along the minus strand of NC_140474.1, from coordinate 37,821,602 downwards.
TGTAGCTGAAAACTAGCTTTACTTTGTTGTCTGGGTCAACTTTGCTAGCAAGAGACAGAGAGAGGCGTTGAAAGGCTGCTCCAACGGAGCTTATTGTTTGGGAGGAAAACACGAACACAGTGTACAGTCGAGTCTTAACAGCTTACTTACAGCTGGGCTCGTCAGGCACGCTTTTTGGCTGCAGTGGTTATTATTATATTTACATGCTTCCAGCTCCCGTTTCTGCTCGGGTACAGCTCGTACTTTTCCTTTTTCTCCCTCCCTCGCTCACAGACACATAATGGGTATGGCAGTCCATTCTCCCTGCAGCACAGACTACACTGCCCATCAGGCTACATTCTTTAGTGCGGTGCCTGTAACACTGCCTATTGCCTTCATATTAAATCATTTTTGTGAATAATTTTTAAAAATATTTCTTCACATCATTATGCGGGGTGTAGTAGAGGTGACATGGGCCGCGAGATTGAGACACAGGCCTCTTAATGCGTGTTTTGTTTGGGGCGTGGAAACCAAAAATAGAGAGGGCACAGCCGAACATATGAAACAGGAAGACCGCTGTGTAATCACTTTGGTCGTGTCCAAATTCATGGGTTGCATCCTTCTGAGGACCCGGTCTTCGCGGTCTGCGTGGGCTGGGTGCTCAGAAGGTCTGATAGGCCGGAAGTAAACGGCTGGGGAAATTGGACGGTCTAGCCTTCTGCTGTCTCGGTGGAGTTTAATAAACTCGGCCGTCTGCTCCTAAAATATAACAGGACACGTAAATTCTCGACCATCTCACACTTCTATTTGACGTTTATTCAGCTTTGTAAAAACCACCCGGGGGATTAATAAAGTTGTATTTTCTCTAATCTAATCTCATAACTTTAATCTCAGCCAAACCAATTTACTCACGAACAAATAAAACACAGAAAAAAGCCAAACAATAACATTTTTAGGTTGTCTAAGTCAGCGGTCCCCAACCCCCGGGCCTCGGACCGGTACCGGTCCACGAGTCGTTTGGTACCGGTCCGCGAGAGTTGAGGCTCAGGTGTGAAATGTCTGGTTTTCAGGGTTTTTATCGGTTTTCAGCGTTATTTTGTTATCGTTTTTAATCGTTTACTCTGTTTTCCTTGGTCTTTTCATATGTGTTATGAATAAATTTAATTTTTTTCGGTACCGGTACTAGTTTTATTTTGTTGTATTTATCCGCGACACCTTAAAGGCCGGTCCATGAAAATATTGTCGGGCATAAACCGGTCCGTGGCGCAAAAAAGGTTGGGGACCGCTGGTCTAAGTCACTTATATATTACGTTTAACCTGAGTAGCAAAAGACCGCGGTGATCTGAAAATGATGTGCTGGGAGTTGTGCCGTTCTCGGCGGCTTCAGTGACCCTCCAGCTCCCGAGCCGGTGGGTAGCAGACGTCTCCGAAAACGTCGAAGCACTTTTGCAAATATGCGATATCTTGATAAACCAAGCAGATATTTGATGTTAACACAGCCACATTCTCGCCTGAAAATATGATAAAAGTTTATTTTGTGACCCAGAAAGATTAGTAAGAGTAATTTTAAAACTTAGTAGCTGCCGCCATTGTTGGAAACTGGAGTTTGGCTGGGCCGCGCTATGAATTCTGGGATATGGTAGGCCACGAAGGACACACCCGACCCATCCTTCAAATTCGGGGAAAAGGAGGACGCATTTGTCGGCTGCATTCGGAGGAGTCTACGAATTTGGACAGCCTTCGGCGTCTCAGGAGGATGCAGCCCATGAATTTGGACACAACCTTTATTTCACCAAAGTAAGTGGATTCTAAATACCACCTTTTTAAATGGTAACTGTAACGGAATACAGTTACTCATTTGTATTTTAAATATGTAACAGTGGTACATGTATTCCGTTACTCCCCAAACACTACCCACACACCACTCCTCCCACCCGCTGTACACTGCGGCTGTGTCCAAATTCAGGGGTTGCATACTTCGATGGCCGCATTTGTGGGCAATGATGTCAAAGCAACGCGACAAAGGCTGTCCAAATTCGAAGAGTCCTCCAAATGCGGTGACAAATACGTCCTTGTTTTCCATGAATTTGAAGGATGGGTCCGGTGTATCCTTCATGTCCCACCATATCCCAGGATTCATTGCAGGCCATACAGGAGATTTTTTTCTAATAGTGATGGCGGTCGAAGCGGGAGAGGAAATCACTTTCAAATGTAAATATATGAAAATCTGGTGTTAAAGTTAAGTATTTATAGGAGTTGTGTTGTTAGGTTTTGGGCAGTTGGACATTTAATAGAGATTATGTATCAAATTTCAGGAGCAGGACCACGCCTCCAAACACACTCCTTCTGGTTGTCATCTAAAGGTTGGGCCATTTATATGGATACACCGTAATAAAATGGGAATGGTTGGTGATACTAAAGTCCTGTTTGTGGCACGTTAGTATATGTGAGGGGGCAAACTCCTCAAGATGGGTGGTGACCATGGTGGCCATTTAGAAGTCGGCCATCTTGGATACAACTTTTGTTTTTTTCAATAGGAAGAGGGCCATGTGACACATCAGACTTATTGGTAATGTCACAAGAAAAACAATGGTGTGCTTGGTTTCAACGTAACTTTATTCTTTCATGAGTTATTTACAAGTTTCTGACCACTTATAAAATGTCTTCAATGTGCTGCCCATTGTGTTGGATTGTCAATGCAACCCTCTTCTCCCACTCTTCACACACTGATAGCAACACCGCAGGAGAAATGCCAGCACAGGCATCCAGTATCCGTAGTTTCAGGTGCTGCACATCTCGTATCTTCACACCGTAGACAATTGCCTTCAGATGACCACAGTGATGCGGCCGATCGATGATCGGTGACTGATTGTGATAATCCTCAGTGTCACCTTCTGCTAAATTGTGGCTGACACAGATCATCCCCACCCACAGATACTGTAACAGCCACGTGTTTGAAACGCACTCATGTACTCTGATCTCCACAAAGTCAATCACTTAAACATTTACAAAATCCAAATCCTGCTTTTTGTTAGGGTGCCTTGGTCAAAATTTCGAGTTAGCTCTGCCAATCAGTAATCTGCGTTAATGAGGTCACTTTCTTGTTACCCGGAAGCATATGGCGCAGAGGAACGCGCACTCAAAACCAGATCGCAACAAATTGGCTCTTTCGTGAGTACGTTTGCTGATAGTAACGCCATGTGATTCAGCTAATAACACAAGGACTTCATCATTTGTGAAGCCACGCTGAAAATACTCAGCAATCTGTGCATTCATGACTGGATGTAATACCGGTAGCTTAGCTGTAGCATTTGTAGCTGAGGGCTTTGTTAATCAATTGGAAAATCTAAATTGCCCATAGGTCTGAATGTGGGAGTGAATGTGAGCGCGAATGGTTGTCCGTCTCTGTGTGTTGGCCCTGCGACAGACTAGCGACCTGTCCAGGGTGTACCCCGCCTCTCGCCCTATGACAGCTGGGATAGGCTCCAGCGCCCCCCGCGACCCTGAAAAGGATAAGCGGAAGAAAATGGACGGACGGACATTTATTTATGATGTGAGCTCACTCATGTGTCCCCGGTTCCAGGGACTCCGGGTCCGTGAGCAGTATGGACTATGATTATTATTATCATCATCATCATCATCATCATCATCATCATCATTATATTATATGGGTATATTTGCATCGCAGAGTCCTGCATCTTGGGTCCTCCTTCCCCACACACTTCCAAGGTTTACTATGTGTGTGTTTCACTTTGTGAGGGTTGAAAAAAGAAAAAAATACTGAAGTAGCAAAGATTTAGAGGTATGTAAAAATTGAAAGCAAAAGCATTAAGAGGTGAATGTAAGAGGTGAATAATTTCTTTGCTGATATCAAAATGCAAAGAGATTACATGAAAGTAACAGGTGTTATTGTATTATATCACAAGTGAATCCAGCAAAATGTATTAAGTTGTTAATGTGTTTGTGTTACTTTGTTTTCAGAATGACGTTGAGAAAATTTAATTGTGAGTCGGCCTGACACCCCTTATTTCCGCCCCCCACCGTTGCAAATTCGAGTTTTGAAAATGGGAGACCAGGTCAGAGTGATCACCTTTGATGTAAAAGAGGGAGTGGCTAAACCACTCATCACAAAGTACAATAAGCTGGCAGCCATCACCGATGGGGAGATGATAATAAAAATAACAATATTTGAGTTCTCCTCAAAAGTCCATGAGGAGGTGTCATATGTGATGAGGGGGCATGAAGTGAGAGGGATAGCTTCACCTTATGTCATAAATGTGACTGCAAGGAGACAGTTTTTCAGGACACCTGTCCTTCCAGTTGCAGAAAGTCTTTTTGCATAAGGAGAGGATGCTCTGCATCCTCCTGCCCCTGTAACAACTGTGAGGATGAGCTCAATCATGGGTGGGCTTATGACAGTAGAAGGGGAGATCGTTGAGGTTTTTGTGGTTCCATCAGAATTGATATTGCTTCAGCTTTGCAAGGAAAGCATCAGTGGTTTTATGTATATAAATAATAATATCTGTTGTCAAACAAACAGTAAATAGTGGGAACATGATCAACCACTATTATTCTGTAATTAGTATTTGGAAGTGTTTGTGGTATTTATGCAGTCCATGGTCATCACGCCTACATTTGCTTTGCATGGGCTGGATTACAATGAACAGTTTGTACTGTATATATATCCTGTAGTCGCTAATAACAATTGGATGAGTTTATACAGCTTCGTGTATAAATTTAGAGACAAAGGGGTTTAGTGAATGTAATGTAAAAATATGAGGTACAACGGAGGTAGTCAACATTTGGCTGAATCTATGGCAAGTGTAATTTCATACCTGACAGTGGCAAACTGGACATTGATGTTGGTGTCACTGCATACTTTACTTTAAAACCCGTGATTCAATGTATGAAATGTAAAGTTTCTGTATTAGTTACAAACAAATGTGGTGCTGTGTAATTTGTTTGATCTCAGGATGGTTGTACCATGCGAGTGTGTCTGTGGAGGGAGGCAGCCACTGAGCAGTTTCATGTGGGAGACCAAATAATGGTGTCTGAAGGTAAAACAGTCGAGTTATGGATCAGAGCTGCACTCGATGTCCTTGACAAAGATTGAGGTATGAAGAAACTGTATGTTTGTTTCAACATGTAACAGCAATGTGATGTGAACAAATGTTTACAATCATAGGTTTGGAAATGTAAATACACGCACGCACGCACACACAAAAGAGATGTATGGATTTTGGGAAACCGTGATGGCCATGTTGGGGTTGTTTTTGGATGAAAAAAAAATTTCAATTAGGAAATTAATTGGAAATTGGCCTGACACCCCTTATGCTAAGTAGTTGCTTGTTGTGCATCGACAGACCAAAGAAGACAGAGTGGAGGTGCATGTGATTGCCGTTATAACCACTGACATGTCCAACCAGATGGAGCTACTGTTAGAAAGTGGAGAAACTGTATATTGAAACGGACATGTGGAAGCCATTTGATAAAGACCTGGAAAAGCCCACAGTTTGTGTAACGATCAAAGTGAAAGGCAAGCATATTACTGAAACAGAAAAACAGATCATCAGTAGTGAAAGAAAAGCATTGATTTGTGTGTGTTGTTAAAATGTTCTGAAAAAGATGGTAGTGATAGATTAAAAATGACAAAAAGTTGACAACGGTTTGAAAAAGTCAGTTTTAAGGTATTAAATGTGTATTGTTTATCTGAACACATTAAGAGTTGTAAATGCATACAGTGTTGTGTTTATGAAAGAATCTGAGAAGCAGGGTTAATAAGACAGGTTTCATTGAAGAGTTATACTCCAGGTTGTGTACATATGTACAAATGTCATGTCATGGCAACAGGTTTTTTTTCTGTTTGTTTTTTTTTTCTTCTTTTTTACAGTTGTTAAGTGAAGAAAATGAAGTACAGAAAACTTTTTTTTTTTTTTTACAAGGTCAACAGTTGTCCATCTGTATGGTGAACATGAGATATTTGTTATTGTGGGGTTGTGTTTTGTGACATCATGAGCAAATGTTAGTGCGAAAAATACCATATCATCAGAGGTCGGCAGCCTATCTATATCATTCCTGTACTGTAAGAATCAGCAGGCTTTGAGGAACAATCAGGGAAATTTTCAGGTCTTTTGGGAAAATCCATGTAGGAGATTGGAAATGAAGCAGTTTGTTCTCTCGTCCTGAGTGTGAAATCACAGGAGGACAGATTTGGTACCCTGAAACAAACGTTATTTGTAAAGCTGAAATACTCTCATACCACTAGAGGGAGCCAACGCACCACGAATAATGCACAGACGCAGACAACCAATCACACTCACATTCATTTCCGTATTTTCACACCTATGGACAAATTAGTGTTTCCAATTAACCTATCCCCACTAACTGCATGTCTGTGGACTGTGTGAGGAAGCCGGAGTACCCGGGGAGAACCCCCGCAAACACAGGAAGAACATGCAAACTCCACACAGAAAGACCTGATGGTGGAATTGAACTCAGGACCTTCTTGCTGTGAGGCAACAGTGCCAACCACCGTGCCTGGATGTTAAACTTAATTGCTACACGTGGTAGAGCAGCCACACTGATCATTTTATTAAAGATGAAAGAATTTAAACTGTTTGCTTCAGGTCCCAGTCAAATAATCACTGCGGCATCAATAAGAGTTACATAGTTTGGACCGGGAAATGGCTAATGACGGCAGACTTAAAGACCGGATATCCTTTTTAAAGAGGTCACAGATACTCTGATGATGCTTACATTTATTCAATGAAACCTTTACACAAACTTTATGACAAAGAAAAACAAAACAAAAAAAAAAAAAAAAACCCACAACAAAGCCTAATATGTTTCCAAACCAACTTCATTCTAAGCCAAAGACTAGAAAATATGGTGAAGCATATCTTCCCTTTGGCTTCACCTGCACAAGTGCCGAGGTAGGTCTCCCTGCAGGATTGGCTTTCCCTTCGTGGGGAGCACGCGCCTGGCTCTCCAAATCACGGACAAACAGTATCCCACAATCTTGATTTTTAGTTCACAAACACTTGTAATGACTAACTACTCCTGACATTTTGGAGATATTAGCTCTTTATACAGTAAAGTTACAGCGGGATGCAAATAACATCAGGCTGATCCTGCCACGATTTGTTCCCCCGTTCAAATCACGGACAAACAGGATCCTACAGCTGTTTATGTTTTTAAACCCATTTTGCACAGAGAGGCATTTTTTGAAAAATGTATTGATCGCAATGTTGAATATTATTACACAGGGAAGCAAGCTACATGTAAAAAAAAAAAAAAAAAAAAAAAAAAAAAAAAAAAAATCTCACCGTGACGCCTCTGCTTTTCTAAATGGAGGGACATTGCGTGACAAACTCTGTATTCCTCGTCCACACGTAAACGCAAAAACCAAGTTTTTAAAAGTGAGTTTTTCGGTGATTCAAAACACAGTTTACGTGTGGACGAAATGCATAGAAACAGCTGCGTTTTCAAAAATACCCGTGTAGGTGTGGACGTAATATAAAAGAGTTTATTTTATTGTTACCTGTAATTTATTGCAGTTTAGTAAACAAACTAATAAAAGTAAAGGTTTGAGGTGTGAAATAATCTGCGATGGAGTTTGAAAACAAAATACGGCATGTGTGGCTGGAAGATGTGTCGGTTGTGGTGGGGGGGGGGCGAAGATTTTCTTGTAAAACTGAGGGGGACCTAGCAAAAAATGTTTGGGAACCACTGCAATAAATTTAATTCAATTCTCAATTTCACACAGAGGACATTCATGACATAAATTGAATCTTTAATAAATAGGAACATGCTAACCCCAAACCATACGAGTACAAGCTCCACAAAGATGGTAAGGTGGTCACAGCATTTTACATAGTGATTAATTTTCTGGTTCTCAGTCGACATAAATGACATAAAACATGTCAGGAATGAATCTGCCGTCATGAAACTTTAAATGATGTTTGACTCTCAGAGTACAAAAGAACGCCTTTTGACCTGAAAGAAAAACCTTCATGTGCAGCGCAGCTGCAGCAATGAGAGACATGCTGTTAGGTTAGCAGCCATTTTATAGACTTTGGTCACGCCCACTCCAGGTGAAACCAACCAACTCAGATGAATCTTTAACCTCAAGCAGTGACTGAGAATGCACATGTGTAATCTGTGTGGAAACATTTTCAGCTGTTATGAATGAAAAGCACACAAACCTCTGCTGGAACAACGAAGGAAGAAAGTACAAATAATTGTTTGTCTTTCTCATTTGTGGGTCCTTGTAGTTTTGCTTTGGGTTTGTGGGTTTGAATGCTCGTGCTTGGAAGGTTGGGCAGTTAAATCATTACATCAGCTGAGAAAATACAGTCAGCGAGTGACACTCAGTGATAGAGACTAACTACATCTCAAACTTCTCCAGATAGTAAAATGTGCTACCACAAAAGAACATTAAGAGTACATTTTTAGCTTTGCTCCTTTTTTAGTTCAAAGCATATATTATGATGCATTCTTGTCAACTATAACCTCACTATATGAGAAACATTTTCCTTTTATGAAAATCAGTTGAAAGCATCACAGATCAAATAAGGCATGGATCACAAAGGGGATTGAACATGTATGTTAAAAGACAAATAATCTATATAAGAGATTCATAAAACAGAGGACAAAAGATGCTGAAATAAAGTAAAAGTCATATAAAAATAGATTAGTACATATTATAAGAACAAGTAAGAAAGAATATTACCAACCATTATTGGAGCAAAGCAGGAGTAACACAAGAAACATGGAGAAATAGTTTAATCAAAAAGGGCTCATGAAATAAGGATCATCCAGAATGATTGATTGTTTGATTGATTGAATCTTTATTTTGAACATGTTGAAAAAGTACAACAACATAGAATTAAAAAGAGACAAATGAACAAAGCAAAACAAAAGGAAAACGAGCAACCACAACTACAAATAACTTTCATGTTCAAAAAGGAGCAGGAAGAAGCATAAGCTTATTTAATCCCACCCCTTTTCCACTATCTGGTAATACAAGAACACCCTATCAAATCTCTACCTCCTCCCTGCACCCTGTAAAAACCATATCCTTAAAGCGCTGTTTAAACTGCGCCATGCTCGGACATTGCTTCATATCTGTACTTAGTCTGTTCCACAGCTTCACTCCACATGCAGAGATGCAAAAACTTTTTAATGTTGTATGGATACAAGGATGTTTTAAATGTAATTCTCCCCTCAAATTGTACCCCCCTTCCCTTTTAGAAAACAGTTTTAGAATACTGTCAAGAAGCAGGACGTTTCTAAGGGAATTCCCAAATAACATTATTTTAATTTTACTTAGATTTAGCGATAGTCTGTTCCTGTTAAACCATTTTTTTAAATTTTGCACATTTCTGAAGTAATTGTATCCAGCAGCTCCTTTAGATTCCCCCCAGAACAAATTTTTTTTGTGTCATCTGCAAATAATACTAATTTTAATATATCAGATGCCTTACAAATATCATTAATGTAAATAATAAATAGTTTTGGACCCAGTACAGAACCTTGTGGAACACCACAAGCAATGTCCAAGCATGATGAGGAATGGACACCCAGCTTCACAAATTGTTTCCTGTCACTTAAATAATTTTTCACCCAGTGCAGTACAACCGCCCCTGATCCCGTACCGTTCCAGTTTATTGATTAATATGTCATGTTTCTGATCTATAGCATTTGTAATCTCATCAATTGATTCAAATAATGCCAGAGATGTTTATCTTTTTTGATCTGAATCCATATTGACTGTCAGAAAGTAATTTATATTTATCTAAGAATTTGTGTAATCGTTTATTAAACAGGTTTTCTAGGATTTTGGAGAATTGTGGTAGTAAAGAAACAGGCCTGTAATTTGTGAAGTGGTGTCAATCCCCAGTTTTATACAGCGGCACAACTTTAGCTATTTTCATTTTGTTTGAAACTTTTCCAGTCTGAAATGATAAGTTGCAAATATATGTTAGAGGTCCTACAATTGCTTCTATGGCCTTCTTGACGATTTTCATTAGTGATGGGTCGGTCGCGAACGAAATGGCTCTTAGAGCCGGATCTTTGACGTGAACAACGTGAGCCGGCTACTTATCGCGAGCTGTGGGTTTGTGTTTTTTTCTTTGTCTCGCCCTCTCTCTCGCACTTTTTTTCCGCTTCACTCCGCATGCGAGCCTTGTGCTTTACGCTGGGAAGAGGGGGGAGGGGCGGTAGTTAAACTCAGTAGTAGTGATGTGCGATACCACTGATTTTCTTTCCGATCCGATACCAAGTAATATTCAGGGTGGTATCGACGATACTGATCCGATACCGATACTCTACAAAAACTTATTTTATTTATTGTATCTCAAATTATAGCATCATAATGATTACAGGACATCAGATTACTTGTTCTTATCACTTAATAGTGCAGAGTTCATCATATAGAAATGAAAAAAACTGAAGTTGTGCCTATTTGAACACCTTGCCTGCCTGCATCACTAAAGGACTCCGTGAGAGACGTCTGTCTCGCCCTAGCAGCACCTGTCCCTGTCCTCCTCTTCAGTTCGCCTCAACATATGCTCGTCATATTCTGTGATATGATTTACTCTGAGGTGTTTGACAAGGTTAGTGATGTTGCCACAACCATACATGCCAACCCTCCTGATTTTTCCGGGAGAATCCCAAATTTCAGTGCCCCTCCCGAAAATCTCCCGGAGCCACCATTCTCCCGATTTTCCACCTCGACAACAAAATTGAAAAACCATATCGCAGAATTCAAAGCGCGGCCCAGCCAATTCCAGTTTCCAACAATGGCGGCAGCGACTTCGTTTTAATATTACTCTTACTTCTCTTTCTGGGTCGCAAAAAAACTTTTAAGATATTTTCAGGTGAGAATGTAGCTGTGTAAACTTCACATATCTGAGCCGATTGACACATCGTTTTCAAACCCCCGCGGTCTTTCACTACTCGGATTAAACATGATATACAAGTCACTTTGATAACTTAAAAATGTTATTGTTTGGCTTTTTCAGTGTTTTATTTGTTGGTGAGTAAATCGGTTTGGCTGAGATTAAAGTTATTAGATTAGATTAGATTAAATTAAATTTAACTTTATTAATCCCTCGGGAGGGTTCCTCCGGGGTTTTCACACAGCTGAATAAACATCAAACAGAAGACTAATTAAACAAAGTGTGAGACGGTCCAGAATTTACGTCAGCGCCCGGTTATATTTTAGATAGCAAGGAGCAGACGGCAGAGTTTCACTCCACCGAGGGAGCTCGTGACGTACTACCCGGCTTTCTTTAGACCGCGAAGGCCGGGTCCTCAGGTGGAAGCAGCCTCTGAATTTGGACACCCCCGCTGTTTCCGGGCCGGCCAATAATAACGGTGACATTTAACGTATTTTATCCGATAAATAAACACTGCAGAATGTATTTATCACCCCCCAACAGCCCCTTTGAATGTCTCCCTAATTCTGAGGTCTCAAAGTTGGCAAGTATGGCCACAACACCTCACTTTTTTGCCACATGTATCGCAAACCACGTCTCAGCTGTTTGTGGAGGTAAAATACGTCCACACAATTACGCTCAGCCATTGTTGTGAGTGCATGCGCCAAGGGGCTGCGAGGCATTTATACAGCCGTATTTCGCACATGACTATGAAAGGCGGAAGAGGAAGTAGTTCCTTTGAATGTAGACAATCCGAATGTTATAGTTTCTTTCCACTGTGTTCCTGTTAATGATAAACTACAAATTTACCCTAAATTACTAAAATATCGATATTTTAACGTGAGAATCGATTCTAGAACATAAATGATTGGTATCGGAGGAATCGATATTTCAGGATCGATCTGCACATCACTACTCAGTAGCACAGTAACAGAGAGGGAGGGAGAGACAGAGAAATAGAGCCAGGGACAACAACGCCACATTAGAAAGGTATAGTAATCATCCACAACTATTTTCAGTTGCAGATGATAAAGGATTCAGAAAGTTTATTCATGCAGGTCCATATGACAGAGAATATGCATCTTCTTTTTGTTTTCATATTATAATTTATATTTAATTGTGTTGGGGTTTGCAGTGTTTTGTGTTGTTTCACTTTAAATTTGTAAAAGGAAAAATTTAAATAGTTAAAAGTTGAAATGTGAATAGTTGGTTTTTGTATTATATGATTTATTTATTACATTTTATGTGGAGTGAATAAATAAAAGTATATTTACGGTGGCCCCTACAGACAAAGCACATACAAACTCCAAAACACGTATGAACTCTGAAGCACGTACAAACCCTGAAGCACGTACAAACTCCAAAACACATTAAAACACGTACAAACTCCGAAGCACGTACAAACTCCAAAACACGTACAAACTCCAAAACACGTACAAACTCCGAAGCACGTACAAACTCCAAAACACGTACAAACTCCAAAACACGTAAAAACACGTACAAACACGTACAAACTCCGAAGCACGTACAAACTCCAAAACACGTAAAAACTCAGAAGCACGTAAAAACTCAAAATATGTACAAAAGACAACAGAAGTGCTCCAGGATGCTGGGGGGCAGTGTTGAGCTTTTGTTATCTTGTGGCTACACAAGCCAGCAAGTACCAACGGCCGGATTTGGTGTGTGGTAGTAACAGGTAAATTAAGTTGTTTTTTTTATTATTTGACTATATATGAATGCTTGTGTATAAATACACAAACAATACACATATGCTTTCATGCTTTCAATTGTGTAATTTAAGTGATCTAGGTAGCTCTGTTTTGGAAGTTCAGTTCATGCTAGAAATGTGTTTTGGAGTTTGTATTTGCTTTTTGGAGTTTGTACGTGTTTTGTCTCTAGGGGCCACCGCATATATTTATATATAAACATATATAAATAAAACTCCTTTTTTTTTTTTACATTAGTAATTGCTTTTGTGCATAATTTTATATTATTGTTAATAATAAATTAATTAAAGCTACAAAACAACCTGAAGAGCCGGTTCGGAGCCGAAAGAGCCGGCTCTCTAAAAAGAGCCGGAAATCCCATCACTAATTTTCATGTCAATATCATTACAATCAGTAGATGTTTTATTTTACACATGTGTACAGTGTCAATTATTTATTTTTCCTCCATTGCTGTGAGGAACATTGAGTTAGGGTTCCTATCGATCAGGCATTCACTACAGTCTACTGATGGCAGTGACTCAGGAATTTGTTCTGCCAGATTTGGTCCAATATTTACAAATTAATGATTAAATCTGTTGACCACATCAGCAGTGTTTTCCATAACATTGCCATTGTCAATAAATTATTGAGGATAACTTTGTTATATTTTTAATGATACTGTTTAAAACATCCCATATTCCCTTCATATTATGTTTATTGTTGATCAATGTTTTATTATAATACTACTTCCTACATACACGTATAATATTGGTCAACTTATTTTTGTATTTTTTATATTTATTTTCAGCATCTTTCGTTCTTTGTTTTAGGAATTCCCTATAGAGTGTATTTTTCTTTTTACATGCATTTTGTAAACCCTTAGTGATCCATGGTCTATCTGAATATTTGTGCTTTCTGTTCTATTTTATTGATGGACAGTGTTTATCTTACAATTCCATGAATATTCTTAAAAATATGCCATATGCAATATCAATATCAGTTTCTTTGTAAACATTGTCCCAGTCCTGATTTAATAGATCGTTCTTAAGTGCATTCATAGTTTCTTCTGTCCTTACACGTCTGTATCTCAGTTGTTCTTCATGCTGATTTCTCTTATAATTAGTGTCATAAACTGCAAAAACTGGTAGGTGATCACTGATGTCATTAATTAATAATCCGCTCACAATGTCGTTTTCCATATTGTTAGTGAAAATATTGTCGAGTAAGGTGGCACAATGTGGTGTAATTTTGCTAGGCCTGGTTATTTTAGGATGTAAACTCAAGCTGCACATAGTGTTTAGAAATTCGTCAGTCATTTTATGCTTTTTCGGATTCAACAGGTCAATATTAAAATCACCACAGATAAACGTAACTTGTTTTAGAGAATATTTCTTCTATGAAGTCATTAAATACTTGAATACTAGAGCCAGGTGATCTATATATACAGCTAATTATTACATTTTTCTCTTTTTCCTTATAAATTTCAATTGTTATACATTCTAATAAATTACCAATTGCAGTTGTCATACTTTCCACCACCTTGTAATTTAGGTTTTTGTCCACATACACAGCTACTGCCCCTCCACTTTTGTTCCTTCTATTTACAAAATTCACATCATATCCCTCCAGTCCAAAAAAAAAAAAAGGCAATAATTCCAAATGGATTTGTCAACTCATTTAGATATTCCTTTATATTGTTGAAGTTGGCATACAGACTTCTGCTATTAAAATGGATTATTGATAATTTGTTTTCCGTGTTGATGGTGTGTTTAAACTGTTCATCAGTGAAGTAGCAGCAGTTATTGCTGATGTTGTAGAAGAAATTATTTTCCGGGTTTATGTCCTTTTCTGAGTCTAGAACATTATGGCCTGTGTATCGAAATGTTCTCAGTTCCAGATTATCATAAATAGAATTCCAATGAGCTATATTGATATTGTTGCCGGATGCAGATGAAGTTCTTTTAGACTGAGCCATGTGTTGTGTGTCACGTCACATGTTTATTCATACCTCCAGTTTAAGTTGAACCTAAGTGTAAGCTGAACCCCCATGTTTTAAAAAAGATAAAGATGTTGTGCTTGATAAAACTGAAGAGACACCAAATGAATTTAATGATTTCTTTGTGCATGTTGGCTTATTTTAGTAAAAGAAATTCCAGATCCAAGAAATAATAATGAGATAAAAACACCTATTACTCAGAATGTGTCCTCCATGTTTATTGGTGCTGTGAGTCATAGAGAAATACTTGACATTGTGAAAACACTTCAAAATAAAAAGTTCACTGGTTGTTCTAGCATTGACATGATATTAGTTAAAAGTATTATAGAATATATAGTCAAATCTTTCACATACATTTGTAATCTGTTCTTTCGAACTCGTGTGTTTCCTTCCAAAAGGAAAATGGCAAACGTTATTCCCATCCATAAAAGAAGAGAGAGAGATGCCAGTTTACCAATTATAGACCAACATCACTGCTCCCACAGTTCTCAGAAATGTTAGAAAAACGAAATATAATCTCCTGAATGATAATCTTTACAGTTTTAGAGCGCAAAGGTCCACTTCAATAGCAGGGATGGAACTTGTAGAAGGCATATCTACTGCAACAGCTGAAAATGTTTCCACACAGATTACACATGTGCATTCTCAGTCACTGCCTGAGGTTAAAGATTCATCTGAGTTGGTTGGTTTCACCTGGAGTGGGCGTGGCCAAAGTCTATAAAATGGCTGCTAACCTAACAGCATGTCTTTCATTGCTGCAGCTGCGCTGCACATGAAGGTTTTTCTTTCAGGTCAAAGGTGTTTTTTGTACTCTGAGAGCCTTAACTAGTGATGGCCAAATGAAGCTTACTGAAGAAAACGGTTCATTACTCGAAGCTTTTCAACACAGTCCTCTCTGGTGACATCTGGTGGCCAAAAATATGAAGAGCAGCTTGAGTCCATAAAATAAAACCAACTGCTTCATTATGACTGCCCACTCTACAGAGTGGAATTCTGTCTGATATTGGGCCACCCTTGTGTTGCGTTGAACGTGTATTCTTTGGTGGTTAAAAAAATGTGGTTTATTTGTTTAAAAAATAATTTTGACCAGTAAACTTTTCTTGTTTAAACATGCACCATTGTGTGGTCTTTCTTTGCTTGTAACTTCTTGATGTTGGTAAATACAATAATTGAAAAATACCACATTACATATAATATACATTTGATAATGTACAACACATTATGGAGTATTCTTCTGCTCTGAGGTCCTGTCTCCATGCACTTATGCAATTAACCGCTAGACGGGTATATTTATAAATAATATTATATTAGTGAAATTTTCCCAGACATATTTTTGACCTGGGGGTAGAATTGATTGTGAAATGGAAAGGGAAAATGCTTATGAACTTGCAAATTAAAAACATGATGCATTTAAAGTAGCCCTTTTTCATTTTTATTTAAGAAGAGAATTTATTCTAGTGTGCGATGGCCAAACCTGTTCCTTTTCGTGGAGATAATTTCTCCTGCATTAAGGAAAATCCCTTCACATGGCACAGAAGAGGCTGGAGTGCAGAGAAACTGGTAGAGATGCAGTTATACAGTCTACCTGGGCCCCACAAACTATCAGATAAAGAGAATAAATAAATTCAATTGCTGCACATTTGGCAGACTAACATTTTCAGATTAATTAAACAATAAAATATATATTTTTACAACATTACATGTAAAGAGTCAAGTGGAAGTTTTTCTAAAGTTATTTAATGATATTTATATTATGGAAGCAGATTTTACCTTTTTCCCGTTTTCAGATATAATAAACATGCACAAAACTAAAGCAAACGGCCAGAACCCAAAGCTGGAAAACCCACCCGATTGACGAATATCAACTCAAAATTCTCCCACACAACAGAACCTCCTCTATTCCTCGCTGGCTCCAAATCTCTCAGTGGAATGATCAGTGGTTCGCTATCTGTCACCATCAAAACGCTCCACAAATCCCGCGAATGATTCTTTTCCTTATAAACCATTGAATCAGACCCCGAAGCAGTTAGGTTCTAAAGGAAGCTTCGGACGTCACTGATCACGTGACTCTGGCCAAACGAATCAAGCTTCGACACAGTGCTTCTGAAGCAGTGTGTTGATTTTTTTTCACATACGCACTGGAGCGTCAGCTTCAAGCGGGCCATCACTAGCTTTAACTCTCGTGGCCTGGTACCGGTCCATGGCCCAGGGGTTGGGCACCGCTGAAATGGAGAACTCGATGATTGGAGGTTGTCATGGTTCTGAGTCATCTGACCCAGCACTCTGTGGTCATAGTGTTTGTGACTGTGTGTTTAGGGACTAAGAGTTGTGAATCAAGGACGGAGTCTGTTTGCCAGCTTGGAAATGGTGATTCTCCCAGGCGATCAAATGTGCTCAACAGGCTGCTGAGGTCCAGCCATTCCCTGCACCTGTACCAGTTCCTCCCATAAGGAGATTAGATCACCAGGAACTGGCTGACTGACAACCTATAGACATTTAGATGATGATTTATTTATTCTGGTGGTAAGTCTATCATGATAAATTAATCAAGTACATTAAAATAAACAGTGAAAGGAATACCTAACAGACAGAAACGACAAAATAAATATTAATGAACCATATCATTTTTAAACTAAATTTCAGTATAACAGAAAGCTGAGGAGTAAAACAAAAACTAGAAAGCGAAAATTTCAGAAGAAATTTTAAGTGTGCCTATGCCGCTGCCAATGAGTGTAGTTTGCCTTTTAATGTGGTGCAATTAGTGCAGGTTGCCATTTATAACTCTAGAGGGAGCAAAATGCAACATGACTGTAGTTTGCTATTTATACCACAAGAGGGAAGGAAATGGAATACAGCTGATTTTCAAGTTAAATCAAAGTAAGCTGTATTGTGATCTCTGCTATATGCAGTGCAGCATACAGAGAGACAAGAGAAAGAGGCTCCAGTTGCACAATTACAAAAGAAGTTAATAGATATAAAAGAAATAAGAAAATAAATATGTTTAAGTCTCAGGTGTTCAAGATAAGTTACAATTTAGAATTTACAGTTTTGAGTCGTTTAAAGTGAACAGTCTAGCAGATTGTAAACCAAGGTAAGTTTTCTTGGTAGGAAAAAAAAAAAGTCCATTAAGCAGCATTAAATTTTTATTTCAAAGTTATTTTAATGTGAAAAGGGAAAATACCACATTCAAATTATGAAATTTCCCCGTGTGGGACTAATAAAGGTATCTTATCTTATTCAAACTATATTACATTTAAACATGATAAAACAAAAAACGGAAAAAGAAACAATTCCACTAACTTTATATTATGAACCAAAGAGTAAGGCAAAAGTATAAATGAAAAGCATACAAGCATTAATGTATATAGATAAACCCAACAATCATATGACCCCCTATGAGCAAGCACTTTGGCGACAGTGGGAAGGAAAAACTCCCTTTTAACAGGAAGAAACCTCCGGCAGAACCAGGCTCAGGGAGGGGCAGCCATCTGCCGCGACCGTTTGGGGTGAGATGTAAACAAATCAAAAACTGTCCACAGAGCTACAGGGGGCACACTGTGATCGCAACAGCAGCCATAGAGGGAAACGGATTAGGATGTTCTTTCCAGTACTGAAGTGGGTCGCTTTTCTTATGTGTGCGTTTTTCTCTGAGAGGTAGGTCTCCACTTTAGTTTCTGCTGATGACGTACTCACGGATACTTCTGGATAAGGTGTTCCTTTGCAAGCAAGAGGTTGGCTGACTGCGAAAAAGCTACAAACAGATAAAAGTAAAACACAATTTAAAACAATAAAACCAGAGAAATCACAAAGCGCAGCTCTTCAGTTAGCCAACTGCCTAGTCATGAAGTTCTAATAAATAATTGCAAAACAAAAGTAACTTTAGAACTAAATTACCCAAAACTAAATTAAAAAGGAAGTAAAAAAGAAATTGCCTTAATACTGGTGTCTTTTGATGAGGTAAGTTGCCATGTGAGGTAAAAACCACAAGTGGCTGTAATTTGGTGGCCTGTATACAGTTGCAATCAAAGCAGACAGTTGGTGTCTTTTGATCACTTGACTGTATATAAACATGTTGTACAAAAGGTGCATTTTAATTTTACTATACCTGCCCATCCTTGTAGCTGGTTTCTAGAAGAGTGGCACAGTTTCAACATCAGTATAGGGCTTCTTCACTGGACAGAACACACCTGAGGAGTTATGAATGAATGGATGACTTAATGAATGGATAATATTATAGTTTGTTTCAAACAATATCAATAAATGTTACAATATAAAGTAAGAAACAAAAATACAAATGACCTGTTATGGCAGGGATCACATCAGGTGCAGTTGCAGTCTCCCTGCTCACGTTTCTGGTCAGCTCTTCAATGGATGAGAGCACATTAGCAGTCTTATCTATTAGCTCCCACTGGTGAGCTGTCACTGTTGCTGGTAGAGTGTGCTCAGCCGCAAAGACACTAAGATCACGTTTTTGTTGCAGTAGGCTTCGCACCATGTAGAGGCTGCTGTTCCATTGTGTCTGCATATAAGAGAACATGATTGACTTTATTTTTGAACAAATTCGGTTCAGAGTGTATAGGAATTAATAATTAAATAGAAGTACATTAAAGAATGTTACAAGAGGACTCACCTGTACATCTTGCTGTAGGTGCTGATATCCATATTTAGGTCCATCTGTATGACTTCTAGTCGAGAGTAGGCCAATGGGGATTGTTTAAATGGCCTACAATCTTCCTTTCATTGGGCAGGGTCTTTGTCACGCTGCACTGAGACAGCAGTTCCTCATTCACACAGGGTTGACAGGAATGGGCGACACAGCCCACACTTGGCAAGTCCATATCCGTCATACCCTTGCAGTCATTTTGTTTTAGTGAATAACCCAATAAATGGGGTTGTGATAACTGATATGTATTCAGAACACGTGATTGGAGGCAGGCGTATGGCTGTGATATGTAAAGGTGATCAATCAGTGTGTGTTTTTCGGTAGTTGAAGCAGTAATAAGTTGTGCATATCCTCTTGACTGAAACAGTTCATGGATGGGGTCTTTTCCTGTGCTCATAAGGTCCTCATTGAAGTCTCGAGAAACAATAATCGGTTGGTGATTCATCATTTCCAATGAGTCCAAAAGACTTTGCATTTGTGGTAAAAACCTCACGTGGCTGTAATTTGGTGGCCTGTATACAGTTGCAATCAAAGCTGTGACTGGCGATTCAACCTTTACAACAACAAATTCAAGGTCAGTCACATTTTGCAGGTATTTTCGAGACTCAGCTGTAAGAATTGTCTTGTAGTACATTGCAACTCCACTGCCATTTACCTTTGCCATGTCTGTATGGTTTGTGTAAGAGACGTGTCTGTTGCGTGTGGCCATGTTGTATTGTTCCAGCTGGAAGTGGGGAGAAACAGATGATCCAGACAAGTGTGTTTCTGTTATACATAAAACATCAGCAAGGCTGAGTTCATGGTGGCATCTCATGTCCTCCATGTGAGTTGGGAGACCTTGTGCATTGTGGTGGATAATTGTCAACGTGGGGACTGTGGGAACTACTGATTTTAAGAATTGCAACAGTGGTCTTGCATTCTCAAATGATGCATGTCTCATATTTTTGAGTGCATCTGTGATGGCAGGATCAGCATAGATTTTCTTTTCATCAAAGTCTGTGATGTACAGTCCTTTAAGTGAGGTTGTGCGGCTGAGTGCAACATAGGCCATTCCAGGTTCAAAAACACGCTTCAAGCATACTACTGCTGACTCCATTGTCATGCTTTGTACTTTGTGAGCTGTACATGCAAAGGCAAACTTAATTGGAAATTGCCTGCCAACAACTCCTTTTTTACTTGCGCATTCTTCACATTTCTCAATATATACCACGTTGTCTGAGGATTCTTGTATTTTTTTGGCGAAATTTTTGCCCAGAATTTTGATTGTCCAGCGTAAGTCCAATGAGTTTCACAGTTTTTGGTCCATCCTGTGTGGCTGTCACAATGTTCGTGATTGTTCCAAATTTCCCATTAACAAGCCCATCTTCAACATCCAAATTTCTAATAATCATAACACGCACTCCAGGTGCAGCTTGTATGTTATCAGGTAAATCTCTTTTGTTGCCTTTCATCATTTCTGCCAGGAGGATCATCTCACCCGTTCGTGGGTCTTTTCTGTAGTCTTCTGCCTGAATATTTATGATATCAGAATGAAGAGCAGTTACAGTTGCTGAATTGTGTTTGTCGACCTCTTTGTTTGTAGCATAAGTGTAATACATTAGATGGACAGTCTTTTATGTCATGGATAGTCTGTGTGAGCAAGGTTTTGTCATCGGCTTCAAGAGGATCTGTTTTTTGCTTCACTCTTATCCTGTTCAGAACTTCAGCAAAAGAATGATCATCTTTCTGTTGCATGATTTCTGTCAGGTTGACCATGTGGAAATAGTCTTTCCAGAGATCAAGGACATTGTCCTCGTACACACAGTGGTTTGGCTTTTCCAAGGGGTGGCAGCTGGTAAAAGTCTCCTACTGCAAGGATAGACATCCCACCAAAAGGTTTCTTGTTTCCTTTGATTTGCTGAAGTCTCCAGTGGATGTAGGTAAAAAGCTCTTTAGAAACCATAGATATCTCATCAATGATCAGAATCTCTGCATTTGAAAGTGAAGCTCTCACTTCATCCAGTGCATCCCCCAGTCCCTGATAAGGCGGTTTTAAAGATTTTGGCAGCTTTAGCAGAGAGTGCAGTGTTTTCCCAGATATGTTAAAAGCTGCGGTGCCAGTAAATGCAGTCAGCAGTACTGCAGGGTAGGACATGTCTGCTTGGTCACGGAATCTGGGGAGTTGGTGCAAAATCTTCGTTGCCTCCTCATATATGCACTTGATAACATGTGATTTTCCACAGCCAGCTCCTCCAGAGACAAAATAAAAGAACTGCTCAGGACAGTGACCCCACACAAGTTTGAAACACCACTCACGCACTGTGTAGAATATGGAGGCTTGGGTTTCATTCAGACTTTGATACATCTTTCTGACAAAGTCTGGGCTCAGCTTTGGTGCTATGATTGCTGGCATGGTTCCACTGCTGCCACCACTGACTTGGTAGTCAGGAACAATGTCCAGTTCATTTTCGTCAGTGTCATCTGTGGATTGTCGTTGTGCAACACACTCTAAACGATCTACTTCAACCTCAGCTGCAAAGGTGTTCCATGCATTAAGTGGGCCTTGTTGTTCAATCTGTTCCAGTGCCCTTTCCATTGTTTTGCCATGGCTTTCATAACGCTTTTTGTTAAAGGTAACAATTGGCCGTACTGCAAAACCATGTTTTCGTCCAGTTTTGTAGAACTGCTCGGATGTGGGGTATTTTGTGTTTTTTAAGGTCATTTGATTGATGTGGAAAATAAAGTTTTAGTAGTCTGCTATAAAACTTTTCTGGTTGTTTCTTTTCTGAGAACCGAGGATATCTGATTATTGCAGTTTTCCCTATTGTTCTTTTTTTGAATATAACCCATGTTATTCAAGAGGGATGGCATTTTTGGACTCTGTTTGACGGCTGTAGAGAATCCTGTACTCTGAAGCAAATTCAGCCAAACACATTCTTTCAAACTCCGGTGTTCTGGGTCTGTTTGCATATTTTTTCTGGCACATTTTTTCTCCACACATTTTCAGCATCTGGTGACATGCTCTGCAACCTGCTCATCGGGAGACTCATTTTCAGGGCATCATCATCAGTCTGTATGAACACCACACTGCGTGAACACTTTTTTTTTTTTTTTTTTTTTTTTTAGTGGCAGGCTGCATGTCCTTGCAACTGATTCTTGGGCACTGACTTATCTGTGTTTAGCATATGCCTGCATTATCTGTCTCATTTCATCTCTTTCATTGACACTGGACTTTTTTACCTCCTGGATGACTCCATTAAGAAATTGTGTCATCTCAAATCAGGGTTTAGAGACAGAAGACATCATGTACTTACGGCAGCTGTAGTCATCAATGACATATTGGATGTCCATGTTCTCATTCCAGGCCCTCAGCAGATCTGCATTGTACGCATTCACCCAGCAGTCATTAGGTTCACGCTTTAAGAGGATGACATGGCCATTGCTTAAATTGAAGACACAATTCAAGTATTGCTCATAAGTTAATTTGCATTTGTGAAGCAGCTCAGACAAGTCCTCAAATGAGGAATTTGGGTCACAGAGCAAATCTCTCAATGGCTGGAGTTTTTCTTTGGCCTCTTTCTGTTTTTTTGGCAAGAGCCATTTGTCTTTTGTTTTTCGTTTGTGCCTTTCTTCTTACTTGTGCTATGCTGCTTATCATTGTGATCATCATCATCATCGTCATCATCTGGGCTTGGGAAAGCGATCATTGTCTGGTCTATGGGTAGTTTGGGGAACCCAAACCTACATGACACATTACCTGTTTTACAGGATCTGGAGTGATTTCTGCTGTGGACTTGAACACAATTTTGTGAAGTTCAGGATCGGCATTTTGGTCAGGCATCTTACATGTTATGTACTTGTCAATAAATTTGTACACGTGGTCTTCAAGGTCTCTTCCAAATTTAGGTGCATCTTTCACCCAAACCAGTAAATGGATATGAGGGCTACCTCTGGCCTGAAACTCCACTCGATAAAAGTAATCTTCTACTTCACCGATGGGCTGTGCCGGGGACAGGATCAGTGTTGTCATTAGTGCATCGACTCTTTTTTCAAACAATTGCATCACAGTCACAGGGTTGCTTCGGAGAATTTCACACTTTGTGTTCCAGTCGTGAAAAATCTTATGTGAAGTTGTGAAAAATCCACTTGTTCACCTTGTTGAGTTTTTATGACCTCAACAACCTCAGGCCATCTCATTTCAGCAGCTGAAAAAAGTTGGCTTTCCTAACTGTCTGACCATAGCATGGAGATCTTTCAGTGCCTTCTCCCAATAGGCTGGAGTACCTCTCAGAGGTTTCATGAAGCGTGTTGCATCTTTGTTATTTATCAGTCTCTCCACTTCGTCTTTATTTTGAAGCATTCTGTTACAAATTTTACGTCCATCCTTGGTGATTGCCTTACCTTTGCGCATTTGGATGGACATGCTGTTTGTAGCCATGTGTGTTTCTTTTACAAACTGTGCAAAGAATAGGTAGCTTTGGTCAGTTGCAAACCGTGTATCTGCAGAGACCAGCCGTGTATTAAAATACATGCTTGGGGACAGTTTGACTTCTCTGGCTTCATCTAATGTGTTCTGTCCAGTTGGGAACTGCACAGGAAAGGCCATGGCTTCAAGTTTAGGAACAAAGAAGAAGCCAACAGGTCTATTTCCTTGGGCGGGTGCAATGCTAAATATTCCTTCACCATATGATAAAATTTTCTGTGCTATATCTGGTGGTTGCATACAGGTGTCTAGAACAAGACCAGGTCGAAGTTCATCCTTTTCTTTCTCCATATCTTGTAAGGGCTCTCCATTTGACTGTTCAGGCTCCATTAGTTGGTTTACATAATGACAGCAGTCCAGCTGTTGTATCCTCAGTGGTTCTTCTTTCTGGTACATTTTGCTGGTCGAAGTTTCTGGGCAGTGCATCTTGAATATCTGCATCAGCAGTGTCATGTTCCGTCTCGATTATCTGATTATTTGTGGGATCAGCAAAAGTAGCTTCATCATCAATAGATACATCTTTGTATTCTGAATGAATCTCTTTTAGCTTTGATAATCCTGCTAACACGTTCTTCGTGTTCACAGTGTAGAAGTGTTTTGGTAATGCAATGATTTTGGCAAACGGGAGAATTTTAGCAATCAGTTGTCGTTCTAGTACATTTAATTGACTCAGTTTAATTGGAACGGGTGCTAGTGCTAAATTGTTTGCCACTGCGATGGACGACATCTTTCCTCGTTGTAGGTCACAGTTGTAGCAAATCCACTCTTTCATTCTTTGTTTTGGAAAGGTACAATTAGCTGAACATTCACTATCACAAACATGGACAAATTTTCCTGTCAAGCAAGTGTCAACAATGTGACTATTTTTAACATATTTTGATCTTCTGCAGTGTTTAACTTGATTAGGAAACAGAGTTCTGTGGCACACTGTACAGACATGGGTGGGTCCTAATTGAATTCTTTCACAGAAAGCTAATGTGGCTGCTTGCATCACACTGTTCACTAGAAGCTGGGGCTGTGCTTCAGACTGTGGACCTTGCTGGAATTGTGTTATGAGCTGTCTGTATTTCTTCTTTATTCTCTGTGCACAATGCAGCTCTTTTTGAATGGCAAAAGATGCAGTGGTGGCCATTTTGTGTCTCTGGTACTGGGCACAGCGCCGTATATGGTGTAGTCTGAATTGTGGGTCATTGTGATACCTGGCATAAATTGTTTTTGTTTGTTTCTGAAGTTCGGATCAGATGCATACTTTGTTCTTATGTATGCTCTCTTCCTTTCTCTGACACCATCCTCTCTGTATTTCTGGCCCATGTATTTTTTCTGTCTGGTTCGAAAGCTGGCATCCGTATTGTACTTCTGAACAATACGGAACCACATATTTTTTCTGTCTGATTTGAAAGTCAGGATCTGTGGTATATCTTCTGATAATGTAGTCTCTCTTTTTTTGTTGAAAATGAGGATCATTTTGGTATCTCTTCACATTGTGGGCATTTATCTTCTCTTGAATATGAGGATTTGCATAATAATTTTTGGCTGATAACAGTTTTTGTTTATGGTGATGATAGTTTTCAGCATATTGAGTTTTCACGGTCTAATTTTTTTTCATTCGAAATTCATGACAGCAGGCATATCGTTCCTTTTCTTGTTTATCATCTTTGCCACTTCTTCAGATGAAGATTTTTCTTTAGCTTTTACATGCTGCTTGTGACTTTTTTGAGTTTGACGAATAGCTTTCCCACATCGTCGTTTATTTGATTTGCACACATTTCTTGCTTTTTTGGGGGATTTTATCCAGAGGCGGCGCCAGACATTTGAAACACCCGGGGCTTAGCCCTAAAGGATAGTATGCATGTGGGATTTTTTTTTTTTTTTTGGGGGGGTGTAGAAATGACTGAAAGATTAAAAGGCTCTGTTTTGAGTTTTGTTCAAAAAAGAATGACTTCACATAGGAAAAATATATATCACATGTGCAGGACACCTTAAACTAGTTTTTTAATTAAGCAGCAAGGCAGAACAAGGTCAGGGCTGTATCAAGACACAGGGACTAAACCCCAACTCAACCAGACCAAGAACTGATCCAGAATTAAAACAGAACTACAACAGTTCAAAGTCAGGACTACTGAGGACTTAACCAAGACAGAACAAGAATCAGAACTAGATGATAGTAGCACTAAAAATCATCATAGACCTGCACTACACTTATTTTTTAATTCTACCAAAGTACACTATTTAGATTGAGAAATGTTTATATAATTATTTAGCCTTGTTGTGCAAACAAGCCTGCATAACTTAATAAATATAGAATTTGAAAAATAACAAACCTAAAAACAAACACTAGGTACGAGATACATGAGTACCTATGATACAGTGATACTTTTGGTAAACAACCATTTGACTAACATGTGTGTCTCACCTGCTCTTGTTCCATCTCTGTTCTGTCCCCATTCTCCTCTCTCTCCCTCTGTTCCTCTCTCTCCCTCTTTGTGCGGACAATCATCAAATATACAGTTGAAACCAGATATTTACAAACTCTTCAGATAAAAACACTTTTTTAATTGTAACATAAAATCAGACTAAATGTTTATTTTTTTTAGATTGATAAATATAAAAACATATTTGTTAACTTTAAGAGTAAACAGAGAAACTATCTGTATTTCCTAATTGTAAATGGCACCAAATTGTATATAAAATTGAGCCACACTTATGGAGCTCCACAGTTCTTTTCCAGGTGTTTTGGTTGACATTGTGGAGATCCAGAAATTCTTTTATTGCTGCCATATAACCTGCATCATTATAATTGCATTAATAACATTCTTTACAGCATTATTCCATTTAATAATATTTCTTACAGTATTGATATTGCATTAAAGTTGTTTATTGAAGATGTCCATTTGAGGATCCTTCCATTATGTTAACTTTTATTACAAGTACGGTTGGAAGTATTTTATACACATTGCATATCTGTGCTTATTTCGAGTTGATGTTCGGTTCATTAAGGGTCTTAAGCTTCACTGGCGTGACTGTCCAGGTGATACATGCTGAGGGAAACTAGAACATAGAAGGATAACTGCAATGCATGCTTACAACACATATAATCTAGGAATGTGTCAGGCCTGAGGCCTTAACTCATTTGGTGTCTCACTATATTTTACTCTACTTGGCAACAGATGACCAGAGTCAATAATTAGCCCCAGAGACACTGAGGGCTTGAAGTTTATTACCTTGTATGGAAGGTGTTATAGAAAAGAGAAGTTCTATGTCTGTTTATAGCCATTAAAGATGTACAAGATGTACGATTAACTGTGACTAATGTCTGGAACCTATTTTAATCTGTCATTGACGCCATGGGGGGGCGTGTACCCCACTGCTTTATAAGTGTCCACAACATGTATTTTGGTCAGAAGACATATGTTGATGTTTTCTCCTGGCTGTTAATAAACTCACTGTTTGATTGCACTTTTCTGGGGCCTCAGTGGTTTGTGACACTGCTCTACATTGATCGATTTCGCGACAACATCTCTTAATTTTCCCATGTCAAAGAAACAGGCTCTGTTTTGCCTTATATGCATCCACAGGTGTGCCACCAATTTACTCACATGGACTCTACTAACCTATCAGAAGCTTCTTCAGCTCAGAATGGAATCGTCTGGAGTTTTCTTATTAATTAACAATAAACTTAGTGTACATGTACTCCTAAATTTGATGAAAGTGATAAAAAATGGACAGCTCTGTCTCTCTTTATTCTGACATTTAACTAATTCAAAAGATATTTCAATATTTATTTAACCAAAACAAAACAAGTTTACTCTAAATTGATGTTGTACAGTAAAAAAATATTGTGTTTTCCATAAAGTGTATGTAAATATCTGGTTTCAACTGTGAATATACTGCACAACATACAAAGCATAATATATAAAATACTACCAGAGTTTTTCTCTTTTAAAGAAGCTCCTTATGTCCTTTTTTGCCTGTCCCGTTTGGCTCTTTTGCCATCAGAATTATTGTCTAAAGGCGAGGAAAGATGCCCAACGGATTTACTTTACCTAATTGACCATCCCAGCCTTGCCGTAATGGTCCATTTGATTCACCTTTTATTGTTTATTTTATTTTCACTTGCTGAATACGGGACAGACTTGACTGGGGGAAAGAAGGGGAGAAAGAAAGAGGGAAAGATAAACAGCTGAGAAGAGGGACGGGGGAGAAGGGCAAAAAACAAAAACCAACAGAATAAGCAGAGAAAAAAAATGCATATATCGATCACCTGGATCACCTGTTGAGAAAGAAAGAAAGAAAACAAGCAGAAGAAAACAAGTAATAGAATAAACAACATCACAATGATCTATGGGAATATGACAGTAAATACTAAATATTAAACATTATTGTGCAGCACGTAAGATCGACAACACACAGTGTGCTTTGAGGTAGGAGCCAAAAAGGGTGTAGTTTGTGTGTGTGTGTGTGTGTGTGTGTGTGTGTGTGTGTGAGCACCCGTGTGTACACCTGTGAGCATGGACGCGCTTGTTTTTTTTAAAAGGTTCCTTCATGTAATGATCTGCTAGAGGGTGTGGGGGGGCCACAGCCCCGTCCTCCAGGGCATGAAGCAGGTATGGAGGAGATCAAAACTCCAGACATCCAGAGGCCCCCAGAACACAAGAGACCAAGGAAGACCAACAGAGGGGCAGCCGCGCCACTGTCCCAGAAAGAGCTGAGGAGAGTCCCAGATGAGGGGTCACTCAGCAGCCGCGGAGCAGAAGCCAGGGGGGGTTGCAGTGACGCGCCCGTGAGCTCCGCCGGCAGCCAGCTGCGCCTGAGTGACCGAGCCCCAGGCCGAGAGGCCGGGGGCACCCCACCTCCGAAGTGGCCCGAGCGAGCTCCAGGCCCCGATAAGCGGCCGCCAAGGAGTGAGCCGGTGTGTACCTGGACACCCATCCCCGGACACAAAGAACCACCAACGCACCGATGTCTGAGGGCGTCTGCCACCGGCAGGGGAAGTGGTGGGGGGAGATAGGCCTCCAAACCTTGGAGGGCCGGAGATGTCCCCAGAGAGGTGGCGTCTGATACCCGACCTGACATATAGACACAGACATACAGGCACACAGAGATACAAACATCCATTCCCACCCTCATGCTCTCATATGCACTTACTCCACACTCAACCAACGTGGAGACGGATATAAAGAGACGCTGTACACACAATCACACTCCCCAAGCGTACTCTACAAACCGGGTCTAGGTACCCTTGCCCCTGGAGGGGGGAACTGCACCCAGACCCAGGTGGTGTTACCCTTTTCCCTGCGGTGGGGAGAAGCAGACCGCCCCGACTCCGCAGCAGCAGGGAGGCCCCACACTCCAGACCCCAGTCGGACGGCCAACTCCTCCTCCTAGCCCCCCCTGCTCCAGCAGGCTGCAGAGAACGGGGGGGTGTGAAGACTCCAAACCTCCCTCCGCCCGCTCATATGTAGTGTTGATGCATGTGTGTTCTAAGGTGCATTTAAAACCCAGGAGGGCATGGAGCTACCTGCCAGAGAGCAGCAGGTAAGCGCATAGCCCCTCCTGATAGCCCTCAATGTCTACGTGTATTTAAAATTGAGAGGTGGGCAAGGATGCCAGGGGTGAGGTGTACACCCTGATGGTAATTTGGATTCCATGTAGCGTGCCCACCCCCAAGATCCTATATGTATGTGTAATGAGAGTGTGAGTAATGTGAATGTCTAAGTTGTGGGATAAAATTGAGGCACAGGCAGCCAGAAGGGGACAGAGGGGGGGGGGGGGGGTAGCCTCCTCTGCACCCTGGTGACACACCCCTACTCCAAGGCCCTGCATGTGTGGGTGGTTGTGGTGGAACAGGAAGAGGGAGGCAGCTGGAGATGGGGAGGGAAGGAAGGGAGGGGCAAGTGACCCCTCCCCGGGGCCAGCTCCCCCACTGACCCCAGTAGGCACCCCCATACTCTGCGACCCGCCAGGGAAAGGGGGCCCAGGCCCATCCGGACCGGGGCCCAGTGCAGCAGCACCGCCCGGCCCCACAGAGCCCGGGACAGTCCACCCGACCCCACCACAGAGAAAACTGCACCCACCCCATCATCCACTCATCTTCCAGACTACATAAGACAATAGACGCCCAGGCTGAGATCTTCCTCCAGCTCTCCTGTATCTCCCCCTCCTGCAGAGAGAGTTCCTGAAGAGAGGAAAGCTCCTGCAAGATGTGACAACCTCCCCCACCAGTTGAAGAGCCCCCCAGGTGGCTCGACGCACCGGCGGCACTCTGTGCCAGCGCTGGGCCCCCATACACCCACCCGCCCACAACCCCGGCAACACACCAACCAGGACCCAAGTCCCCGAGGCCCGGCCAGGGCCCCAGCCCAGAGCCTGAGCGCCCCCAGAACCTCACGCCCATCCTGGACCCACCCAGGGGCAGCCAGACTACCAGGTCAGTAACCCACGTCCGTCAGCACAGACCCTCCCCTAGCCCCGCTGCATGCAGCCACGAGGAAACCGTCACATAAGAGCCAACAGAGCCCCTAATTGGCCCTGACCGCTACCCCGGGTTGAGCCCCCCAAGGAAGATGCCTCCGGGGAACCCCCCGACGCCCTAAGCCTGTCCCTACCCCCACACCAATCACAACAGTGAAGGCGGGACCAAACTATGACCCCCCCCCCCCCCCACTAGGTGATGGAGCTGATCAAAGGAGCCCAGAGCAATTGATCTGATGTGGTGGCAGAGGCTGTATCAAGACTAATGTAATCTAATAGATAATTTCTATATTGGTTAGAATTAAGCTTATTTTTATTTTTCCAGTTCATGAGGACTGTTTTCTTGGCTATGCATAGGGCAGTGAAAACCATATGGGCTATATTCTTATCTGTAGTGACATTA
This sequence comes from Perissodus microlepis, assembly GCF_051167445.1. Lineage (NCBI taxonomy): Eukaryota > Metazoa > Chordata > Actinopteri > Cichliformes > Cichlidae > Perissodus > Perissodus microlepis. Next base: position 37,790,982 of record NC_140474.1, on the reverse strand, counting down.
TCTAAGCTGCCCAACAAACACACTAAAGGAGAAGTTGGAATGTTACATTTCAGACACTTTGATAAGTCTTCACATATCTCGTGCCAAAACTTCTGAACTGGTGGACAGAACCAAAGAGCGTGGATATAATTGTCCGGTGAATTGGTTTGGCAGTGTGAGCAGTTGTTGGTAGACGTCTTGAACATCCGATGACCTGTATAGTGCACTCTATGTAATATTTTGTATTGAATTAATTGAAGACTGGGATTTCTGATTAGATGAAAGGTTTTTAAGCAAATCTGAGACCAGAAGTTTTGGTCTAAGTTAACTGATAAATCTGCTTCCCATTTTGCAATAGGAAGTGATATTGATTCATCTGTTTTAGAAAGCATTCTGTATATTTTGGAAAGTAATTTGGGGGTTTTAAGAGTAAGAAATTGAACCACACTTGGTGGTGTTTGTAGTTCAACTTGACCCGGTTTAAATTTCTTTTTTACTATGGATTTAATTTGTTGATATTCTAAAAATCTTTTCTTCTTGATCCCATATTGTGTAACTAGTCTGTCAAATGAAATAAATTCTGTTCCTTCTAGTATATGTTCTAAATATTTGATTCCTTTACCACTCCAATCTGAAAAGTTTATCATATTATTGTTTTGTAATAAGTCAGGGTTGTTCCAGATAGGTGTACGTTTGCATGGGATTAATGAAGACTCCGTCAATTTTAGAAACTCCCACCATGCTGTCAGAGAAGAGCTGATGTTGACGCTTTTAAAGCATTCATGTCGTTGGATGTTGGAGCTGATAAATGGTAGATCTGAAATCTCTAGATTATTGCAAAGTGCTTGTTCTACATCTAGCCAAGGTTCATCTAAGAGGGTATGTTTTAGCCATCCTGAGATAAACTGAAGCCTGTTGGCTAAGAAGTAGTGCTGAAAGTTAGGTAGTTCTAATCCTCCTTTATCCTTGGTCTTTTGTAATGTTTTTAAGCTTATACGTGGGGGTTTATTTTTCCAAAGGAACTTGGACATACATGAATCTAGAGATCTGAACCAATCTTGTGGCGGTTTAGTTGGGATCATTGAGAATAAATAATTTATTTTTGGTAAGACCATCATTTTTATAGCGGCAACCCTTCCCATGAGTGATATGGGTAGACATTTCCACCTAGCCAGATCGCCTTCTACCTTCTTTAAAAGTGGGATATGGTTTAATTTAGTTAGATCTGCAAGCTTGGGAGAAACATTAATACCTAAATATTTTATATTTCCCGATTGCAGTGGTGTAGAAGAGGAATTATGGAAGGAGCAATTAATCGGTAGGACTGTAGATTTTGACCAGTTAATTGAGTAATCTGATATTCTTGCAAAAGAGTTTATCAATTCAGTCACCCCAGAGATATTGGTTTGTGAGTTTTGGAGAAAGAGTAACACATCATCCGCATAAAGGCTGATTTTATGTTCCACGTTCTTGCATTTTATGCCCTTAATTACTGAATTCTGTCTAATTGCTGCTGCTAGTGGTTCAATAAAAATTGCAAACAGTGAAGGGGAGAGTGGGCATCCCTGCCTGGTGCCCTTCAAGAGACAGAAGCTGGAGGATGTCTGGTCATTTGTTCTGACACAAGCTGTTGGGGAATTATATAATATTTTTAACCAGTTTATGAAAGAGGATCCAAAACCAAATTTGTGTAAAGTTGCAAATAGAAATTTCCAGTTAACTCTGTCAAATGCTTTTTCTGCGTCTAAAGAGAATATTGTAGTTTCTAGGTTTTTACTGTATGAGTAGTCTATCAAATTAAGTAATCTACGTGTATTTGTTGATGAGTGCCTACCTTTTATGAAACCAGTTTGGTCAGGATGAATTAAGAGGGGGGTTATTTTCTCTAGTCTCTTTGAGAGAGCCTTGCAGATTAGTTTAAGGTCTACATTTATAAGGGATATTGGACGATAGCTTGAGGGATATACAGGGTCTTTGCCTGGTTTTAGCAGGAGATTAATGTTTGCAGAATTCATATTTGATGGAAGTCTGCCCTTTTCTTTGATTTCCAACAACGTTCTGTAGAAAACTGGTGCTAGAATCGACCAGAATTCTTTGTAGAATTCTGCAGGAAAGCCGTCTGGACCTGGAGCCTTATTATTGGGCATACTTATCAGGGCTTCCTGGAGTTCGCCTGGTGTCAGTGGTGAATCCAGTGCCATTGCTTGAGTGTCTAACAATTTTGGAAGAGTTATGTTGTCCAAAAACTGATCAATTTCCTTTTTAGATGGGTTTATTTGTGGTGAATACAACGTTTTATAGAAATCCCTGAAAATGTTGTTTATTTGTATCGGATCATATATTGTGTTCCCAGATGAATCTTGAACTGCACATATAGTTGTTTTTTCTTTATTTATTTTTAGCTGGTTTGCTAGAAATTGACCGGATTTATTACCATGTTCATAATTTTGTAAGCGTAGTCTTTGTACTAAGAATTTTGTTTTTTTTATCAATTATCTCATTTAATTCTAGTTTTGTTTTGCGTATTTTGTTCAATGTTTCCTGATCTTGGTGGGACGCGTAGGCTTCTTCTAGTGATTTGTTGTTTTTTTCTAATTCCTGAATATTTTTGTTTTCTTCTTTCTTTTTATGTGATGAGACAGAAATTATTTTACCTCTCATCACAGCTTTCCCTGCTCCCCATAGAACAGAAGCTGATGTTTCGGGAGTGTCATTATAGTCTAAATATGAAGTCCACTCTTTTTTAAAATATTTAATAAAGTCTTCATCTTTAAGTAGTGATATATTAAATCTCAAGTTTTTACTTGGCGTAGTATTATTCTTGTGCATTAGTGTTAAAGATACAGGAGCATGATCGCTGACAGCTATAGAATGAATCCCAGTGTCTGAAATATCACTCAGCAGTGAGCTGCTGACCAAAAAATTATCCAGACGAGAGTAAGAGTGATGAACATGTGAAAAAAAAGTATATTCCTTACTGTTGGGGTGAAGGGAGCACCATGCATCGCAAAGACCAAAGTCGCTCATATACTGTTTGATTATATTTGTGGACTGCCAGTTACGCTGAGTTCCTGCTGTATTGAGCCTATCCATTTCTTCATTTAGTCCAAGGTTGAGGTCGCCTCCAAGAACAAGTGTGCCATCTAAGTGTTCAGAGAGTGCACTGAAAAAACCGTGAAAGAATGAGGGATCATCAACATTTGGACCATATACACTTACAATACATAGCTTTTTATCAAGTATAGATAGTTTAATGATTAAGAATCTGCCCTCTGGATCTATAACTGTATCGAGTACTGTGAAATTAATATTTTTATGTATTAAAATTGCTACTCCCCTTTGTCTAGAATTATAACAAGCTGAGAACACATTAGGAAACTCAGGTGTTTTAAGTTCATTCGAACCTCTAAGAGGTCTGTGGGTCTCTTGTAAAAGGACAACATCTGCCTGTAGTTTTTTGAGTTGGTTAAATATTTTTAACCTCTTTTCTCTGGAGCCAGCTCCATTTATATTCCATGTAACGAACCTCAGTGTACCCATAGATGTTTGTGTATAACTAGGGATGTATGCTGTGTGCGTCGCTTAGACAGGTGGAGAGAATACATCACTTGTTCATAAATAAAGAGAAGGAGAGAGAGAAAAAATGTGTGGCGAGATGCTCCCTGAGTCTGACTATGTGTGTGCATATTTACTAATATGAGTAGGCTTGGCTTAAGTGTGTGTATCCTATACGACTGTGTGCGCTGTCTGACTGATGTAAATGTGCTGCCGTTGAGCGCATGGTGCGTATGTGTCGAAATAAAGGATGTTGTTTGTGGATGAGTGTCGAAGCAGGTGATCGAGGCAGTGAAAGGAATAAGGAAAGAAACCAAGGACAGGGGTGAGCAGCATAAAACCAAGAGGGGGAAAAGAGAGAAAAAAAAAAAAACGAGAAGAAAAACAAACAAAACGTAAACATTCCAATTAAATCACTGACGGAGAGTGACGGTGTTAATTCTGCTATGAAATAACACTTTAAGATGCGATTTGATACCGGTAAGTTAAACAGATGTTAATGCAAGTTAGTGTGAGTGGATAGGGAAAGGGTGTAGCGGATTCTTATCTGGTGTGAGGTTAACCCTTGTGCTCCCCTTCGGGGCAGCTCCGGACCCCGGGGGTCCCAGAGTACCCCTGGGTCGCATTTCACAGGCCGCGCATCAGGGTTGGCTCCCGCGCCCCGTACACCCACGTTTCCCTCCCTGAATGCCACTCCCGTTTCAATTTTTCTCCTAGTTTCAGGCAGGCTCTATCATGTTCGTCCATGGGAGGCCGCTGTTAAGGGACGGAAGTGACGGACAAGGTAAGCGACTCATGTTGTAACTGACGTCAGACGCCGGAGATTTTGGCGGAAAATTAAAGCAAATGGTAGTTTAGATTTGAACAAATTCATTTAAGCTTCAGTATTACCAAATACACTTATCAATTGTCTTATAACTAATGTCATGGTTCGAATTTTTAGGAAGAGACATACGACTGGAAGTCCATAGTGGGTCAACACAAATTATTTTATTAAAACACACAGTACAGTGTGGGAAGAAACTTGCAACAGCAATCTTACAGTCTTCTTCGAGCAGACCGCTCCCCATCCTTATATTACCCTGATGACATCACAGTTAGATCTTACTGGAAATGATAACAGTTCAAAAAGTTCTCCTTATATAGACATCCGATACTACTTTAGAGACAAACAAGTGTGTGATATGTTGTGCAACTTTGTGAGACTGTGTGTCCAACCGAGAGATTGTCCTGAGACGACCTCCCTGTTCTTAATACGTGCGGGAGTGAACGTGCGTACTTTCCATGACTCTCTATGTGCATGTTGGTGTAGGCCTGAATATGTGTGTAGGTGAATGTAGAAGGCCCTACTGGACCCACAGCTTCGAGAGGGGTGAATACAATGATATGGATACCATTTGCAACAGCTTAAGCAGATAGAAAGAATGATAGAGAACAACAATAGACTAATTAAAGTGACGATAATATACATACATTAATATTTTGCTCAGATTACCATAGATATAATTCAGAGATTATTCTATCAACAGATTCGACAATGATGAATGATTGATCAATGATAGTTCTGATTATAAATTGTCACCATAAGAATACAAAATAAAATATCTCTTGTCCACACTAACAATATTTGTCTAAATAATCTCCAACACCCTGGAGAACAACGGAGAGAGTTTAGAGACTCTCCAAGATTATATTGATCAGTGCTTTCAGGATCTCGTGATGAAGAAGGCCCAGTGTGCAACTTCCCCGGCCAAATTTGAGACGCCGTCGTCGAAAAGACAACGCCTGGCAGATTCCCCCGGCACAACAATTCAATTCAATTCAATTCAATTTTATTTATATAGCGCCAAATCACAACAAAAGTCGCCTCAAGGCGCTTCATAGATACAGAGAAAAACCCAACAATCATATGACCCCCTATGAGCAAGCACTTTGGCGACAGTGGGAAGAAACCTCCGGCAGAACCAGGCTCAGGGAGGGGCGGGGCCATCTGCTGCGACCGGTTGGGGTGAGAGAAGGAAGACAGGATAAAGACATGCTGTGGAGGAGAGACAGAGGTTAATAACAGATATGATTCAATGCAGAGAGGTCTATTAATACATAGTGAGTGAGAAAGGTGACTGGAAAGGAAAAACTCAATGCATCATGGGAATCCCCCGGCAGCCTACGTCTATTGCAGCATAACTAAGGGAGGATTCAGGGTCACCTGGTCCAGCCCTAACTATATGCTTTAGCAAAAAGGAAAGTTTTAAGCCTAATCTTAAAAGTAGAGATAGTTTCTGTCTCCCGAATCCAAACTGGAAGCTGGTTCCACAGAAGAGGGGCCTGAAAACTGAAGGCTCTGCCTCCCATTCTACTTTTAAATACTCTAGGAACAACAAGTAGGCCTGCAGAGCGAGAGCGAAGTGCTCTAATAGGGTGATATGGTACTACAAGGTCATTAAGATAAGATGGGGCCTGATTATTTAAGACCTTGTATGTGAGGAGCAGGATTTTGAATTCAATTCTGGATTTAACAGGAAGCCAATGAAGGGAAGCCAAAACAGGAGAAATATGCTCTCTCCTTCTAGTCCCTGTCAGTACTCTTGCTGCAGCATTTTGGATTAGCTGAAGGCTTTTCAGTGAGTTTTTTGGACATCCTAATAATAATGAATTACAGTAGTCCAGCCTGGAAGTAATAAATGCATGAACTAGTTTTTCAGCGTCACTCTGAGACAGGATATTTCTAATTTTAGAGATGTTGCGCAAATGGAAGAAAGCAGTCTTACATATTTGTTTAATATGTGCGTTGAAGGACATGTCCTGGTCAAAAATGACTCCAAGGTTCCTCACAGCGTTACTGGAGGCCAAGGTAATGCCATCCAGAGTATGAATCTGGTTAGATACCATATTTCTAAGATTTTCAGGGCCGAGTACAATAACCTCAGTTTTATCTGAATTAAGACAACATCGCCAGCCGGCAAAGATATCGCCGACATACTGGAGTCAATCGACAAGCGATTGTCCAGTTTCGATGCAAGGCTGTCCTTGGTGGAGATTCTTCACCGGGAATTTAAATGCTTGCGAGAATCCCTGGAGTTCAGCCAGCAGCAGGTGGAAACGCTTGCTGCTGAAAATGCCACGCTAAGGGAGTCGGTGAAATGTCTCACAGAAAATGTTACCCAGCTCAATAGAGAAAATAAAAAAAATAAAAGAAACAGTTATTGATCTACAAGCTCGTAGCATGCGTGATAATCTGGTATTTTCTGGTATTCCAGAAGCCGCTGGAGAGGACGCGGAGACCACGGTAAAAAGCTTCATCAAAACCCACCTGAAGCTGCCGGAGGACACGGTGAAGAACATCGTCTTCGATAGGGTGCATCGCCTCGGCCCCCTTCGGGCTACGGCCGGGAGACCACGTCCTATCGTGGCCAAATTCGGCCACTTCAAACAAAAGCAACATGTGAAAAGCTGCGGCAGGGAATTAAAAGGAACGGACTTCAGCGTGAACGACCAGTTCCCCAAAGAGATCTTGGAACGACGCAGGGTCCTCTTCCCAATCCGACGCGGCTTCATCCAGAAGGGCTCCCGCGCTGTCATCGCTGTGGACCGGCTGTACGTGGACAGACAGCTCCACCGCGACCCCAACATCACTCCGTGGCTGTATTAACCCTTGTGCTCCCCTTCGGGGCAGCCCCAGACCCCGGGGGTCCCAGAGTACCCCACCCTCAGTAGAGACAGGTGAATGAAAATGGGAAAAAAAAAAAACAGAACGATCATTTGGGGTCGTCGAGTGCCCCAGAGCGATTCTAACCCTTGTGCTCCCCTTCGGAGCAGCCCCAGACCCCGGGGGTCCCAGAGTACCCCACCCTCAGTAGAGACAGGTGAATGAAAATGAAAAAAAAACCCAGAACGATCATTTGGGGTCGTCGAGTGCCCCAGAGCGGTTCTAATGGGTTCGTCAGGGGATCGGGAAAGAAAACGTAGCACTTGGGGGCCACGCACAGAAGCTGCTGCGGCAGCGTGGGGGTCATTGATACCCCAGTACATGAAAATGAAGCATAATCACAATAATAATAATAATAATAATAATAATAATAATAATAATAATAATAATAAGAATACAACACACAGACGCTTCTGAGTTTTATTTTATTTTATTTGACATTGCACTCATGATACAACTGAGGCAATCTGGAAGGCAAAATAAAAGTCAACAACGGGGTTGAATCAGCCTTTCAAGACAAACAAATCTCAGTAGATATGTCAAGAACAGGTTTACATGAAAAAAAAAAAAGTTTACATGAAAAAATATCAACAAACTGTCCATGTTTCAGGCGCTCAGTGCTGTACAGCGCCTCCTGTGGACGAACGTCATAGAGCCTGCCCGAAACTAGGAGAAAAATTGAAACGGGAGTGGCTGCCACAGAGGGAAATGATGACCTATCCAGGCCATACCATTTAGGGACATGCGCAATAGGGGGGTGCGTTTTTAAAACGCCCCCCCTGCCCCCCCGGGGCTGTATTTTTGATTACAATATCAACAAACTGTCCGTGTTTCAGGCACTCGGTGCTGTACAGCGCCTCCGGTGGCTGTGAATACATGATAAAAATGTCACCGTAGGATGCGTGCATTGAAAGAATCAGCCTTTCGTGACAAATGAATCTCAGCAATCTCCTTTGTAACACTGTGACCAGCCGCAGCTGGCCGATTTTCACCACATCCTCTCCCACCAGTTTGTCGTAGGCCTCGGTGATGGCGTCGAAGATTTTCCTCGCCGATTTCAGCTCATGCAACAGCGTCTCCGCCACGGTGCCGACCTTGACGTCGTCCGCTTCCATGTTGCGGGCGATCAAGAGACGTTGAATGGAAGGAATGAAACGAGGCGTGAGGAGTCTTTTCCTGATGCTGTAATAATGTTCAGCGTAAAAGTAATCCTCCAAGACTCGCAGACACTCGTGTTGTCTCTGGCTGGGGTGATTGGTCTTGCACCCGTTGCACGCTTCGGTGCGGTTCTCGTTGATCACTAGGTCGAGTAGGTGATACACCGCAGTTTTCACGGTATCGACGAGTAAAGAAGACGCCCAACCGTCAAGCTCGGCGTCTTGCCGCTCGCCCGCCGCCGCCGCGTCACACTCCACGTCGGACAGTATCTCCCCCTCTTCCAAGGAACTGTCAGTTGAGCCGTCCGAGGAACGGTCCTCCTCGTCGCGACGCAGGGGTGCAGAGTCCATCTTTTTCTATTTTTTTTGTTGTTTTATAGCGACTTCATAGAACAGCTACAGCATAGGCAAACATTCAGTAAGTAAGTAAGTAAGTACATAGACTGCATTGGAACTAGAAATCCTAGAAAACAAGTGAAATGAAACTCAGCCTTCATAGTTTAACAAAGAGAAATGGGGTGGGTTTAGCTAAGCGAACATTGACAGTGTACAATTTAACTGAGAATATCCAAGGGCTCCATCGAGCCCCATGAGAACATAAGATGTATAATACGCTCCTGCGCCAAATAATCCCAAGGAAGGGAGGCTGAAGAATTTACACCGCTCCTTCAATTCGATCCTCTCCTCTTCCCTTTTTCTTTGTTCTTCCTCCTTTCTCCCCTACAGCCTTTCTCCTTCGAGTTTCTTCTGGGCCGCCTTATACATCTCGTCGGTGTAGTGGTTTCCTCCACTGAAATCCACCATTTCATCTATTTCATCCAGAAGACAGCCCCGGAGTGTTGATCACAGCGATATTTCTTCCGTCTTTGCCCTCTGCCTCTTTTCTGAGACAGCCGTCGGTGACAGACTCGGGCAAAACGTCTTCTTTGAAAGCGATCGCATCCCCCAGGATGGTGTTTACGGACGCACTCTTTCGTGAAGAACTGAGACACCAGAAGGAGTCTCAGTTCTTCACGGGTCGCAGAGCCTGCGGGGTTGGGGAAATGATGGTAACATTTGAATCATTCTAGAAAAAACCCCCCATAAAACACTACGTTACACTAGGCTATTCTTTTGTTATCTTTCTATTGATGTTAACAGCAAGCAGTTTGTCCACATAAAGCGAGTACCACAAGCAGCACACAACCCTGGGATTGCACTTTACCTTTATATCGATGTTGACAGTGAGCAGTTTGCCCACATAACGCCAGTAGCACAAGCAGCACACATCCCTGGATCCGGCCTTTGGTCGCCAACATTTTCAGTAAGCTAAGAAAAGAAGAAAGAAAAAAGAGGTGAAATTAAGGCACATTCAAGGAAAGTATTTCAGATCAGATTAGCAAGTTAAACCACACTGAAAATACACGTTGAATAAACCATGGCCCCAAACTGGTCGGTTGTCCCATGTGTTTCCCCCGTAGCTGCTCCGGGCGCACACACAATGAGCCCTGGTTTCGCGACGCAGGCGTAGCAACAACCTCCTTCTACTCCTCACTGCCTCCTGTGTGTGTGTGTGTGTGGGAGGTACTGGGTTCCTCACAAACGGTGGTGTTCGCGAAACCCACCCTCCCCAAAGCTAAGGGCTCGCCAGTGAGGCGCGTGAGAGCGAGGGTCCGAGGTCCAAATGGAGGGTTGTGTTCGGGTAACCCGCCCTCCGCAGACCTAAGCGTACGCTACCGAGGCGCTTGAGAACGATGTAGAGTGCGCAAGGATGAGGAGGAGGCAAGGAGTGTCTGAAGTCCAAATGGAGGGCGGTGTTCGCGTAATAGGCAGGCGACAGAGCTGCTCTTTCACTAGCGAGGCGCTTGAGAACGATGTAGAGGGAGTAAGGAGTACGAGGAGCAACGGAGATCCCAAGGTCTTCACCGAAGGGGGTGTTCGCGAAACCCACCCTCTGCAAACCTAAGCGTACTCTAGCGAGGAGCGTGACAAGGATGTAGAGGGAGCAAGGAGGATGAGGAGGCACGGAGAGCCTGAGGTCAAACTGGAGGGCGGTGTTCGCGTAATAGGCAGGCCAAGCAGCTGCTCTTTCACTAGCGAGGCGCAGGAGAACGATGGAGAAAGGAGCAAGGAAGACGAGGAGCAACGGAGAGCCCAAGGTCCTCACTTAGGCTGGTTTACGCGAACACTGCCGAGAAGGAGACATTGATGATGATGATGTGAAGTTGAGAGTTGTTTCCTCCGGCGGTTCGGGGTCCCTCCAGACCCCAGTGTTTGCCATCGTAACTTACGAATGTGCATTGGGGTTGCGAAATACCCCATCGTGGGTACACTTTGACCCCATAGTAATCGTGGAGTAGAGAGCATCCCCGGTCCTCGCGAAGGCCGGTTTACGCGTAACCCGAGGCCCATAAGGCTAAGCACTCACCTGCGAGGAGCAGGAGAATGGAGCAGAAGGAGGAAGGAGGACTAGGAGGCAGGGAGAGTCCGAGGTCCTCACTTAGGCCCGTTTATGCGAACACTGCCGAGAAGGAGACGATGATGATGATGTGAAGTTGAGAGTTGTTTCCTCTGGCGGTTCGGGGTCCCTCCAGACCCCAGTGTTTGCCATCGTAACTTACGAATGTGCATTGGGGTTGCGAAATACCCCATCGTGATTACTAAGGGGTCACACAGTACCCACGGAACACAGAGCGCCTGAGGTCCCCACTGAGGCCGGTTTACACGTAACTCGGGGCCCATCCGCCTGAGCGCTCGCCTGCGAGGAACAGGAGAACGGAGCAGAAGGAGGAAAGAGGACAGGGAGGCAGAGAGATTCCCCGGTCCTCACTTAGGCCGGTTTACGCGAATACCGCCGTCTGTAAAGCTGAGCGTTCGGAAGCGCGGGGCAGAAGGACCAAGGAGAAGGAGGACGAGAAGGAGGCGATGATGATGATGATGATGACGATGATGTGAAGTTGAGAGTTGTTTGCCCCGGCGGTTCGGGGTCCCTCCAGACCCCAGTGTTTGCCATCGCAACTTACGAATGTGCGTTGGGGTGACGAAATACCCCCCATTGTGGCTACTAAGGGGTCGGCAAATACCCCCGAGGTGATGAGACAGGGGTAACGAAATACCCCGATGTGAGTAACGCGGGGTAGCGAAATACCCCACCGCAACATCGGTAAAGGTAGCGATATACGAGTTACTAAGCGTGTCGGGGTTGCGGACAAATTGCCAGCCAGAAAGACAGAAAGAGAGCACACCACCGACAAGGACATGTCCCGCACCAGGCCGTGGGTGGCGAGGAGGGATCAAGGCGTAGCAGCATCAACGGCATCAACATCTGTGTCAGCGTCGCAAACCTCTTGGGGAAACCACGGCTCCTTCAGCGGAAGAAACTTAGGCGCATCGTGCACTGCTGCTGCTGCTGCTCCTGCTACTCTATTACGACCCGCTACATTTCATTATCAAGGCCTAGCCAGCAAAGACGCAGAAGACAACACGGTCGCCGGTGGTCACGTAATAGACAGGTCCGAAACCTTCTCCAGAAAGACAGAAGAAGAAGAAGAAGTCAGTGTCCATCTAACTGATGAGGTTGAACATGACGAGAAAATTGCCTTTGTTTGGTCCGAGGCGCAAGCATCCGGCTTTGAAATCTCATCGCAAAATTACCAGGGTGACGACTCGGAAGATGACTCGGAAAAAGAGTCGCAAGATGACAACGAGCACTCTGAGGCCGAGCTTCGTGACGAGAATGCTATGGGGGGCACTGAGGATGGCGGTGATGATGGTCGCGATGATAATTACGGTGAAGACGACGACGTAGATTACGACGAAGCTGTAGGTGATTGCCACGAAGGTGACGGCGATGACGGTGATGACGATTACCACGAAGATGGCAGCGACGAAGATGACACCGACGACTACGATGGAGAAGAAGAAGAAGAAGAGGACGAGCAATCGTCGCGGTCGATTTATCCCAAACCCCGCAACCTCGAGCAGCGAAGAGGCCCCACCGAAGAGGCTCTAGCCGCGGTCCGAGACGAGGCGTCCTCGTTCATGGCGTACTTTCCGCCCGAGATAGAGGACGCCGTGGTCGCGATGACCAACCTGGAAGCGTCCAGGCGCCGCACCGCCGTCGACGGTTGGAAACCCATGGGCCGCGCCGAGTTCCGAGCCTACGTGGGGCTGCTGATACTCGCCGGCGTGTACAGGTCGCGAGGCGAGGCCTGCGAGAGCCTGTGGGACGCAGAGAGCGGCAGGTCTGTGTTCAGAGCCACGATGCCGCTCAAGACCTTCCGGGCTTATTCGAGCGCCCTGCGGTTCGACGACCGAGAGACCAGAGAGGCCAGGCGTCGCAACGACCGTGGTCAATACGACAAGCTGGCCTCGGTCAGAGCGGTGTGGGATGAGTGGTGCGGGCGCTTGCCTCTCATGTACCGACCGGGACCCGAGGTCACCGTGGACGAGAGACTGGTGCCGTTTAGAGGTTTGTGTGATGATGATGATGATGATGATGATGATGGGACGTATGGGATGGATACTCGGTTTTCCTCAATGTATTTTTTTTTTTTGTACTTTTTGTATTTTTTGGGGGGGCGTTTTTCTCCCTGTGTGCTTGTGAAACTGAGATACGTTCTGAACTCTTTCACTCTCTTGGTGCATGTGTGTCCGACTGTCTCTCTGTGGTGATTGTGATGATATTGGCATGTATGGGACGGATATTAGGCTTTCCTCAATTCCTCAATGTATTTTTTTGTGTACTTTTATTTGGTTTTCTGCCTGCGTGTTTGTGAAACTCGGACACCTTCTGAACTCTCTCTTGGTTTCTTGTCGTATCACCCACAGGAAGGTGTCCGTTCAGGCAGTACATGCCCAGCAAACCGGCCAGGTACGGGATCAAGATATGGGTCGCGTGCGACGCCCGGTCCAGCTACGCGTGGAAAATGCAGGTGTACGCCGGCAAGCCCGACAAGCTCGGTCCTCCCGAAAAGAACCTGGCCGCCCGAGTGGTCATGGACCTCACCGAGGGACTGGCGCCTAGACGCAACGTCACCTGCAACAACTTCTTTATGTCGCGCGAGCTTGCGACGAGGCTTTTTCGCGAAAGAGGCCACACAATGCTGGGCACCCTCCGAGCCAACAGGCCCGAGATCCCCAGAGAGCTGCGCTGCGTCCAGGGCAGGGCCGTTGGCTCCGCCGAGGCCGCGGTGTTCCGCGGTGGCCCGGACGGCTGGTCGCCCAACGCGGTCGTCCTGTCATACGTGGCGAAGAAGAACAAGAACGTGCTGCTCCTCACCACCTCTCCCCGCTACGTCGGGCCCTCCGGGTCGCTGCTGGAGCCGAGCAGCAACCCCGGCGGCGGCCCCGCGAAACCCTCAATGGTGCTGCATTACAATCACACCAAGGGAGGCGTCGACAACCTAGACAAGGTTGTGGGGACGTACAGCTGCAGGAGAAAGACTTCTAGGTGGCCCGTGGCCCTTTTCCACAACATGGTGGACGTGGCGGCCTACAACGCGTTCGTCCTCTGGAGGGAGATCCACCCGCACTGGATGTCGGGCAAACTCAACAAACGAAGGCTGTTCCTCGAGCGTCTGGGCAAAGCGCTCGTTCTCCCGATGCTCGAGGCCAGGCGACGACGAGGAACGCGAGGAGGAAGGCAAGAAGGAGAAGCCTTCTCCGCTCCCGATTCCCACTGCGACGAGCCGCGGGAAACCCCGGTCAAGAGGCAGAGGTGCCGCGTCTGTCCCAGGAGCAAGGACGTCAAGACCAAGATCGTTTGCTTCGCCTGCCGCGTGCATGTGTGCTCGAGGTGCGCGCTCACGTACTGCCCCAACTGCGCCGCGGCCCGCCCTCCGGTTTTGCGACGAGACCCCTCCGACGGCGAGCACCGGGGCCCACCGGTGTCCGCTTGACCCCTCTTTCTTTCTCTCTCTTTCTCTCTCTCCCTCTCCACCACCGAAGATGGTCGAGAAAAGCTACCTATTGACACAACGACTACTCGTAGGCCGAGCGCGTCTGCGTCGACGACTCGGGACATTTACGAGCTCTTTCTCCAAAGCTCACATCACTGGGAATGGACCCGTTCGGTCGCGACGGCAGCAACGACGGCGAGAACGGCGACGAGGGGATCCCGGTCACCGAATCGGACCGATCAGAGAGCGCGAACCGGGGAAGGAGCGATCGTTGCGGAAACCGAACGAGCGTCCCCGTGTGGTTCAGGGGTCACCCGGCAGTCGCTACTGGGACAGACACAAAAGAAATGCACCGGTTCAAGCCGTGGCTCCGTTTGACGGGACGTGCGCGTGTTCCGTTTGCAAAGCCGAGAAAACCCGCCGCGCTTCAAACGCCACCCCAGAAACAACGAGATACACAGCGAGAGACGTCTTCCGACACTATGCGTGGATTTTCGATCCGCGCGGCCGCCGTCGCGATCGATGGAGGGCTACAGACGTTTAGGTGTCTTTGTCCGATGCTGCGACGAGACCCGCTTTAGCCGGGGGTCCGCCTGACCCCCACCTCCCCCACCCCGAGCCGCCGCCGCAGCCCTTTTTCCCGTTTCGAGACGAGACCTGGGTCCGCGCTGCCGGGGTCCGCGTTGCCGGGGTCCGCGTGACCCCCTCACACGCACACACCTCTCTCCCTCCACCCCCCTCACCGAGCCTCTGCGCAAGGTCCAGCTGCACCGCGGGGTGGGGGCCTGCGTGACCCCGCTCCCTGAGCGTTTTCTTTTTTTTTTCTTTTGGTCCAGGCCCAGGGCTGCACAAGGGTTAAAACATTTGTAGAATATAAACAGAGCATCTGCTTCTCTGTACAGCTCCTCACTCCACCAGGGCTGTTTGGCTCTTTCTGATAGTGTGCAAATGTGATGTACGTACTGCGGCAGTCATACAGACAACTGGACGGTAAAAAAGTTGGCCTACCTATTACTGGCTGAGGTTTTAGTAGAGTTGTGGCTGAACCACATAAAAATATATCATTAATTTTAATCTCCCCAATCAATGATAATGTTATGTTGGAATGTTGTTAAAGAGGGTCAAAAATGTTTCAACCCAGTTTGTTTTGCAGATTCTGTGTAGCAGCTTTAATATAGGGAGGACACAACTTCCAGATTGTGAGTAAAATCAGGTTTTTTTCTCTTTGTCAGTTTAACAGTTTCTGCCTGTCACTGTTCCCGGTCTGTTTTCTCACCTGGTTCTTCCTGACCTTGTACTTTCTCCTCACGTTCCCTCTTTCCTCTCTCCCTCTTTGGACTGACAATCATACACAAATAGATTGTATTCAATTAGATGAAAAATTACATTAATATGAAAAAAATCTACTATTAAGATCACTAATGAAAAAGTCCTCTCTCAGTGTACTTTCAACCAAAAGGCAAATAACCAAACCACATGAACATCTAATAAAAGATAAATATTGAAACACTGATCCAACATTATTCCTGATTCATGGATCATTTGATTTTACACTTTTACCTGAATGTGGCTCCTTTTTTTTGAAAAAACTTCCTTATATCCATTATGAACCTGGTTGTCTCTCTGTACACACACACACACACACACACACACACAACAGGAGTTAAAAGGTTAATGGGCATTCAGTCAGTTAGTATCCATTTCAAACAGGACAGTGGTAACAACAGCAGGCTACGGACAATTTTAAGTTTTAGATTTTAAATAGGCTGTATACATTTCAATGGGAGCAACAGGACAATGAAAGGTTGCTGATTTTACTACAGAGCAGGACGGATTGTAGGGTAGCAAACATTGTCAGAAAACACGCTTTCAACACTGCAGGTTAACTGGTGTAATGTTTTTCAGCTAAAAAGAAACATGGTCTGACTCCTACCTAACTATATAAAGAGTAACTCAAGGTTAAATACAGCTAATATGTCTTGTTTTAAGCCAGGCACTTACACCTCCGCTCAGCTGCGTCTCAGCCACCATAGCTCTGGCAGAAAGGGCGCTAGAGTCAGAGCAGGGGAGAGCTGGAACAAACCATTTTAGGAGGGGGGGATTTCTATACTTTTGTTGTTAAAATGTTACGTCTCAACCAAGTACTGTATGCTTTTTATATTTTTAGTAGTGTGTCACGCAAACAGCAAATATTGTCAAAAAAAAGTTTAAAAAAAAAGTAAGAAATCTGTGGGGGTGCTTTGATTCATTTTGGGGGTGCTTCAGCATGAACCCACTGAGTTGGCGGAAATGTGGATTCCTCTCGAGGATTGCTTTGATAGCATTTATCCCAATTGCCATCGCCTTAGTATCCTCTGTGTGGGAAATCCGCTTCACCAAGCTCATGATGCGGGCGAGATCGCTCTCCCGGGACGAGCCCGCTGGGTCCAAATTATGATCGCGTCGTTCTGTCATGGCTGTGTGCAGGCAGGCAGAGAGGAAGGACCCAAAATGCAGGACTCACGGAGGCGAAAGTAAACTCAGAATAAATTGCTTGTTAGCAGACTGCTGATCAAACAGAAGACTAACTAAACTGGAAAATATAAACTAACAGGCAGGCAAAAACAGGTAACAGAACACACAGCGGAAACTGAGGGTGAGTAGACATTGACGACGTGACAGAGAACAAAGGAAACACAGGGCAGTAATCAAGGGATGAGAGACAGGAGGGGAACACACCTGGGAGAAATCACAGCTGACGAGACAGGGGAAACGTAAACTGAACACACCCACATGAGACAAGGACCCTCAGAATAAAACAGGACCAGACAAGACACCATGGACAGACAGAGGGACATACGGGCAGAGAAGACTAAGCACAGTGTAACTCCCTCCAAGTTGAAAAACGGACACAAGGCGTTCTTGATTTTTACTGGCATTTATTGCACACAGGTGCCACCAACGATGCCGTGAGAACTGTACAAACAACATAAAATAATCAATTTCCACCGTAAATTGTTCTCATAGAGAATAAACAATAAAGCACATTATTAAACAACATAAAAACACTCACAATTTGACCTTTACAAAATGTTAACAAATTACTACCATAAACTTGCCAGTTCTGTCACAAACAAACATCTTATTTTTCTACCACAACATATAAAATACAAATTACATACCTCATTGGTCGCATTAACTTGCAGGGGTTAATGAAAACGCATCTTGCAGTGTCACTCCTTCCGACAGCTGGAAAACTTCGTTGCATGTGTCTACATAGCTCTACCACCAAGTGAGAGAGGAAAGCATGCTAATGGCTGTGTCCCAATTCAGGATCTGCACGCTTGAAGTACGCGCACTACGCGTACTACGTACGGTGCGTACTATAAGTACGAGAAGTGCGGAAGTGAGAGGCCTGTGAAATGGGACGGTCTAGCCTCCGTCGCGCTGTTCGGGTTGACCCAGAGTTCAAGCTCACTGCTGTAATATATATATATATATATATATATATATATATTACAGCAGTGAGCTGTAACAAAGATTCAAGTTGCAGTTATTTATATTTCCTATCACCTTAAATCTTCACTCAAAAGTGAATACACAGATGTATTATACACAAGAGACAAATATTGTTCGTTTAATACGTTGGCATTACTAAATTTGGCTCAATGCTTACATATATGTATAAAAAGCACATGTACGAGCTGTGATAACTGTGTCTGATAGAATGAAGAGTAGACTGATATATGAAATATTCCTTTATTGGGTGAGAAAATCAGACCATGTCATAACTGCTTTAAGTCATACAGAATAGATATCAGAGCCTTAAACAGGCTGACTTCTGCTAAATGGGTCAAACTGGGCAGAAAGTCTACAAACACATAACATCCTTATAGAATATGATGTAACACTATAGATCAACTTAGCTCAGAATATATAAAGCATATAAACAATTACAGCAATATGATGCAACAAACACAGCAGTGCTACTGATCCAAAATACTCAAAGCTTCGTAGAACTGAAACAAACATTTATTTTTAGCTCCATTCTGCTGCTGATACAGACTTTAGGTTTCTGAACATTAAACTTGTTGCTGCCTTTCATAGTGTGTAACTTGAAGGCCCTGAGTACTTTCTCCCACACTGAAAACACTGGATGATCACATTATTTGAACATTACCTAATAAGACTGATTCAGGACAGACAGTTATGTTAACCTTTCCTAGCAGTCCTTCACAAACAGGGAACAGTCTGTCTATTCTCTCCATCTGTCAGCTGCTGCTGGCTCTTCCTCCTCCTCTTCCTCACACACTGCTGAGTTTGTCCTGGTGGATCATCAGGGGTGCAAAGCCTCACAGATGATGTGCAGCAGTGGGTCCCTCAGTCTGTCCTCACTCTGGACACTTGCAGTCGTCACACATGGAAATCAAATGTGTGATAAGCTGCAGGATTCAAACACAAGTGTAACTTATAAATACATGTTCATACTTTTATTCCACAATCAGAGAGAAAGAAACAGAGAGAGAGTGCAGGACAGACAGACAGGTGACAGTCTCAGGTGTACACACTGCTACACAACAGCACCAGAGAAGGAGGATTTAGTGTTTGTGTTATTACGAAACAAGAAGAGTTCCCAGATGGTACAGTGGACACATGTGTGACTGCTGTGATTAAAGCATCTTTCTTTCAGCTTAACGAGTGAACCATCAGCTCGTTCAAACACACGTGAAAGTCCGTTTGGCTCGACACCACCGAACAGAGGCAGCAATATAACATAGCTAACATTAACAGTGCAGTGAATCCTGCTTCTGCCGTGAAATTCAGGACTGCAAACCGAGCAGCATCACTGACTTTCAGCTTGTTGTGTTTGTGGATATATGACTGACTTTAATTATCCATAGAATCATCACATTCTCTGTAAGGTTAAGGTCGACTATATATATATATATATATATATATATATATATATATATATATATATATATATATAGAGGCTTTAAAACCAAGTTAACGCTGAAAGGACAAACATCACTAATGTCACACAACTTTGCCGACATGTGGCCGTCAGCAATGTTTTAATGTTCTTCGTTATTAAACATTCGCACATAAATAAGTGACATCATATTCAGTACTTACGTTTGACAGTTCACTCTTCGGCCGCTCCCTTCTGCCGTATTTTGCGGCAAAATTATCCACACCCACCGCTGCGCTATGAATTGTGGGATATATGGGACCACGAAGCGTGCACCGGACCACGCTTGATATTTGAGGAAATCGACGGCGCATTTGGAGTATGCATTTGAAGTACACTTCGAATTGGGACAGCCGTCGTCGCGTGGCGGTGACGTAATCACACTTAAAATGCGTACTTCAAGCGTGCAGACCCTGAATTGACCCTGTGCACGAGAAAATGCTAACTTCCTGGTTTGAGATCAGATGTGGGGTTGTACATTTCCGGTAGCTTTACTTTGCGGTCAATCGCTACTGCGAAGATATCCTCCAAAATCACGTCCGTGTCGATGAACGTCATTTACAGATATATTGGGTAAATGCCCAAGACATCTATAGAAATGTAAATCGCCGCTTGTTTCATTCATTTGCTTAACTTGTTTTGGACCGTAAACCAGGCGCGAATAGGACACCGGAAACAAAGCTCCCCACAGGAGTTTCCGCACCGGAAGTAGCATATGCTAACGTGCACATAGTCAATTGGGACACCGGTCGTGTCCAAATTCATGGGCTGCATCCTCCTGAGGACGGATTTGTAGACCGATTACGTCACAGTGACGCGCCGAAGGCTGTCCAAATTCGTAGACTCCTCCGAATGCAGCCGACAAATGCGTCCTCCTTTTCCCCGAATTTGAAGGATGGGTCGGGTGTGTCCTTCGTGGCCCACCATATCCCAGAATTCGTAGCGTGGCCCAGCCAAACTCCAGTTTCCGCCAATGGCGGCCGCTACTAAGTTTTAAAATTACTCTTATTAATCTTTCTGGGTCACAAAATAAACTTTTAACATATTTTCAGGCGAGAATGTGGGTGTGTAAACTTCAAATATCTGCTCGGTTTATCAAGACATTGCATATTTGCGAAAGTGCTTCGACGTTTTCGGAGACGTCTGTTACCCACCAGCTCGATAGCAAGCCGAGAGCTCGAGGGTCACTGAAGCCGCAGAGAACGGCACAACTCCCGGCACATCATGTTCAGATCACCGCGGACTTTCGCTACTCAGGTTAAACGTGATATATAAGTCACTTAGATATCCTAAAAATGTTATTGTTGGGCTTTTTTCAGTGTTTTATTTGTTCGTGAGTAAATCGGTTTGGCTGAGATTAAAGTTATTAGATTAGATTAGACAAAATAAAACTTCATTAATCCCCCGGGTGGGTTCCTCCTTGGTTTTCACACAGCTGAATAAACGTCAAACAGAAAACTGATTAAACAGAAGTGTGAGATGGTCGAGAATTTACGCCAGTGTCCTGTTATATTTTAGATAGCAAGGAGCAGACGGCTGAGTTTATTAAACTCCACCGAGACAGCGGTGACGCAAATCTGAAGGCTAGACTGTCCAATTCCACAGCCGTTTACTTCCGGCCTACCCGACCTTCTGAGGACCACGTAGACCGCGAAGGCTGGGTCCTCAGGAGGATGCAGCCCATGAATTTGGACACGACCACAGCCGCCCTCTACCGAGTGTGGCGTGTAACTGAAAATATTGTCAACCCCAAACAACAGACTGAACATTGGTTCCACCCTGGAAACATTCTGTAAACCCTTTAAATGTGTATTTTCAAACCAACAATGTATACATTAAATCTGATATATTAAGTATTTTTAACTTATTTATTGTAACTTAAACCATGAAATTATCTTAAACTGCATAACTGCTGCTGATGACAGCCACACTCCCACAAAATCACTGGTTATTTTCAAGTGAACCTCGTTGCAAAGGAAAAAATAAGTGTAGATAGTCTCTTGGGTCAAACATAAGTTACAGAGACAGGAGTTCTGAACTATTCAGCTTCAAGTAGGGTAACTGTTTTGTGGATGGGTCTCTCAAGATACACTGGCTTATTAACTCTTTTTCCTTGGTCACCCAATGTCGCATCACTGATTAGCAGCTCAAGTTTCCTAATGATTCCATCCTCACTAGGGTACACCTTGGTTACCTTGGCCAACTTCCACTCATTTCTGGGTAGACTATTATCCATCAGCATCACAATGTCATTGATCTTGGCATTTCTCTGTGTTTTGTACCATTTTCCTCTCTGCTGAAGATTCAGCAAGTATTCCCTTTTCCATCTGGTCCAAAATTCATTGGCTAGGTATTGCACCTTGCGCCATCTCTTGCGAAGATAAAGGTCTTCCTTCACAAACGCACCAGGTGGTGGTAAAACCACTGAAGACTTCATGGTCAGGATGTGATTCGGCGTAAGAGGCTGTGGACCAGTGGGATCATTCAACAGGTGAGTTGTTAAGGGCCTACTATTTATGATTGCCATGACTTCATAAAGGTAGGTACGCAAGGATGAAGTGTCAAGTCTTTTGGATGAATGATCCAGAATGGATGTCAACACACTTCTAATCGTCCTGATCTGCTTTTCCCAGGCCCCACCCATATGGCTGGCAGATGCTGGGTTCATGACAAACTCACAACCTAGTTGTCTTAGGCTTTCTTGGTCCATTTTCTTTACAGATTCCAAGAACTCTCGTCTTGCTCCAACAAAGTTTGTGCCCTGATCTGACCGAAGCTGTCGAACACTTCCACGTATGGCGATAAAGGTTCGAAGAGCATTAAGAAGCCTGAGTGCCAGGAGCAATCCTATTTAAGAACACTTACAGTAACAACTTCATCCCAAAAGGCCACAGGTTTTAACCACAGCTTCCCAGCATCAGTTCATGTATGCAGCTACACCTTTCCAAATCCAAGGGATCCTTTTAATGCATCGTTCATAAGATCTTTAAATTGATCTTCATCTGCAACACCTCTTGGAAGATACAGGGATAAGCTGCACGTTGATGCGTATGGGATGCGCCGCATCCCCGACTCCTGATCGTAAAAGTCTATGTTGCAGGACTGTGGGAACCCCAGTGGTGGAAGTAAGTCAGCCCCAGTTATAAAGACCAGCAGCTCTTCAAACGTGTGGTCCACCTCTTGCTCTGTTAAAATACATACAACTAGTAAATAAGGTGAAATGTGTAGGTTCATGAATCAAAGATTTATAATCAGTTACACTGACTGTATAGTAGAGCAGTTGCATTAATGACTATTTTGGAGTCAAAAACAGGTTGTTAGGCAAAACCAATATTGCAAAGCATTGTATATAAAAAAATAATAATAAATAAATAAATAAATAATAATACTCAAAGCAATAGTGATGGGTCGGTCGCAAACGAAATGGCTCTTAGAGCCGGTTCTTTGACGTGAACGATGCGAGCCGGCTCCTTATCGCCAGCCGTTTTTTTTTTTTTTTTTTTTTCTTTCTCTCACCCTCTCTCTCGCACTTTTTTCCGCTTCACTCTGCACCCGAGCCTTGTGCTTTACGCTGGGCAGAGGGGGGAGGGGCGATAGTTACACTCAGTAGCACAGGAACAGAGCGGGAGGGAGAGAGAGAGAGCCAGGGACAACAACGTCACATTAGAAAGGTATAGTAATCATCCACAACTATTTTCAGTTGCAGATGATAAACGATTCAGAAAGTTTATTCATGCAGGTCCATATGACAGAGAATATGCATCTTCTTTTTGTTTTAATATTATAATTTATATTTAATTGTGTTGTGGTTTGCAGTGTTTTGTGTTGTTTCACTTTAAATTTGTAAAAGGAAAAAGCTGAAAATTTAAATAGTTAAAAGTTGAAATGTGAATAGTTGATTTTTGTATTATATGATTTATTTATTACATTTTATGTGGAGTGAATAAATAAAAGTATATTTACGGTGGCCCCTTGATCGCCATGCGTTACTGGCGATCAAATCTGCTATGGATAACTTTCAGAGTCAACGATACGACGTTGTTTTCCCACCGCCGCTTGAGCGCGACGCAGCACCCGGTTCACCTCCACTCTTGCCGGTCAGCTCAATTTTGCTTCAGAGGCCTCGTCGGAGGAAGCGGGGGAAGAGAGCCGGCTTTCTTGTCCTGCTCCGTCGTCTTCGGAAAGAGGCAGATCTTCGGGGGCTTTATTCCTGGGCTGCTAGCGGTAAGATCCGCCTGAGACTTGTCGGAGCTGGATTAATCCCCACAACCCACTGTGTTTACCACCCAAGCTTCCACCTAAAAGTATGGAAAGCAATGCCTCATCGCGGCAGGAACCCTGTTTTGCTGCGCAGCTTACCGCATAGTACGAACTCTGTTCCTGGAAACTCTACCCCTGTCCCGGTGGGTCGCAGCGTTAAATGGATGTTAATTAATGCGCGCCAACAAGACTTGCCAACAAGTCTTATATCTTAAATGACTTGTTCTGTACGGAGAAGCTTGATTTTATGTTTATCTCTGAGACGTGGCAGCGTGAGAATGAAGTCTCACATCTTTTAGAGCTGTGTCCCGCTGACTGTTCATTTCTCTGTGCGCCTCGGATGACTTATTTCATATCTGTTATTAACCTCTGTCTCTCTTCCACAGCATGTCTTTTATCCTGTCTTCCTTCTCTCACCCCAACTGGTCGCAGCAGATGGCCGCCCCTCCCTGAGCCTGGTTCTGCTGGAGGTTTCTTCCTGTTAAAAGGGAGTTTTTCCTTCCCACTGTCGCCAAAGTGCTTGCTCATAGGGGGTCATATGATTGTTGGGTTTTTCTCTGTATCTATGAAGCGCCTTGAGGCGACTTTTGTTGTGATTTGGCGCTATATAAATAAAATTGAATTGAATTGAATTGAATTGGACGAGGGGGTGGAACAGCGGTAATTTTG
Organism: Perissodus microlepis; assembly: GCF_051167445.1. Lineage (NCBI taxonomy): Eukaryota > Metazoa > Chordata > Actinopteri > Cichliformes > Cichlidae > Perissodus > Perissodus microlepis. The sequence goes on along the minus strand of NC_140474.1, from coordinate 37,766,826 downwards.
AAAAAGACATTCTTATGCCAGATGATCTCCTCAAGCTGTTACAACTCTTTTGAGATGATTATGATAAAAATTGGACAAGAACAGCCCATATACGGCATTTTAATTTACCGTCCACCTGGGTCTGCTGCAGCTTTTCTGTCAGACCTACAAGAATTTTTAACTTCCACGATTAAACTGGGCAAGGTCATCATTGTTGGTGACTTCAACATTCATGCAGAGGACTCATCAAATAGTACCACTAAGGAGTTCCTGAGCATTATGGACTCTTTCAACTTTGTTCAACATGTATCAGGTCCTACTCACACAGCTGGGCATACTCTGGACTTGGTCTTCACCTGTGGTGTTTCCCTTGACCACATGAACTTAAATGATGTTTCTTTTAGCGATCATAAGTCAGTCTTTTTTAATGTATTGTTCAATTCAGAGTCTCTTCCTCAAAGTTTTATTAGGCGCAGGCGCTTTATTGATGACTCTGTCATTTTAAAGTTTTCTTCTCTTTTTAATTTTAAACCTTCTTCTGACGAGGTTGACATCCTTATTAATTCTTTTAATGAACACTGTCTTGCCATTCTTAATCAGGTTGCTCCTTTCAAAACTAGTCATTGCACAGTTAGTTCCTGCACACCATGGTTAAATAATCAAACCCGTGGTCTTCGACGCTCCTGTCGAAAAGCAGAGCGTCTCTGGAAGTCCACTGGGCTGGTTGTCCATCGGGAACACTTCAAAGAACTTCTTCACTTATATAATGAGTCAGTTAAAGAGGCCAGATCCTCTTACTTCAATAATCTCATAAATCGTCATAAAAATAACCCAAGAATTCTATTTGATACTATCAATAGTATTGTTTCTCCTCCAACTCAGCATGCTGTTTTACTTTCTGACGAAGACTGTAGCACTTTCCTCAATTACTTTGTAAATAAGGTGATGGACTTGAGATCCAAAATCTTTTCAAGTGCCTCCCCTTATGAAGATGCCCCTTGTTGTCCCGGGTCATTTACTTCTTTTTCTCCAATCACACTCAGTGACTTAATTGCAGTAATAGGTAAAATGAAATCCTCATCATGCTCCTTAGATATATTACTACTATCACACTACTATCCATCATCAACAATTCACTGAGGCAAGGCTGTGTTCCGTCCTATTTTAAACATGCTGAGGTAACCCCTCTGTTAAAAAAACAGAATTTAGATCCTACCTCCCCTAGTAGTTATCGTCCTATTTCAAGATTGCCATTTATAAGTAAACTATTAGAAAAGATTGTAGAAAATCAGTTCAGGTCCTTACTATGCCGATTGCAGATTTTTGACCCTTTTCAGTCTGGCTTTCAAAAGCAGCACTCTACGGAGACCGCTCTCTTAAGGGTCTATAATGATCTACTAATGGCATCTGATGCAGGAAATTGTTCCGTGATCATTTTTCTTGATCTTAGCGCTGCCTTTGACACCATCGACCACAAAATCCTACTCAACAGGCTGAAGGTTCTGGCTGGTGTATCTGGAACTGCCTTAGACTGGTTTTCTTCCTACTTATCAGACAGGACTTTTTCTGTTAGGACTGATAGGTTCTCCTCTAACACTGCTGCCCTAACCTGCGGGGTTCCACAGGGTTCAGTATTGGGTCCATTATTATTTTCTTTTTATATGCTTCCTCTAGCTGGCATTATTCAGTCTTTTAGTGACCTGTCTTATCATTTCTATGCCGATGACATTCAGCTGTATATGTCCTTTAAGCCTCATCAGCTGGATAGGCTGTCCACCCTAGTCCAGGCTTTAACTCAGGTTTCTGACTGGCTTTCTAACAATTACCTTGTTTTAAACATGAACAAGACAGAGACCATGATCATAGCTCCTCCTGATCTATATTCTAAAATCAGTCAGGTTCTTGTCCCTTTCTGTTCTTCTGCTAAGCCAAATATTCGAAATCTTGGAGTAATACTTGACTCTTCTCTGGGCCTTGACTCACACGTAAAATCTCTGTCTCGTTCCTGTTTCTTTCATTTAAGGAATATTTCTAAATTGTGACATATGGTCTCCTTAGCTGAACTGGAAAAAATTGTCCATGCATTTGTGTCATCGCGTTTAGATTATTGTAATTCCCTGTTTACCAGCTTGGATAAATCATCTCTTTCTCGCCTCCAAGCTATACAAAACGCAGCAGCCAGACTACTAACTCGCTCTAGCAAGCGAGCTCACATCACTCCTATTTTATGTTCTTTACATTGGCTCCCAATAGATTTTAGAATTCGTTTTAAAATTATTGTTTTAACGTACAGAGCACTAAATGGCCAAGCCCCAGATTATTTATCCAAGCTTCTCACAAAATACACTACTGCTCGCTGTCTCCGCTCACAGACTCAGAGTTTGTTGGTTGCTCCCAGAACACGTCTGAAGACGAAAGGCGACAGAGCCTTTCAGTCTGTGGCACCAAGGCTGTGGAACAGTCTACCTCTACAACTACGTTTGGTTGACTCTGTGGAATCCTTTAAAAAACAGTAAAAATCTTTACTGTTTAAACAAGCTTTCTGTTGACCAATGCTTTTTACATTTTTATATTTTTAATTTACATTTAAACTCTATATTGTGTATATTGTGCATTTTGCTATTTATCGTACTGTTTATTTTAATCTCTGTGTGCAGCGCTTTGTGACTACCTGTCTATGAAAAGCGCTTAATAAATAAACTTACTTACTTACTGTAACACGTGAAGCTTAGCACAATACTATATTTTAAACTGTGTGACATTTGCCAAGTATAAAAGGTCTTTTATAGCGGGCTTCCCTCGCATACGGCCATACCACCCTGAACACGCTCTATCGCGTCTGATCTCGGAAGCTAAGCAGCGTCGGGCCTGGTCAGTACTTGGATGGGAGACCGCCTGGGAATACCAGGTGCTGTAAGCTTTTGCACTTCCACACACAAACTGCAGAGGGCGCCGCTGCTCACTCAGTGGAGGCAGCTTCAGGAAAAGCTTCATGACAACGCTCCTGATTGCATTTCGCTTTTGTGCAAAACAAAACAAAAAAACAACAAGAACGAAATATTTAGGAAATACACGAACTTATTTATTCTGTAAATGTAGAAAATGTCTATGGCTAGTGCGTCTGGGCTCAGTAGTATGGAAGCCCGTTTCCGCCACTAAATAAAAACAAAAAAGCTAGTATCCATAACTCGAAATTTCGACTTATTAACTCGAAATTTTGAGAAAAGTAACTCGAAATTTCGAGAAATATAACTCAAAATTTCGAGTTACTTTTCTCAAAATTTCGAGTTAGCTCTGCCAATCAAAAATATACGTGAATGAGGTCGCTTTCTTGTTACCCGGAAGCATATGGCGCAGAAGAACGCGCACTCAAAAACGGATCCCAACAAATTGGCGCTTTCGCGAGTACGTTTGCTGATAGTAACACCATGTGATTCAGCTAATAACACAGGGATTTCATCATTTGTGAAGCCAGGCTGAAAACACTCAGCAATCTGTGCATTCACGACTGGATGTAATACCGGTAGCTTAGCTGTAGCATTTGTAGCTGAGGGCTTCAGCTTCCGGGTAACGAGGAAATGACATCATTCACGTAGATTACTGATTGGCAGCGCTAACTCGAAATTTCGAGCTACTTTTCTCAAAATTTTGAGTTAATAAATCGAAATTTAGAGTTAATATGTCGAAATTTTGAGAAAGTAACTTGAAATTTTGAGAAAAGAACTCGGAATTTTGAGTTATGGATCCTTTTTTTTTTTTTTTTAGTGGCGGAAACGGGCTTCCATACAGTAGTGAGGAACTTGTTAACCTTGTAGTGTACAGCGTCAACCTGACACCCATGTGCAACGAGTTTTAACTCTTATTGGCTGCCGACTGCGGCCCCGAAGAATACTGAATAAATGCGCATCAGTGTGCTACCCTGAGCAGGGAACACGATATCATGGAGTTTCTAACATGGAGCAAGGTGAAGGTGACGCTACTATGCAGGACCGCCCCTGCTTAGCTTCAGAGATCAGATGAGAACAGGTGTGGTATGGCCGTAAGTGAGAGGCTTCCTCGATAACGGGGTTCATGTAGATACTGTAACCCATTTATTGGGATTTAAAAAACAATTTAGAGTGAAGGATATTGATTAGTTTCTACTTTTAATTTTAATAGCTGCACATGACAGCACAGTTATAATGCATACTTAATGCTGCAATATTCACGTCATAAACAATTGTGTTTGCACAAAAACATCTACAGGTGCTCTGTGCATGTACAGTGATATTGATGTAACGCTTGAAGAATTTGACATTACTACATCAGTGGAAGAGCTCTTTGCGCAAGACTCACTAACCATCCCATTAGAAAATGAGCTTAAAGAGTGCCTCAGATCCGTTTCAATATTTAAACTGTCATTTGTGTGTTGAAGTGCAAAAGCTTACAGCACCTGGTATTCCCAGGCGGTCTCCCATCCAAGTACTGACCAGGCCCGACCCTGCTTGGCTTCCGAGAGCAGACGAGATCGGGCGTGTTCAGGGTGGTGTGGCCGTAAGCGAGGGACTGCTTCAGAAACAGCCTTTTTATACATGCTCTGATGACACAGTCATCCTTACGTTTTTATATCCTGTATATAAGTTGAATTCTCCAAAGCACAAAAATGTTGGACTTCCAAACGGTCCTAACACACTGTGTGCTCTCTGTCACTTTAACACTGTGCTGTGAGAAAGTAACATGTGTTATTATCGTGACGTTACCGCGGGAAAAGCATTTTTGCAGCTCAGTGTTGAAGCTGCAGTTCACAACAAAGGTTTGCATGCTTTCGCTGTAACACGTGAAGCTTAGCACATACTGTATTTTAAACTGTGTGACATTTGCCAAGTATAAAAGGTCTTTTATAGGGGGCTTCCCTCGCTTACGGCCATACCACCCTGAACACGCCCGATCTTGTCTGATCTCGGAAGCTAAGCAGGGTCGTGCCTGGTCAGTACTTGGATGGGAGACCGCCTGGGAATACCAACTGTCTGCCATCTATAATCCAGTTTTGAGTTCCCTCCCCAGACGCCTTACCGCCCACTCACATCCTGGGCCATCTGACCTCAGGAATTCGCATGATAAATGGTAAATGGGCTGTATTTGTATAGCGCCTTACTAGTCCCTAAGGACCCCAAAGCGCTTTACACATTCAGTCATCCACCCATTCATTCACACACTGGTGATGGCAAGCTACATTGTAGCCACAGCCACCCTGGGGCTCACTGACAGAGGCGAGGCTGCCGGACACTGGCGCCACCGGGCCCTCTGACCACCACCAGTAGGCAACGGGTGAAGTGTCTTGCCCAAGGACACAACGACCGAGACTGTCCACGTTGGGGCTCAAACCCGCAGCCTTCCAATTACAAGGCGAACTCCCAACTCTTGAGCCACGATCGCCCCGATCGTGGCTGGCAATGATAAGGTGGGGCCAGGTTTCACAATGAGCTCACCCGAAACCCTGGCTGATTGGGACCCACACCCAGTTTCACACCTTGGCTCAGACGATTAGAGGATCATCAGGGGGTCCTTTTGTCCCTCTGTGGGGGGAAACTCCCACTAGGTTTAAATCTGGGACTCTCCACCATTTGACCTTAGAACTGAAGAAGCTTCTCGGATGAAAGGTGAAACGTCTTCAAGCAACTTAAAGAAGTCCAGACGCTTTTCTTTGCAAGCTCCTTTGACTACGATGCCCTGGATGACTGAGAACCTTCACAGACAACAGAGCTGTACGTTTTAATTTGTTTCCAAAACCCCGCAGTCTGGACATGCTATATTGTATTTAGATAGAAGCTACATCATGTGTTCAATGACTTTGTTACTTTTGATGATTGGAAAGCACCCGCTTCAGTTCACCGCGGTCAAGTGAGCCCTCACTTACGAAGTCACAGTCAAGCTAGCCGCACCGAAAATGTGGTTGCACTACTCTTACGCATATTACGGTTGAATGAAGACCGGCTTAGAAACGCAGTCTTTTGTGTCCTGACACTTTTACTTTTCCCCCTGTGATCCACAGCCCAAATTACTGTATGATTCAGAGAAAGTTAACAATAAAATTTACCCAATATACAGTACTGTACTTCTAATATCCTCATCTTTGAGCTCAGATTACAGGAAAACTGTAAGAGGTGACACAGATATCTCACTGGATTCTGACTCTGGGTGATCCCCACTCTGCACCCTGTGATCCACAGCCAAATTTACTGTACGGTTTTTGAGAAAATTGTTAGTAAACTTTGCATAATTTACTGTACTGTACTCTATATATTCTCATCTTTGACCTCAGATTACAGGAAAACTATAAGAGGTGACACAGATATTTCACTGGATTCTGACTCTCGGTGACCCCCACTCTGCACCCTGTCATCCACAGCCAATATTACTGTACGGTTTTCTGATAAAATTAAATCCTAATCCATTACTGAACAAAATGAGTTCATTGAAGTATTTGCTTAACTACAAGAAATTTCTTTCCACACAAAATTTTAATTTTTCAAAACGTCATTCACACACCACCTCAAGTAGCAACTTTAGTTTTAGACATTATTTATTTAGTGCTTAATCACAACAATAGTCACCTTAAGGCACTTTACATAATAAGTTAAACCTTACAATAATACATACAGAGAAAAACCCAACAATCATATGACCCCCTATGAGCAAGCACTTTGGCGACAGTGGGAAGGAAAAACTCCCTTTTAACAGGAAGAAACCTCCAGCAGAACCAGGCTCAGGGAGGGGCGGGGCCATCTGCTGCGACCGGTCAGGGTGAGACATTACATTTCTCAGATTACTGATTTCTCATATTACTACTACACAGTTTAGATATATTGTTATTCATTATCTGTCATCACACAAATCAGCCCAAAAAATCAAAAAGGAAATACTTAAAGTACGTGCACAAAGCAAGAATGTTATACACATTGTGTTTTACACATGTGTTCCTCAAAACACCAATAACAACTATAAGCAGATTATTCAAGTAGCTTTCACTGCATGTGGAATTAGGTTACACAAAGCACACACTTCCACTCTGTCTTCTGAGCACTGCTGAGCTGTTCATTTGTCATGTCCAGGCATTCAGAATGGAACCAGCGGTTGCAGTTATCACACTGGATCTGTAAACAAAAAACATATGAGCTTTCATAAACACATGAAGTAAATAATTCTATGTTTTAATCAATTACAATCCTTAAAGACACAGAGTCAAATACTTTGTTGTAGATAACATAAAACTATTTTTAAAAACACTATACCCAGTCAGTGATGGAGGGTCCTGGATTAGGTGGTTTCGCCGTTGCACACATGGCACAGTTGTTGTCACTGTCAAATACTAAAACATAATATATATATATATGTTAGTGTTCATCAGTTTGACACAAAAAATATGTCCATTTGAAGAAGATATTACACACCGGAGGCCTCAAGTATTGTCTGTGCAAATGTCCTTCGTGCCTGGGCCATCTCTTTTTTTGTTGTCAAAAATGTCATTTCTGGTTTATTTGGGAATGCTTCCATTACTTCTTTGGCCATCATCAAGCAAAAAATAAAATTTAATTGAAAACATCTGCAAATATTACACTTCCTGTTTACACAATTTAACCTTTTAAGATTATTTTAACTTCCCCCACCCCCCACTCCATCTTCTTATCTAATTTTACAGAAAAATATTATTGCGTTAATGTGGTACCATACCATGATGACCATTACTCCGCAGAACCATCCCGTTGAAATGGATGTGTCAGTACTCCTCCTCGAAGTCTCACACTCACCCAGTCTGTTTTGTTGTAGCATGTGCTCCTCATTTTGAAGTATTCACTGTGTGAACATAACGTACATCACATTTATATACAAATGAAAGATAAAAGTCACACAGAAAAAGAACATTCTGTGCTTTTCCATAAATCACATAGACACATATAATACATATCACTGTGTTTTTAATGGTGTGTCAGAAAGCCCTGTGCTCTAGATTATGTTACATGAAGTATCAAAATTAATAACATGTTCTTTTAAATCTACAAATGTTAACTGTCTCAAATGTCTCACTGCTTAAACACTGTCAGGGTTTTTTTATTATTTAAAATTACATATGTGTGTAATTTTGAAGTATTTTTTAAAATTCTTTAAAGAACTGATAACCACAGATTTTATTAAACTTTCATCTACAACCATATGTTCACCTTTAGAAAAAGACCTTCTAAGTCCTCCTGTCACTTTTCTAATATTTCATGTTATTATATACATGTAATAACGCATAATTACCGGAATCTTTTGGCTGCACGGTCAGACTCTTCCTGCTCCAAAGAGTTTCTTGAAGGATCGACCAAATACAGACAGCTGTCATCTGCATTTATTTACTGCGATAGATATATAAATTTAAAAAGTACATAAATTATGAAGAATGTGTTATTGAAACAAACTGTTTTCACAGAAATGCTGCTCGTACTAACCAGAAACTTCCAGTGTACATTTCCAATGTTCACAAAGGATAAAATGGCTCTGTAGTTGTCAAAGTTCACCTGTGACATATTAGAAATTAATTACAAATTTGCAACAATACTTTTTCCATTTATCTCGAGACATTAATAAAATTTTAAAAAATTAATTCTAGAATATATTAAAAAAATTTACCTTGGACAAGCTTTGTCTCCTGATTAGTTCTCTCTCCATAGAGGATCACACCGCTCGTGTAGTGGTTCATAATGTAGATATTATTCCCCAGATTTAGCCGAATGGCCCAGTGGTGCAGGAGACTTTCAATGACCTGAGGAGTATAATAAATAACCTTTTATTACTTTGTAAACATGATAAAGTTTTGGAATACAAAGGTTAATAAAGATGTTTTTACTTACGTATGCTCAGTATTCAGTCATGAGGATATGCCTGGAATGTAGATCTAAAGCAGTACTTACTGAATGTGTAGGGAAAAACTGATGTTCTGCCCCAGCTTTAACATTAACCTTATGCAGTACTTTTTTTTTTTTTTTTTTTTTTTAAATAACTGGATTACATACCTCTCCAACAAGCCAGCTGTGTGGTCTAAGGGTCAGGAACTCACTGTGACGTATGACAACGTTGTTACCTCTAATCTGAGAGGGGACCACAGAAACAACAACTTCCGTTTCCTGTTGTTTCCACAAATATGCGACCTGTGTTTCAACAAGACAATAGTAACTAAATTAAGTAAGTAAGTAAGTAAGTAAACTTTATTTCTATAGCACCTTTCACAGACATACAGGGAGTGCAGAATTATTAGGCAAATGAGTATTTTGTCCACATCATCCTCTTCATGCATGTTGTCTTACTCCAAGCTGTATAGGCTCGAAAGCCTACTACCAATTAAGCATATTAGGTGATGTGCATCTCTGTAATGAGAAGGGGTGTGGTCTAATGACATCAACACCCTATATCAGGTGTGCATAATTATTAGGCAACGTCCTTTCCTTTGGCAAAATGGGTCAAAAGAAGGACTTGACAGGCTCAGAAAAGTCAAAAATAGTGAGATATCTTGCAGAGGGATGCAGCAGTCTCAAAATTGCAAAGCTTCTGAAGCGTGATCATCGAACAATCAAGCGTTTCATTCAAAATAGTCAACAGGGTCGCAAGAAGCGTGTGGAAAAACCAAGGCGCAAAATAACTGCCCATGAACTGAGAAAAGTCAAGCGTGCAGCTGCCAAGATGCCACTTGCCACCAGTTTGGCCATATTTCAGAGCTGCAACATCACTGGAGTGCCCAAAAGCACAAGGTGTGCAATACTCAGAGACATGGCCAAGGTAAGAAAGGCTGAAAGACGACCACCACTGAACAAGACACACAAGCTGAAACGTCAAGACTGGGCCAAGAAATATCTCAAGACTGGTTTTTCTAAGGTTTTATGGACTGATGAAATGAGAGTGAGTCTTGATGGGCCAGATGGATGGGCCCGTGGCTGGATTGGTAAAGGGCAGAGAGCTCCAGTCCGACTCAGACGCCAGCAAGGTGGAGGTGGAGTACTGGTTTGGGCTGGTATCATCAAAGATGAGCTTGTGGGGCCTTTTCGGGTTGAGGATGGAGTCAAGCTCAACTCCCAGTCCTACTGCCAGTTTCTGGAAGACACCTTCTTCAAGCAGTGGTACAGGAAGAAGTCTGCATCCTTCAAGAAAAACATGATTTTCATGCAGGACAATGCTCCATCACACGCGTCCAAGTACTCCACAGCGTGGCTGGCAAGAAAGGGTATAAAAGAAGAAAAACTAATGACATGGCCACCTTGTTCACCTGATCTGAACCCCATTGAGAACCTGTGGTCCATCATCAAATGTGAGATTTACAAGGAGGGAAAACAGTACACCTCTCTGAACAGTGTCTGGGAGGCTGTGGTTGCTGCTTCACGCAATGTTGATGGTGAACAGATCAAAACACTGACAGAATCCATGGATGGCAGGCTTTTGAGTGTCCTTGCAAAGAAAGGTGGCTATATTGGTCGCTGATTTGTTTTTGTTTTGTTTTTGAATGTCAGAAATGTATATTTGTGAATGTGGAGATGTTATATTGGTTTCACTGGTAAAAATAAATAATTGAAATGGGTATATATTTGTTTTTTGTTAAGTTGCCTAATAATTATGCACAGTAATAGTCACCTGCACACACAGATATCCCCCTAAAATAGCTAAAACTAAAAACAAACTAAAAACTACTTCCAAAAACATTCAGCTTTGATATTAATGAGTTTTTTTGGGTTCATTGAGAACATGGTTGTTGTTCAATAATAAAATTATTCCTCAAAAATACAACTTGCCTAATAATTCTGCACTCCCTGTATGTCACAAAGTGCTTTACAAGGTAAAAACATAATACAGTCATAAAATACACCATGAAAACCCTGGTCTAATTAAAAGCTTTTTGAAATAAAAATGTCTTTAGCTGCTTTTTGAAGGTCTCCACTGAGTCCAAACCCCGTAGAAATAGGGGAAGTGCATTCCACAATCTGGGTGCAACAGCTTGGAAAGATCGGTCCCCTCGGGTTTTAAAGCGAGTGTGGGGGACCACTAAAAGGTTTTGGTTTGCTGACCTCAGGTTACGAGTGGAGGTGTGTGTATGAATCAGATCAGCAATGTAAGGGGGAGGGGGGGGGGGGGGGGCTGTCTCTGTAATGCTCTAAAAGTTAAAACTAGAATTTTAAAATGGAACCTGAATCTGATTGGTAGCCAGTGCAGCGACTTTAAAACAGGGGTCATATGAGCACCCTTGTTCGAGCGGGTCAGTAGCCTCGCTGCAGAGTTTTGAACAACCTGTAGACGAGCTAGCCCTTTTGTGTTTAGACAAGTAAACAGGCTGTTACAGTAGTCAAGTCTTGTAGAGATAAAAGCATGTATTATCATCTCGAGTTCACTTGTTGACACGATGGATCTAAGTTTAGAAATGTCCCTCAAGTGAAAAAAGCAGGTTCTTACTGTCTGATTTAAATGACCCTCCAAAGAAAAAGCTTCATCAAAGATAACACCCAAGTTTCTAAGGTTATGTTTCTGGGAGGAACCTAAGTCACCCAGTCGCCGTTTAATATCAGGTATTGCACTGCCTGGTGCAATAATCAAAGTTTCTGCCGGGTTTATCTGTAAGCAATTATTGTTCAACCGTTGTTTAATGTTGGTTAAACAGTCAATCAGATTGGAGAGCTTATGAGCTTCAGCAGGCTTAAACGAATAATATAGCTGAATATTGTCAGCAAAAAGATGGTAAGATACTTCAGGAAACTGCTGTATTATCTGACTTAAAGGAAGAATGTATATTAAAAACAGAATAGGTCCCAGCACAGAGCCCTGAGGAACTCCACACAGCAACTCTGTAGATTCCGACATGATCTGGTTTGCAGACACACTAAAACTCCTTTCAGATATATAAGATGAAAACCAGTCTAGAACAGAGCCAGACATCCCAACCAGGTCTCTCAGTCTGTTTATCAGGATGGTATGGTTGACTGTATCAAAGGCTGAGGTAAGGTCTAACAAGACTAGGACTATGTATTCTCCGGAGTCTGCTGACATCATAATATCATTAGTGACTTTCAGTAGTGCTGTCTCAGTGGAATGCAATTTACGGAACCCAGACTGAAAACGGTCATGGATGTTATATTTCTCCAAGTATGCCGTAAGGTGGACAGCTACTGCCTTCTCAAGGAGTTTTGACATAAATGGGAGTTTGGAGATAGGTCTTAAATTTTGAAGTAGTGTTGGGTCCAGGTTGGGTTTTTTGAGCCTTGGTTCCACAATGGCATGTTTAAAAAAGCTGGGGACACCCCAGTCTGAAGAGAAACATTAAAAAGGTTCACAACCCAGGGACCAATGGTGTCAAAGGCATTAATAAAAAGCTTAGTGGGGATAATGTCTGAGGGGCTTGAGGATGGCTTCATTTTGTCAACCAGGGCTGCTATTTCCTCATATGTTACAGTTGCAAAAGTCGACCAGGAGTACAAAGGGAGTGCCTGACTCGGAGAACAAGAAAGCTTTGGGGAGATTTTAGCATTGATGTCGTTAATCTTATCAACAAAAAATCGGAGGAGTTTATTACTATCTACTTTAGAGTGTACATCTAAAGGTACCACATCTGGGGAGACAATAGCACTAACTTTGTCAAAAAGAAACTTGGGATTTCTCTTGTTTTTTGTTATGAGCCTAGAAAAATATTCAGATCTAACAGTTTTCACTGTGTCATTTAAGGAGAGCATGAGATCTCGAAGATGGAGCCTGTGTACGTCAAGGTTGGTTTTCTTCCATAGTCTTCTATTTTGCGGCATATTCTCCTTAAGTTTAAGATAGACTCATTTATCCAAGGGCATGTCTTCTTTTGTAAAGCCGAGCTTGTTTTAATAAGTGCCACTTGATCCAAAATGGATGTGCATTCCCTATTAAAAGACTGAATAAGAACATTTACATCATTTCAGGTAAAAAGTGGAGACCTGTCAAACATAATGGAGAACCTCTCAGCAGTAGTCTCAGTTATTATGCGTCTATGAGTTTTTAACTTCACAGGCGTCTGTTTACAGCTAAAATTAAGTTCAACAAAGATACAGTTATGATCACTCAAATGTACATCCTCAGCAAACACATTGCCAATGTGTTGCCAACCCGATAGACTAAAACACAATAAAAGATGTTTGTAGAGCCCACCTTAATTGTTTGCGACTCAAAGGAAGAATAGTTTTCAGTTTGCATACCTCTGCAGATGAAACTGTCCTTAAAGACAACGGCAAGACCACCACGGCGACCTAAACGGAGGGCGCCCAAGTAAGAGCAGTCTGCAGGACGCAGTTCGTTTAGGTGAACAAATTCGCCATCCCTCTGCCATGTTTCGGTGAGAAACAGAAAGTCCAGGCTTTTCCTTGTGAAGAGCTCATTCAGAGAGAAGGATTTGTTTGCGATGGAGCGGGCGTTCAAGAGCGCAATCCGATTAAAACCTGGCAGGCCAGGTTTCCCATCAGCTTGTCGGAGTGGAATTGACAGCAAACACCGTGTCCGCACGCGAGGTCTCCAGCAGCGCCACGGAACCGGTGGGGCCAACCACCGGTTGTGCGATGCGGGCTGTGAGGGCGCAGTGGTGGGGGGATAATCGGCAAAATCCAGAGCATCAGATGGGCAGGATCCACGCTGTAGTGGCTGCAAGTACGTGTTTCCAATCAAATCCGGAAGGGTAACTGGCAGCAGAAACCGGGGAGGCCTCCAGACGAGTCGGGAGATCTCCGATCTGTAGGCTTGTCTGATGTGTGGATGCCGGCCCTACAGCCTCTTTTCCTCGATTTCTTCTTGGAATTGCTTAGGGCACGTTTCGCCGATAGCAAGAAGTAATCCGGTGAGGTGGAAGAGTGCACAAATGGTGGGGGGAAAGTTTTTCTATAACTGTCCCAGTCATCATAAAGACGTTCCATAGACTCTTTGATGTGGAGCAAGGAAGAACGGTCGTAAATCACAGCAGCATAGCTCCATATATTAAACGTCAGGGCTGATATAAAAGCATAAAATACAATACAGCGTAGGCAGGTAGACGTCGAGCCGAGCAAAGGCGCCATCTTCCTGTCACAGTCAGCTGACTGTCAGCTGTCGAAAGTGGGTTCATAAAATCAAATTAACAAATTAAAATAATTCTTCTTATGAGAACATTCATTGTAATCAATTACAATGGTTTTAAATCTAATTTTTAAAAGTATTTTATGTACCTGACGCAACAACACAAAAACATCTCCAAATTTGACAGATTTTAATGTAATTTATTTGAGATGTTAAACTACATTAAGAAATTAAAACTTGAGTCAGTTACTGTTGCTTTTGTAATATTAAGGCCAGTAACATGTAAAAGTTACATTTATTGTTGGACTGACATTTGTCATTTTTCTGTGGTCTGTACTTTTCATTCATCAACACATACATATAATAAAATCTAATATATCATTACAAAAATATGTACAAACAAACTTGGTTTTTCAAACACATGACATAGTTATTGAATTAGAGTTTGTTTGTGAAACATCACCTGTGATGCAGTGTCCTTTGTCAGACCGGTTGTGTTTCTCTCAAGGTGCTCTGTCCTTTCGAGCTTTGCATGATTCACAGTTTTTAAAAATTGTCTTTGTCAGAAACAAGCTACTGTCTCGTTAAGGTCCCCCTCCCTAAAAGCCCACTTTCTCCTGATTGGCCTCTTTCTGGAAGCATCCAGAGCTTCTGAGCTAATGATTGAGGATAACACGGTGTGTATTTGAAACTGTCGATCACATTCTCCGATAACCAGACCTCGTTTTAAAAGCAGCACCGTGTGTACCAAATGTAGCTACCAAATGTAGCTACATTTAGCTACATTTAGCTAAATGTAGCTATATTGTAGCTAAATGTAGCTACAATTTAGCTACAATGTGCCTGTCTGTGATTGACAGGTCTCCGCCCCTGGTTTATTATTCAGACAGTTCACTGAGCTCAGATCAGCTGAGCTCATTTTCTCAGGTCAAGTCTCTCAAATCAGCGATCCTGGTAAAACTCCTGAGACCCACCTGAGCTCTTCAAATGTATGTAAAAGTATAAAAAACTGCCTCCACCTGTGAGACTCTGTTAAACTATCAGATCTGACAGATTTCAGGACGCAGCTTTTAACTCTGAGAGGAAAGTAACTGAGTTCATGACAAATACCATGTAAGTCAGCGAGTACAAACAGCTGCTCTGCTTTAGGATCAGATTTTAAAGCCTTTATTCAAATATTTCATTCCACAATCTGTGAAAGTGAAAGTGTGCATGCTCCTTGTTTCCTCAGTTATTCCCAACAGGACGAACGGAAAGGCTGATGAAAAACAGGAAATACAAGCGAGTGAATTTTTATCTGAATTATGCTGAAGCTCCCTAATAATGATCAGTGCTAGCACCTGCACAGCACACTCACCTGTCCACCGTGTTTACCTGCAGCTCACAGGAACCAGGTGGAGTTCATGTCTGCACCAGGTCGGCCATCACATCGTACAGTCTATTTATTAAGGTTTCAGTGTTTCTGCTGAAACCGCCGTCAGAGCGTCAGCTCATCAGTGCGGCGTACAGAGGCTGAGAAGTCCTGAAGTCCCGCCTATCAGGAGACCGTTGTGCCGACTCGCTGTCGAGGCCTAACCTGCGCTGAAGACGGTCGCGTTCAAGACCAGGCCTCAACAAAATCACCTACTGACCAATCAGATCGCTCCGAGTGCAGGTGTAAAAAGCTGTTTTGTTGGTCCAAAAGCATCAATAACATCAAACGCAGCATCTGTTTGTCGACGTCATGTTAACCTGTGAGGTGAGCAGATCTGTGTCGGTTCACTGAGCTGAGAAACTTGGAGCATCTGTTTGATACTAGCTCCTCCTGCTCAGAGGAAGAGCTTCCCAGAACTAGAACTTGCTCTTCCTGGACTTCCTGGTTCCTGATGTTGAACAAAAAATTGAAACCTTTTCTGAGTTTGTTGTGACCCTTTCAGATTCTTCTCTGCTTCCTGCAGCATCGATACAGGCGCCACATTAAACACAGTCCAGGTGTCTTCCTGTGCTTACCTGATGAGCGCTCTGCTGCATTCAAGGCCCATGGTATATCTTCAGCCCTGTGTCAGATACAGATGAGGTGTTCACTGTAAATTGGACGTTTTGTTACTTTGAGTTTAGAATTTTAATTTAAACAACAAGTTTGGCTTCCAGTGATGTAATTGAGATAAATTATTGATATATAATTGTCATATTCTCTGTTCAGCACTTCTCTGTCCTGTGGCAGCTCTCGTTCGGTTCACATTGATTCATTTCTTTTAGTTTTGTCGGCTGAATTATGAGTAAAGTTCATAAATACACAATTTTTCCAGATTCTTTGATAAACATGAGTTTTGCTGTAAGAAAGCAGCCCTGCTTCAGCAGCTGATGTGAGTCAGAAAGGTAAATCACAATAACATTTCTATAAAAATATGAGCTTGTAAAAGCCAGTATTAAGCTTGGATCTGAAAAAAGATTTTGTGGAGCGTTTAGGTGAGTTTGTGTTGCGTTAGAAGGTTCTTCACATTTATAAGCTGAAAAAGCTGCAAGTGTGGTTTCATTCATCCTGCTGCGAGAATGAACTCGGCTGACAGACGGCAGTGTTCGAGCTGCTGTTGTGCTGTCAGGCAGCAGGGGGCGGCGTGGCGCCAGCCAGGACCATCCCGGCGCGAGAACAGATCCACACTCACTCTCCTGTCTGCATTGCATTCCAAATTTATTGTTGCATCGTACATACAACACCTGATAGAAATGTAAGAACACCTGTAAAGCACGAGCTTAGTGTGTAAACAACGATATCGTATAGAAAGCCACATTCGTACATTCAGTCGTGCATAAAAGAAGACCAACAACAGCGTAAACAGGAGAGTCTGGAACACGAGCCGTCCCTGAAGGTCTCACTTCCATTAGAAAACAGGCAGGCGGAGTATAGAGATATAAAGAAGTATATCAACATATTGCAACATGCAACAACGAGGAAGAACCACTTGTATTGATATATCGTCATCATCATCAGTCGACGGGATGCATTTTGTTTGTCACAGTCTTACTGGAGAGTGCAATAGAAGTGTGATCCATGCGTTATGACTCATCAGAGGAATGACATGAAGGAAACTGATTTTATCCCACACAGTTTTCATGTTGAACCTGCTCTGGTTAGTGTCTTTAAACGATGTCAGGCACTCTGGTTTCTCCCCCTCAGAGCTGGAGCTCCCCTGCAGCGTTAAAGGGGACCTATTATTGTCACATTATGCTCAGCTTTACATTTTTATTCTACACTCAGAAAAATAAAGGTGCCAACTGGAACCAAAAGTAGTTCTTTAGACTGATGCCATAGAAGAACCTTTTTTGGTGGCACAAAGAACCTTTCAAACAATGGTTCTTTGAAGAACCATTTCTTTCAGTGGTTCATTGAAGAACCTTTAAAGGTGCCCCAAAGAACCATCAAGAAATGGTTCTTTGGGGCACCTTTAATGGTTTTTCAAAGAACCATTTTTAAAAAGGTCCTTCAAATGGTTCTTTAAAAAAACCATTTTAAAGAACCTTTTTTGAGTGGTTCTTTAAAAAACCATTTTAAATCTTTCAAAATAAAATGTATCATAAATTGAATTTGAGTAGGGTAAAATAAATACGAGCACAGCATAGACATATATTAATGGTTTATTGTCATTTTGTAGTAAACCAAAAGACAAAAAGGCATTTTAACCCTCAGCACAACATCACTACTAATACATGTCACATATTAGTGTTTTAAACAGTAATAATTAAATATATTTGCTATACTATAAATATATATAAATACTATATCTACAGATAACACAACAATGAATACATGTATTGTTTAATTAATAAAACATCAGAAAGTGATAAAACACATTAGAAATAGCAATAGCTTCATAACAGACCAATAAATCAACACATTTTCATCAGCAGATGTTTGCATGTTCAGTAAAAACATTTCAACAACAAGTTTATGATTAAAATGATCAATGAACTTCAGCCTTACGCTATGTAATGTACGTTTCATGTTGTACTCATGGTCCTTTGTTAGTCCAGTTTAGGATAATGTCTCTGACGTATGTATCATATCAAATATATTTCATATCAAAACAAGCCCACACCTGCAGTTGTTTCAGTTTTTCACAGGTGTTTCCTGTTAGCTGGTCAACCTCACTCAGGTGGACATCCATATCAGCCAACCAAACGACAAGTTCCTCCCTTTGTGCTTCAAATCCCTCCCACTCTGAGACAAGGAGCTGAAAGAGAGAGAAAAGAGTCAATTATAAAGAAGAGAGAAAAGTGAAACCCTCCTCAGAAGGTCTGACTCGCATACCTGCAGTTGACCTGTGATGGACCAGTTTGGCGTTCACGTCATCCCTCGCCGATGCCAGCAGCCGAGTCTGCAGGGTGCCCTGGAAGAGCTGAGTTAATGTTCGACTCCTCCTGGTCAGGCTCTCCAGCTGGATGAGCCGAGGTCTCCCCTCTCGCCGCTGCCTCTGAACACAGAAACACAAATTGCATCTGAAGCAGGAGGTGCAGATTTTTTTTGCTATTCTTTTCTAAATCCAGGCTAGATCACGTGGAGGTATTTGGAAAACTTTTTTGGCCAGCGGACGACTGTTGTCTTGCAGAAAGTCAAATCAATCAAACATATGCGATACACAATCAATTCATAAGAACACATTATAAAAAATAAGTCCAGTTTTTGCCTGATTTCAAATGAATTCTGCATCAAAACAGGGTAAAACGAGTGTTTGCAGCAAATGTGAGCACAAAGCCTCACTTTGTACAAGCCTGCTATTAAAGTTCTCCTCTATGCAGACGACTTCCCTGTTTTCAAGGGGCCAGAGGATTCTCCATCTACACTGCAGTGTAGATGGAGAATCCTCTGGCCCCTTGATTTGTGGGTTGAATTTAAACGAAAATATTTGTTACTGCTGTGATCATTTTAAGTAATTTTTTTATTAAGGAAAAAAATTGCATTACCTTTTGCATGAATTACACGTTATTAATGCTGATATATTTCACATAATACTCACTAAGTGCAGTGATTACAAAATCATAACAAATGAAGAAGAACAACATAGCCTGAATGTATTTAATGACTGCTACTGTGTGGTCACATGTGACATATGTAGCAACTGGAAGAGGAGAAGCCCCTTTGGATGGGTTTCTGACAACCAACTCATACACATAGTAAGGTGGCGTTCCAGCACTTTCTTTTCTTATTATACTTCCAGTGGCATCAAAGTACACAATGTCTTCTTTGCATCTTTGATGAAAAACTGACAAGGTTTTCTTAGACCACAGCATCATGCCCTTTGGATGCATCAGAATCTTCTGCAGTACGTCCTTTTCAGTGTCCTGATACTGTTGAATTATCTTTTGTAAGCTAATCAACTCGTTGGGATCTGCTCTACTGGCTTTTCTTTCAGACCATGCAATGTTTTTCAAGACTTCTTTTGTTGGAGCATCATCCCTGTTGCCAGATTGGATCACCTTTTGTGGCACTTTCTGTAAAGACTCCAAGGTATGGACATTGAGGCTGTGGACAGCTACAGGTACCTTGGTGTTCATCTGAACAACAGACTGGACTGGACTCATAACTCAGACGCCCTCTACAGGAAAGGGCAGAGCAGGCTGTACCTGCTGCGGAGACTCAGGTCGTTTGGAGTGGAGGGCCCACTCCTGAAGACCTTCTATGACTCTGTGGTGGCTTCTGCTATCTTTTATGGTGTGGTCTGCTGGGGCGGCAGCATCTCTGCCGGGGACAGGAAGAGACTGAACAGGCTGATCCGAAGGGCCAGCTCTGTTCTAGGATTAGCTGATTCATCTGATTCATTCCTCTGCAACATACAGATATAGATTTCAAAAAAATATATAAACACTTTCAATGTTTGTCACTACAGTGTCTCTATGAAAATCCAACAGCATCATTATGTTACAATTTCACTAACGAACCCATAGGACAAGTTTCACATTATCTTAGGAAATTTGTCTTAGTAAGTGAATATGACTAAGAAATATTTATTTTACCTCGAAAGATCATCACAGAAAGATTTTAACTTTAAATTTAAACTTTGGATTACTGTTCAAAACACTTGAAATTTTTAATATAATAATTACATGATAGTGTTTAACAAACATATAAACTCTGTGTTTTCTTTCTCTGTTGTGTATTAAAAACAGCGAAAGTTATGAAATTACCTTAGCATTTGCATTTGAAGACGAAGATTTAGAGTCACTCTCGAGGGATTGTGTGTCTGGAGTATGGATGCAGTTTTCTGAAGTGCATCCTGGGAAGAGAAAGCGTTTTCGTTTCTTTACAAATTACTGTTTTTCCAAAGCATCACAATGTAATACTGAATAAAATACAAATAATTACCTCTTTTCTTGAAGGTAAAGGTACATTTCCTTCAGATTGTGGAGACTTTGGCGCAACAATGTCTTCCTCATTCTAACGAATCACAAATTCATTAAAACATAACAATTAGACTGAAATTTCTGTATGTCTTTGTTAACACACATTATTAGAAAATATTTTGAAAAGAATCCCTATGTAATGACGGTTTTATAAGGGAAAAAATATTCAGCAAAGGAATATAGTACTATAATTATTGTAAATGATAAAGTAATATTCTGATTCAGATTTTGGAACTTGATTGGGCAATAACAAGATCAAATGGAGAAATTAGAAGAGTGGAAGACATGGAGTGAAAAGTTAGTCAGCAGCAGGAGGCTGAGTTGGTTACTCCTTTAAAATGGGGGTCAGATGTGACACTCAGGCCTTTGTGTGGCTCTCCTGTGGGTGCTCTACACCTCATGGTTTGGTGGCTTGCTTTCATATGTGTTTACCTGCTGTGAAGTCTATTGTAATCTACTTTCTTGCTCCCCATATGACTCATTATTACTCTGTTTCAAGATTTAAATTATTTTCAAGATGACATTTTGGAGTGAATTTGTTTTATTTTTATCTAAAAAGCAGGATCTCTACAATGGCTGGATAAGGTTGTCATGATGGCTTCAAATTTTTAAATCTGACAGTAAGTGTATGACACATTTCTTACAATGGAAGGAACATCATCTCCAAGTGTTGTCTCTGCAGTAGGAAAATCTCTCTGTAGCAAGGGACCCTCTACCCCTGATGTGGTCTGTAAAAATATTTGATTTTTGCATAATAATTTTTATTACAGGAAGTTCTACCAAAGAAAGATCTGTTCTTTTTTAAGTATTTTTTAAATGGACTAAATATAAATACTAAAAAAACATTGCTTACCTTTTCATACTGCAGGACTGCCTTGAGAATTTTTTTCCTATTAAGACATGTATTAGGCACTCCCAAATCTCTTGAGACATTTTCCCAAAAGCCATGCACTTTGAGAACACTGTAGGTCTTTAGACTGGTCCCGGGTTCAGCATACTTGTGAATGACCTCTAATATATTTGGCAGGGATTTTGAAATTGTCTGTGCCTTTTATGTAAAAGAGAACAGTGACATTAACACATCATACCTTTATTGTGCTGTAAGTGTATATTATTATCACATTATTGTTTGTTAAATTACTTGCCTTTCCAAAAACTGAGAAAGTGCAGGTCCTGAAATTTTGAGACAAATTAAAATGAATACAAAGAAAAACAAACCATATGAACATATCTGTTATCCTGAGATCAACCTTGCAATACTGATCAACAATAACATATGAAACAGCATAAATGTGAACTCTTCATTTAAGTTTAATAGACTTCAAAAAACATTTTGGGGCACTCCAAGTACCCACAGTGATGTCCAAAACGCATGATGCGGAAAAATCTTTTTGGTGCATTTTTCTATGCCAACAACATAACAGGTAGCAGTTAGATTTTTGGACATACAAGCGCTAACTAACACAGTCCTTTTTAATGTTTATTTGCTAAGAAACTATCTCTAAGTTCTAAATTTTAAATTTACAGTGCAAATTACTGTAATTAACACTATAGTTAAAAAACACAAGCACTAATTCACTGTGTGTAATACACATTCCCTAATTGATTTATTAATATTAATAATGTTATACTATGTTACATATACATTTTGAGTGGCTCCTCAACCACAAAAACAAGCTGTTAAAGACCGTTGCTCTGAACGGACTTTACAATGATTATCACAATCACGACGACTTGAAAGAGTCATTGTGTCAAGCCAATGAAAGATTAAAATCGGGTAATACCCAGTGCAAATCGTTGCTTAAAAGAGAATTTATGACCTTATGTGACAAAAACACTTTTGTAAGATGAGTTATTTATCATGGTGAACAGTGTTACTTATTATGGTTGTTTTACAAGTAATGCAAGCAAACATTGACTTTGTTTTAACGTATTTGTTCGTACTACAAAATGTTGCGTATTTTTCAATTATCTCAATGTGTTATCACTTCTTTTTCTTAATGAATATATATATATATTTAAGAAAAGATACAACATCAAAAGTCAAACGACTGAACAGTTTTCACTACGCTTAAATGGAGGGTGTTACTTTTAAATGTACGCCTAAGAGTACAAAATCTAATCTTAGGTATATGTTATATTTCTATATATATGCTCTCTATTGGTTAGTATATCAATATTATTGAAGTTTTCAAATTCTAAAAATTATGATTTTAGACACATTTCTGGGCGAAGACTATATACAAAGCGGAAACAATCTAAAACAATTTTCTCTAATTAGACTGAGGAAAATAACTGGCATTAAATGGCTAGAATGTTCTCGTTTCTTGTTAATAGTCCCATTTTTTAGTGTTAAATACTCACCTTTCCATTTTATTGTTGGTGGGTAAACCGAAAATTTTGTCCACGTAGGCCTCGAAGAAAAGTTCAGTGTACTAATAATAATTATATGTAATGACAGCGTAACCACATATAACCGTTTCCTGTCACAATGAAAGCTATGTTATCTGTCCGTGCGACGCAACGACTCAATACGATCAAAAGTGGGTTGGCTATATGTCATGTGACTCTTGTCTCACACATCAGTTTGCATTGAATGAATAAATAATACTAATTCTAATAATGAAGCAAAAACTAAAAAAATGTTAAGGCAATGTGCGACCTTGTTATTTCATGTATAAAATATAATCAAAATAGTATTGGCAGAAATATTTCTACAAGTTACAGTATGGAAAAAAAATAATTATGAAACCTGTAATCAAAAGGCAAGATATTGTATAGGTAATTCAGAATACTAATGTTAAAGACAATGCGTGTCAGAGAAAAAGACAAAAGCATATTGCTTAAAATATATTGTAAAAGATGTGATTAAAGACTTTCATATAAATTATGAGAATTTAAAATTGTTTTGATACTTCTAAGACTACTATTACTTATAGTAACTTGAAAATTAACGAACAAAAAGGAAAATATTATTTTCTATTGAACAAGTGAGTTGAGTTAGATTTTCAATGTTTTTGCAGTTAACATATTTACTGAGACAATCAAAATTGAGCATGGAACAACATCTGTTACATGCCCTGGTACCGAGCTCTTTGTTTTCTCTTACTCTTGTCTTTCAGGTGTCAAGCCTCATTCTATTGTCCAATACACGTCTCTATTGGCTGATCTGGGGAACAGTAGACCAATCGCTTGCCTGGGATAATTTCAAAAAACCAGCTCCCAGGCCAGCAGGTTGGCTTCTGACTGTCTTTGAACTTTTGTTAGTAGGTGTCTGTGTGTGTGAATAGAGTGTTTGGGTGTGAGGCTGGACAGATAAGATCGGGTACCCCAAACACATCAACTGAGCTTTAAGTGTTAAAAACACTAGGTTAGGCAGGTGATGACACTTTTGTATCCTGTGACTGACCTTATGTGTCAAGCAGCTACACAGGCCTTTTGTTTTACATATTATTTTATTTCCACTTTAGGGAAGCTGTTGGCGTCTTTTTGTTTTAGTAATGTCTTTGATCTGGCTCAGCCGCCCGGTTCTCGTCCCCAACATTTTTCTTTTGTTAAGCTTACTGTTATCAAGGCATGGTAAATGAACAGTAAACCTTGCCTGATTACTAACCTGATTACAGTCCTGATGCTGGTCTATAAAGCTCTGAATGGTTTAGGACCAAAATACATCAGTGACCTCCTGACCCAGTATGAACCTTCCAGATCCCTCAGGTCATCTGAATCCGGTCTTTTATCAGTTCCCAGAGTCAGAACCAGACACGGAGAAGCTGCATTCAGCTTTTATGCTCCTTATATCTGGAACAAACTCCCAGAAAGCCTCAGATCAGCTGAAACACTCAGTTTATTTAAATCCAGGTTGAAGACTCACCTGTTCTCAGCTGCATTTGAATAAAGCACCAAATCCACACTTTTAAGCTTAAATTTCAAAACTTACATTTAACTACTGATTTTATCTACTGTTCTGATTTTATATACTGTTTTGTTTGTTTGTTTGTTAATGAGTTAGTTTGTTTGTTTGCTTGTTTTAATCAATTTTAAATCATGCTTTTTATTTGTTTTTGTTTCTAATGTCTCTGTAAAGCACTTTCAATCACCTGGTTGTTGAATTGTGCTATACAAATAAACTTGCCTTGCCTTGCCTAATCTTCCCGTTTTCCTCTCATTGATTTATTTGGGTTGTCATGGCAGAAGTGTTAAACAATGCCTTTTATTAGAACATAAGCATTTAAATGCAGTAATTGTATTTGAATTAGTTAAATATGAGTGGGCAACTCTGGCCATGAGAAGACTGCATTTGCTCTAAGAAATTAATTAAAAATTTAGACATATTGTTGTCATTATTTTTACTCTTCAATTTTATGTGTTTTTTCTTTAAGATGGTATCAGAAGTTGCTCCTCCACCATGAAAAAAAACAACTGCATGTATTCTTTTACTGCATCCATGATTCTCCTCTGTGGTCTTCCTCATTCATCCTGTTTGGAGCTTAATGTTCAACATCCTTTATCTATTAAAATTACAGAAGTAGAAGAAAGTAATCATCAGAGCAGGAATCATGATAAAAGATAAATAGATTACCAGTACATAAAAACATAACATTTGCATAATTTCTCTGATAACCCTGCATTGGATGGGTTTATTAACGGTGGGCTGAAATTGTACTACAGTCTGCTGATGAACTTTTTTGAGTGTTGAATCAAATGTCCTCCACAATCTGTATATGAATTGTCATTAAAACCATAGAGATTCTTACTTATAAAGGAAAGAAAAGTGGGACAATGCCCATTGTGTGGTTTTTTCCCATATTACTAACATGCTAATTTATTTTGTTGTGATTTATTATCAGCCAGACTCATATTTGCTTTAAATGACAGATTTATTTAAGACGGAGTGATTTATGTAAGTCTGGGATGGTACGTGTTAACGGCCGCTCATAGATCCTACTTGCCGGATCTTCTTTTCATTGATATTGCTGTTATGACTGATGAAGCCGAGCTGGTGAGTTTCTGTGTTAACTAAGTAACATGTTAAAGCTATAAATATGACTATTACCAAACTGTACTGTCATTAATAGTGTTGCTTTGTTAATATTGTATGGTTGTTTTATTTTGTGTCTTTCAGTTGATTACCTGGCTTCTGTAAAGGCACGGTTACTGTACTGGTGTTAGCTTGTGCTTGTGCAATAAAGCTTATAAAAGGCAGCAATCAGATGTCCGAGCCTGAGTACGACACAGTTTCATCAGTTAAAACACACCCTTACGGTGGGAGTTTGCTAAATTAAAAGGTAGTTAACTTAGTAAAAACCGTACACCCATCAACATATAGTGTATATTTTTTGAAACATTACAAAGATACAGGTAATTCTGGGTTCACCTGAATTACAGATTAGACTGGTGGACAAACAGAGATGTTGTGTACAACTGGTGACAGCATCAGTGACAGGGATGCCAAAAGGAAAAACAAATTAATCAGCAAGGCTGGAAGCAGAATTAGGAGGCGTCAGAGTCAGCGAGGGTCAGAGATCGATGAACAAATTGCCCACCTTCATGGATAATGCATCACCCCCAAAAGGATTCAAAATTTGGGCCATGAAGAAAAGTTCAGGAAAGCTATTTTATTGTTTCGTCTGTGAAACTGTATAAATGAAATGTAAATTATGTTAAAGGCAAACACATTTGAAAGCCATAAGAAACAAACATGCTTTGCATTATGCCTTTAAACATCTGTATAGACTTGACACATTTTTATTAACTGAATTTGCTAACATGTCTTACATAGTGAGAGTATTTCTTTTACTGATGATATTTCAATGATATGTATTTTCTATGACTAAATAATGCTCTATCGAACACATGGCAATAACAGCAGATGTGGCAATTTTGTAATTTGTTGTTTAAATTTGATATTATTTTAGGCAGTATATTTTCCTAGCCTTTGTCATACTCTGTTAACACAGCAATCTCAGAAACCTTACCGTATATTTGGCTGTGGATCACAGAGTGAAGCGTGGCGATGGCCTAGATTCACAATCCAGTGAAATATCTACATCACCTCTTACAGTTTTCCTGTAATCTGAGCTCAAAGATGAGGATATTAGAAGTACAGTACTGTATATTGGGTAAATTTTGTTGTTAATTTTCTCTGAATCATACAGTAATTTGGGCTGTGGATCACAGGGGGGAAAGTGGAGATGAACCAAAACTGGGAGTGGATTGTGAAGTAAAATAGTGTCAGGACACAAAAGACTGCGTTTCTAAGCCAGTCGGCACCCATACCGTAATATGCGTAAGAGTAGTGCAACAACATTTTAGGTGCGGCTAGCTTGACTGTGACTTCGTAAGTGACGGCTCACTTGACCGCAGTCTTCAGTTTGCACACGAAAACTTTAGACTCAGTTCGATTGCTCACACGGCATGCCCACGTGACTTTACTTCGCATGCTCACCGGAAAAATCAATGCGCAATTACGTGGCTCTAATATTAGAACCGCGATGAGTTTGTGCGTAAGTGCTGCATATAATACAGTATGTTCAATGGGAGAAACTTAGTTATTTAACTCTACAGCCAAGTAATTATCCCAAGAGCCTTTTTCTAGTAAGCGGGATTAACAGACTGTCAAACCATGAAGTCATAGTGCAACACCGAGTTGCAATTTCAGTAAACTCATCTGAATTAGATCGTGACAGATGTTCTGAATTTTCAGCTTTTGATGTCCACCCTGATAAGCACGCATGTGCCTTTTTAAACGCATGTATAGTTGTATCTACAATACCAGGATTTAGTAATACAGTGGGGTATACAAAGAGCCAAATGAGACTGTTAAGCTATCAGTAAACCCGACACTGCAGACTGAAAGACAAACTCCATGAACTGAAAACTGACCTTAAATATGAGTGTGGCAAATCCACAGTGACGAGAGATAATAATATTGATTATTTTAAAAAGTTCCAAGAATCCAAAACTAACGCACAGGAAGCCACAAGGTAGACAAACAACGTGTGCAACTTGAAACAGAACAACAGAGTAAAGAGCTGAGGAAAGCTGAGGGCTTCAATACTTGCGCAAGTTGATTAGGGAGAGAGGACGCAGCTGGGAGAAACAAGACACAGGTGAATTGAATCAAACAAGTATGACCAGTGGAAGCAAAAGCAAGTGCACAAAAGATTAGACGTCAACAATATAAAGCAGTAACCAACTAAAGATAGGACACAGAAATGCAGACTTTGCACTAGGAACACAGAATGGCAGGAGAACAGCCTCAAAGAGTAAACAAATGAATAAAGAACAGTACATGCAGAAAATAAAGAATAAAGTTAAAAGACAGCGTGGTTGGTCTTCAAGAACCCAGAGTACGACACAAAAATGTCCTTTTATTCAAGTGAACAAAACAATGTAGACCATGTTCATTTTGTTAATAAGTTGGAAAAAAATAAAAACTAATGACAGCATTTAAAATAAACAAAGATGAATAACATTTGACAATGCAATTGTAACATTATCAAAACTGATTTTTCAGATATGCAGAGTAGAAGATGCGGAGATTCAAATTTTTAACTTGGGTGTGTGTTTGAAATATGAAAATATTGGTTGACATCGTTGACATACTGTTATTAAAGATAGGAATATGTATGAAGCGTAGATTCAAAAGCTATTAACAGAACTATAACCTGTTAGAATCTGACATTTATTTCAGATGTATTCTGTAAATGTTCACAGTGATGACAGAGTGTTTCCAAAAGTGCTCAGTCACAATTTTCAGAAGACTAACATGGAATTTTTGATTTATTTAAATATATAAACCTGTTGAAAGTAATAATTTACATTTTTGTCTTTGTAGGATCACAGTAATGTATAGATTTCTAATACAGTCCAGGTTTGTCTATGAAAAAACACCAGCAAGCAGGGTATGTCTTACAACTATCGTATCAATGTGAATGACTAAGACTATAATCGAACTCTCTTCCTTAAACAACGAGAAACATGAAGTGTACTCAGGAGCAGATTCGAGCACAGGCTCAGAGTGAAGTTAACAGAAAACGTTCTTTACATTATCATCATCATTTATTTATATAGCACTTTAAAAACACACCTGGTAGACCAAAGTGCTGTACAATATAAATATAAATATAGTAATAAAATAGAAAAAAACAGACAAGTATGTGTACGTGATGCAAAAGGTAAAATTAAAAACAAGGCTAGAATGCGTGAATGTTAACTTTGAGTTCTACAACTAGGAGCAAAATGCTTTGAACATAGACTACGGTAGTTCATACTCGAGGGAACAGTAACATGATCTGTGGCCGCCGGAGCTTGGCAAGTGAAACAGTGGTGTGAGAGTTGATGGTGGAGCGGCACTGTGGGACCCATTTTTGTGTTGTTACCTTACGTGTGCCGCTACGGGTCACCTTTTGTGTTTTTACGTATGGTGTGTTTATGGAAATGTATTTAAGATAAACGTAACTCAAGCCAGGTGTTTTTGGTCAGAACAAGCAAACAGTTTGTAAACTCTGCGCTGTTATAATCAATGACATTGGATAAAGAGAAGCAAATAAAACTGATGAATACAAAAACAATCTTAACCGTACAACACAAGTATAGCTTGAGTTGGGCTGTTACAAGTTTAATTCATAACAGTTACATTGCCTCACCCCTGCCATCAAACACTTCAGTGGCTTCAAGTGTAGGCATAGCCTCCACAGGTACTGCAACAGAGGGAGAGCAGAGTCAGGAGGGTCTTGGAAGAAGTTCAGAAAAGACCCAAATAGGCAGTCTGAACAGTCTTACTTGTTTGCAGGTGGAGTAATGCACGAATGGATAAAAAAGAGTGAGAGGTTATCAGCTGTTCAGAGTCAGAGTCAGAGAACTTTTATTCGCCACATGCAGTAAACTGCAAATGGAGATCCGCGTCCAGGGGAGTGAGGCTATTGCGAGTGTGAAAGGTTGTCCAGGAAGTAACTAAGAAGACATGAACAGAGAGGTAAGTGCTAGAGCTTTGAGCAACGTGAGGCCAATAACTAACATAGGTTAACAGATAATATGGCAAAGACTGGTTGTGAAAGGTGGTCTTAAATACAGCTGGCTTGATTTGTCTCAGGTGGTGATCCTCAGAGGAGCGATGAAGTAGAGCAGCCAGCACCCACAGTAGAGCAGGCACTGTGGAAAAATAGTTGTGACTCAACCAGACCGGTGACAGAGTCTTGCTTGCTAATCGTGGAGAGAGAGGAAAGAGGAAGATCGCTGACAAATGGGAATCCACAGTTTTTGAGGTGGCATCTGTGAAACCTGACATCAATGTGTACCACATCAGAGACCCTGTGACACTCAGGGAAAAAGTTGTTCATCGAAACCTCCTACTTCCTGTGAGTTTCATTCCTGCAGGAAACGAGTGCATACCAGTGTCAACCTGCCCCTCGGTTGCGGATAGTGGACAAGGTGAACCAGAACTTCCAGGTGATGTGCAGGATGGTGAGACGAAGACGGTTCGCTGGCTCATGCAGATGGACCAAGCAAGTGACAGGGACTCTGCGGTTGGTCAACCTGGTTGTTCTCTTGGTGCGGCTTTCAGCGTCCCAACCTCTGAGGCAGAATCGACTGTGGCTCCGCCTGCTGTGTGTGACCCGTTGGTTTCCCGGTTGCCCTCCCCTGCCCCCTCTATTGAATCTGTTGTGTCCCGGAGTGCCTCCTCGCAGCTTCTGGCGGGAGATGCTCAACATGTCCTTTCCCCTGATCTTGTGACTGACACACGACTGAGTACAGAGGACCATGTAGTGCGTACACAGCTACCACCTCTTTGTACTAGATCGGGTAGACCTGTGAAACCTCCAACACGTCTCATTTGTGAGATCAATGAACAACAGGTTGATGATTCAGTGTCGACAGTTGACTCCTTGTTTTCATTTGTGCGAAATATGTTTTCAGGATAGATTACTAGCCGTTTTGCAAATGTGCTGTTACTCAGAACGTTTTGGGTAATACCTGCTTGGAGCAATGTTCACATCATGGGAGGTGTATACGGCATCTTTCATGTCTGGGTTGGCAGGGGAATTGGCCGCTCTCTTGCTCGCCTTATTCCATATGGAAAGTTTTTTTTAACTGACTTGAACTATATTGTGCTCCCACGGTCACACTGTTATGTTTTATGCATTGGAAGTTCCTGTTTTTCTGTTGTCATGCCCCAATTTAGCAGGATTTAAGGGGGGGGGTGTAACATAGTTAAATAGAGTTGAAGTTAAATCCCGCTAAATGGGACATTGGCGCCACCTACTGTTGAAAAAGTCACCCTGCAACATTCACAAAGGGGCAAGGGATTCTGGGTAATCCTCAGAATAATGGAGGATTCCTGCGAGGTAAGGAATGCGCAAATGTCGTGGGGAGGAAAAATCATATCGCAGGCTGTTAAAGTAATACAGTCTGACCCAATTATTTTTGTTGTTTATACATCATTTGTTGCGGGTCATTTCTCCAGTCTTTATGTTGAACTGAGTGCACGTTTATGTGAGATTTATTTATTGGGAGGAGAGGAAACAAAATGGGAGCATAGTTAGCTAACTCTGTTGTTGCTTTCCCGTTTAGATTTTGTGCTGATTGCCCACGACATTAAAAAGAGAGCATTCTAACCATTGCCTTTTTGTTGTGAATGCAGGTATGTGACTGTGCCACACTGTTTAGAGAATTTACATTGTTTCATGTACAGCTTTAAAATATATTTCTATATTCCTTTCATTTGGGAAATTTAACATGCAATGTTAATGGTGTTGAAGTTTTTCTATTTTGGTTATAAATTTTGGTATAAATTTACCACTATACGATCACACTGCAAGTGGAAATGTAATCCTCAGAATAATGGAAGATTCCTGCGAGATTTTGTGCTGATTGCCCACGACATTAAAAAGAGAGCATTCTAACCATTGCCTTTTTGTTGTGAATGCAGACCAGAGAAGACACTACACAGAGGTCACACAAGCAACATACAGAGAAAAATTCAAACTTGACATGCAATAGTGCCATGAAAATCAATTAAGAGTGTGTTTTCCATTGTTTCATTAACAAAGCAGAAATAATATTTTTCTTCTTATGGACCACGGTTTTAGGTGGAGGATAGTCATTCATGGGGCTATTGATGGATACAGTCGTCTTGTGGTCTTCCTTCATGCCTCAAACAACAACCGTAGCAGTACTGTTTTCAAGTTTCAAGTTTCATCAGAGCTGTGGTATCCTATGGTGTACCCTCGAGGGTCCGGACAGACAGAGGAGGGGAAAACAATGCTGTCTGCCTGATGATGAACATTTTCAGAGGCTTTGATCGTGGAAATGCCCTAAGAGGAAGGAGTACCCATAATCAGAGAATTGAGAGGCTCTGGGGTGATCTGTGGCGAGGAATGACCAATGTCTACTGTGATTTATTTCACCACCTGGAGGAGGAAGGCATCATTGACATTGACAATGAAATGCACCTTTGGGCTCTCCATTACATCTATCTCCCAAGGATCAACAGAGATTTGAAAGACTTCACTCAACAGTGGAACAATCATGGCTTGCGGACAGAGAGACACTTGAGCCCATTACAGATTTTTGTCCGAGGCAGCCTCCAGCAACAGGGCCGAGTCTCAACTGCCATGCAGGACATCTTTCAGACTAGAGCAGCTGCTGCTGATGGGACTATTGGTGGGACAGCTGATGGAGGTGTGACAACCACTGAGAGTGAGATCACTGCTGCTCAGGGCTTAGGTACTGATTCTGGTGGTGGTGGTGGTGCTCATGGTACAGATGAACTGGGATTGCTGGTCGACTGGCCTGAGAGGATTACTGTGCCAGACATTGAATTTACTCTGGACGGACCGATGATGGAGCAAGTGGTAGAACTATTTAATCCACTAAGTGGCACCAGAGAGAGTCATGGTATTGAACTCATCACTGGCTTAATATACTTTCTGGACTCCACATATCACTGAGACAGTTCAATTAATGACTGAAACATAATAGCAGCAAGTGGAAAGACTTCAAAATATCTAGGTGACTGGATACATATAATGTGAAAAGTTATAATACGTGTTTACTATGTACCATTGAGTAGTGGAGATACAAGAACGAGCTGTGTGACACTGACAATAAAAATGTTGAGTGATTTTTAAAGTGTGTAAGATGGAAGTTGTGAAGTGGAAAGTTTACAACTGAAGCTGAATCTCGATAAAGTCAACTTGATTAATCTAAAAGTTACAGCTGTTGATATTGATAAATACAACTATAAAGCAGTGACAGTAAATAATTAACAAATAAAAAACTGTATAGAAGGTCTTGAAGTGGCTCAGTATAGTGTAGTACAGCGGACCCCAACCCCCGGGCCTCGGACCGGTACCAGTCTGTGAGTCGTTTGGTACCGGGCCGCGAGAGTAGAGGCTCAGGTGTGAAATGTCTGGTTTTCAGGGTTTTTATCGGTTTTCAGCGTTATTTTGTTATCGTTTTTATCGTTTACTCGGTTTTCCTGGGTCTTTTCACGTGTGTTATGAATAAATCTTCTTTTTTTCGGTACCGGTACTAGTTTTATTTTGTTGTATTTATCCGCGACACCTTAAAGGCCGGTCCAAGAAAATATTGTCGGGCATAAACCGGTCCATGGCGCAAAAAAGGTTGGGGACCGCTGGTGTAGTAGATATAAAGTGGTTTAGCGTGTGTTTGATGTTGTGACAGTTCACAGCGAGCAGGTTATGCTTTGTACAAACATAGTTCTGAAAATACTGGACTCCAGTGTAAAATGTGAATTAAAAAAGAGCAAGCAGTGATTTGCAAATGTCAAAGGCAAAGTTTATTCACAGTAGAACATAGAAAACATGTCAAATGTTTACACCGAGACTACGTCGTTAAAAATAAGTCCATTTTAATTTGATGGCAGCAATATGTTTCAAAACAGTTGGGATGGGGCAAGAGAAGGCTGAAAAAAGTGGTACTAAAAAGAAACAGCTGCAGGGATATTTTAAAAGTAACAGGTCAGTTACATGATTTTAAAAGAGCATCTTAGAGAAGCAGAGTTGCTCTGGAGTAAATGTGGGCAGAGGTTGATCAATTTGCAAAAAAACTCCATTAACAAATTGTGCAACAATTTCAGAATAATGTTCCCAAGTGTAAAGTTGTAAAAACTTAAAATATTCCATCCTCTAGAGGCATAAAAATATATTTTATCAAAAGATTCAGTGACTGGAGAAATCTCTTTGCAGAAACAATGAGGCTAAAAGCCATGATGTCAGTGATCTTCAAACGCTCATAGGAAAGTTATCATCATGGAGCATTAAACAGACACGATTCTGTCATGGAACTCAGTGCGTTTCCTGTATCCTTTGGGGCAACGGACCTGAGTCACACTTTTAGAGAAGTACCTGGTGAGGTGGATTGAGATGAATGTATGTTTGGGGAGTGTGATTGTGTGTACAGTGTCTATTTGTGCCTGTCTCCACGTCGGGTGAGTACCGAGTATTTGTTTATGTCTATATTCAATTCAATTCAATTTTATTTATATAGCGCCAAATCACAACAAAAGTCGCCTCAAGGCGCTTCATAGATACAGAGAAAAACCCAACAATCATATGACCCCCTATGAGCAAGCACTTTGGCGACAGTGGGAAGGAAAAACTCCCTTTTAACAGGAAGAAACCTCTGGCAGAACCAGGCTCAGGGAGGGGCGGCCATCTGCTACGACCGGTTGGGGTGAGAGAAGGAAGACAGGATAAAAGACGTGCTGTGGAAGAGAGACAGAGGTTAATAACAGATATGATTCAATGCAGAGAGGTCTATTAATACATAGTGAGTGAGAAAGGTGACTGGAAAGGAAAAACTCAATGCATCATGGGAATTCCCCGGCAGCCTACATCTATTGCAGCATAACTAAGGGAGGACTCGGGGTCACCTGGTCCAGCCCTAACTATATGCTTTAGCAAAAAGGAAAGTTTTAAGCCTAATCTTAAAAGTAGAGATAGTGTCTGTCTCCCAAATCCAAACTGAACTAGTTTTTCAGCGTCACTCTGAGACAGGATATTTCTAATTTTAGAGATGTTGCGCAAATGGAAGAAAGCAGTCTTACATATTTGTTTAATATGTGCGTTGAAGGACATGTCCTGGTCAAAAATGACTCCAAGGTTCCTCACAGCGTTACTGGAGGCCAAGGTAATGCCATCCAGAGTATGAATCTGGTTAGATACCATATTTCTAAGATTTTCAGGGCCGAGTACAATAACCTCAGTTTGATCTGAATTAAGAAGCAGAAAGTTAGCGGCCATCCAGGTCTTTATGTCTTTAAGACATTCCTGCAGTTTAACTCATTGGTGTGTGTTATCTGGCTTCATGGACAGATAGAGCTGGGTGTCATCGGCATAGCAGTGAAAATGTATGCTATGTCTTCTAATGATGCTGCCTAAGGGAAGCATGTACATGTAAACAGAATTGGTCCTAGCACTGAACCCTGTGGAACTCCATAATTAACCTCAGTGTGTGAAGAGGACTCTCCATTTACATGCACAAATTGGAGTCTATTAGATAGATATGATACAAACCACTGCAGTGCAGTACCTGTAATACCTACAGCATGTTCTAATCGCTCTAATAGGATATTATGGTCGACAGTATCGAACGCTGCACTGAGGTCTAGCAGGACAAGCACAGAGATGAGTCCACTGTCAGAGGCCATAAGAAGATCATTTGTAACCTTCACTAAAGCTGTTTCTGTGCTGTGATGAGCTCTGAAACCTGACTGAAACTCTTCAAATAAACCATTCCTCTGCAGATGATCTGTTAGCTGTTTGACAACTACTCTTTCAAGGATTTTTGATATGAAAGGAAGGTTGGAGATTGGCCTATAATTAGCTAAGACTGCTGGGTCTAGAGATGCTTTTTGAGTAAAGGTTTAACTACAGCCAGCTTGAAGGCCTGTGGTACATAGCCGATTATTAGAGATAGGTTGATCATATTTAAGATCGAAGAATTAATTAATGGCAGGACTTCTTTGAGCAGTTTTGTAGGAATGGGGTCTAAAAGACACGTTGATGGTTTGGAGGAAGTAATTATTGAAGTTAACTCAGAAAGATCAATTGGAGAAAAAGAGTCTAACTTAACATCAATGGTACTAAGAGTAGCTGTAGATAATATTACATCTGTGGGATGATTACTGGTAATTTTTTCTCTAATGATAAAAATTTTATTTGTGAAGAAGTTCATGAAGTCATTACTAGTTAACGTTAAAGGGATGGTTGGCTCAACAGAGCTCTGACTCTTTGTCAGCCTGGCTACAGTGCTGAAGAGAAACCTGGGGTTGTTCTTATTTTCTTAAATCAGTGATGAATAGTAAGATGTTCTGGCTTTGCGGAGGGCTTTCTTATAAAGCAGCAAACTATTTCTCCAGGCTAAATGATGATCCTCTAAATTTGTGACACGCCATTTCCTCTCCAGATTACGAGTCATCTGCTTTAGGGTACGTGTTTGAGAATTATACCACGGAGTCAGGTACTTCTGATTAGAGACCTTAGTTTTCACTGGAGCTACAGTATCCAGAGTCGTACGTAGTGAGGAGGTGAAATTATTAACAAGATAATCGATAATAATGTTGGGGGTAGCGTTCAGATAGCTGCTCTGCTCTGTGTTGGTACAGGGCATTGAAGATGATAACAGTGGGTGGATTATATTCTTAAACTTAGTTACAGCGCTTTCAGAAAGACATCTACTTTGATAAAATCTACTCTCCACTGCTGTGTAATCAATTATTGTAAATGTAAATGTTATCAGGAAATGATCAGACAGGAGAGGGTTTTCAGGAAACACTGTTAAATGTTCAGTTTCTATGCCATATGTTAAAACAAGATCTAGAGTGTGATTAAAGTGGTGGGTGGGTTCTTTTACATTTTGAGAGAAGCCAATTGAGTCTAATAACAGACTAAATGCCATGTTGAGGCTGTCATTTTTAGCATCTACATGGATGTTAAAATCACCCACAATAATTATTTTATTTGAGCTCAGAACTAAATTAGATATAAAGTCTGAGAAATCAGACAGAAACTCTGTGTAAGGCCCAGGTGGACGATAGATGATAACAAGTAAGACTGGTTTCTGAGTTTCACAGCTGGGGTGGACAATGTTAAGCATCAGGCTTTCAAATGAATTAAAAGTCTGTCTTGGTCTTTCATTAATTAATAGGCTGGTGTGAAAAATTGCTGCCACACCTCCCCCTCGGCCTGTGCTTCGAGGTTTCTGGTAGTTAGAATGACTCGGGGGTGTTGATTCATTTAAACTAACATAATCATCCTGCTGCAACCAGGGTTCTGTAAGGCAGAGTAAATCAATTTGTTGATCAATTATTAAGTCATGTACTAACAGAGACTTGGAGGAGAGAGACCTAATATTTAATAATCCACATTTCACTGTTTTACTCTTTGGTTCAGATGTGGATACTGTACTGTTCTTTCTTTGTAATTGTTTATGTTTAAGTTGTTTGTTGCTGGTTTTTAGTTTGTTTTTTGTCTTTTTGGAAGCTGACACAGTCTCTATGGAGATGGGTTTTTGGGGGGGTAGCAGGAGGAGAGAAGCTGCAGAGAGGCGTGTAACACTGCAACTCTGCTTCCTGGTCCCAACTCTGGATAGTCATATTTTGGGGGGTTTAATAAATTTGTCCATATTTCTAGAAATGAGAGCTGCTCCATCCAAAGTGGGATGGATGCCGTCTCTCCTAACAAGACCAGGTTTCCTCCAGAAGGTTTGCCAATTATCTATGAAGCCCACATCGTTTCTGGGACACCACTCAGACAGCCAGCAATTTAAGGAGAACA
Source organism: Perissodus microlepis (assembly GCF_051167445.1). Taxonomy (NCBI): domain Eukaryota; kingdom Metazoa; phylum Chordata; class Actinopteri; order Cichliformes; family Cichlidae; genus Perissodus; species Perissodus microlepis. Next base: position 37,729,609 of record NC_140474.1, on the reverse strand, counting down.
TGCGGCTAAACATGTCACTCCTGGTCTGATTGGGGAGGGGACCAGAGAAAACTACAGAGTCCGACATTGTTTTAGCAAAGTTGCACATCGATTCAATATTGATTTTAGTGACCTCCGATTGGCGTAACCGGGTGTCATTACTGCCGACGTGAATTATGATTTTACTGAATTTACGTTTACCCTTAGCCAGCAGTTTTAAATTTCCTTCAATGTCGCCTGCTCTGGCCCCTGGAAGACAATTGACTATGGTTGCCGGTGTCTCTAGCTTCACATGTCTGAGAACAGAATCACCAATTACCAGAGTTTGACCCCCGGCGGGTGTGTCACCGAGTGGGGAAAAACGGTTAGACACATGAACGGGTTGGTGGTGTACCTGGGGCTTCTGTTTAGGACTATGCTTCCTCCTCACCGTGACCCAGCCGCCCTCTTTCCCCAGCTGCTTGGGGTCTGCCGGGGAACAGCTAGCGGGGCCTACGCTATCTTCGGCTGCACCAGCTACAGGGGCCTGGCTAGCTACGGGTGAATGAAGGGTGCGAAGCCGAGTCTCCAATTCAGTAATCCTGGCCTCCAGAGCTGCAAATATGCTACATTTGTTACAGATATCATTACTGCTAAAGGAGGCCGAGGAGTAACTAAACATCTGACACAATGAGCAAGAAAGTGCAGGAGGGACAGGTGAAGTAGCCATGGTGCTAACGAGTCGGCTACGAGCTAAGCTAAGCTAGCGAAACAGTACAGAGACAGTGAGTGAATACTTTGGCTATAAATTAGGTAGTGAGTACACAGAAAGTGTGCTTCGGATGAAGCACGTGAAGATTATACTATGAAAGAAGAATGTATTTAAAAGTTGTTAATTAAATTGCTAAGCAAATAAGCTACTCAGAAACACCACTGTGTTTGAGCAGGAACAAGAAGTGATACTCTACCGCAGAGCGAGCGAACACCAAGTGACAGCGCCACTATGGAGGTGGGAATGCATGTTTGCGTCTGTGTGTGCGCCTGTTCGTCTGTGTCTATATGTCAGGTCGGGTCTTAGACTCCACCTCTCTGGGAAGATCTCAGGCTCTCCGAGGTATGGAGGCCTATCTCCCTCACCACACTTCCTCCCAGTGGCTGATGCCCTCAGACGTTGGTGTGTTGGTGGTTCTTGGTGTCTGGGGCTGGGCACCATGTATGTACTGACTCACTCCTGGTGGCCGATTGGCGGGGTCTGGTGCCTGTGGCTCAGCTGGGCCCCTTCCGGGGTGTGGGGGGCCCTCTGGGCCTGGGGCTCGGTTCACTCTGGCACAGCTGGCTGCCCGCAGAGCCCACGGCACGTCACTGCAACCCCCTCTGGCCTCTGCTCCGTGGCTGCTGGGTGACCCCTCGTTTGGGGCTCTCCTCAGCTCTTCCCAGGAGGGTGGCACAGATGTCCCTCCGATGGTCCTCCTTGGGTCCTCGTACTCTGGGGCCTCTGGATGTCTGGGGCCTGGATCTCCTCCATACCATACGAGTTACACTGATCTCCACTAAATCCATCTTCTGGTAGCATCTTCATAACACTGTTATTAAGCGAGATGAACTCTTCACCCAGCTTGCAGAAACTTTGCAGTGTTTCTGACCCCAGTTTATCAGCATGCTCTTCACTATTTGTCATGTTGTCTTTGGCTCCCTCTTTTGGTCAACCACATGTGGTGTGCCATATGCTGCATCTTTAAACTCAACAATTATTCCAAATTAACTTTCAAGCACTCACGAGAAGCTTCTGTAACTCAGTAAACTTGAAAAATCTTCTTCAGTAGCTTTCCTCAGCATCTTCTCAAATGATCAAGTAAGTGAATGAACTTCAAAATGCCACAGTGAAGCAGTATGAACAGGAGTGTGCTCCTTATAGCTCTGTTAGCATAGCTAGCTTCATTATTAGAATGTTTGCATGATGGTTTATAATTTCTCATCATCAAGCACCTTCATCTGATTCTTGGAAAAGTAAGGGACACGTGCAAAACCGTGAATTTTCACAAGACAATCTTTATCTAGAAAAATACAAATACAAATCTTATTTTTTCAACTTCTTCATCTTCTTTCCACCAAACACAGCTAGCGCATTCAAAAACTTTACTGGTCCGTGCTCTTGTGATCATTCTATCTTTTCAGTGTTTCTTCTAATAAGAATATGAGATATTATGTAGGTCTGTAAGGATGACGCGAGAGCTCGTCACATTTTACTCCAACTTTAATCTCAGTTTAGATTAGGTCCGCCACAATATTATGATAAGAATCCTGCTTGAGAGGAAGTAAAGCTTTCAAAACAAAACTCTAAATTTCACAGTAATGCTAACTTAAACTGACGTCAACCTCACCTACTGATCATGAAAGAGAATTAAAGACAATCTACATCAGAAAATATTCAGAATCACTAAAGTAAGAAAAGGTAAATCATATTCTGGCTCAATAGGAACGTATTTTTACATTTGAGCAAAAACAGAAAGAAGGCGACTTCATTCTGGACCCACATCGTGGGTAAACCACATGACCTCCAAACAGGCCAAAAATGTCACCACCTGTGTTCATGTGGAAAAAAACCGCTGTGTGTACACGTGAGGGCGAAACCATGAAGATCCAAAACAGGAACCAAAGCGATCCTGCTCCACTTCAGACACCTGTACCTGCTGAGCGGTTGCCAGGTTCGTGACCCTGACCACGCCCGACTGTGACCACGATCGCATCAGGGTTGTTCCAGGCTCAGTGATGACTGCGTGTGACACAATCGGCCTGCAATGGCTCCTCCTTTCGCCCTCGGGGTGTAACGCTCCATTCTGCTTCTCTCTCGCCCTCCATTAAGATTATAGTTAATGCAAAACATGTCTGAACTAGCCATTTTCTGCTTTTGGAAAGTTAACCAGCTCCTCAGATCCCAGGACTGCCTCCACTGGTGTTGAAATGGAATGTGTGTCACACACGCTACACTTACGTTGAGTCAAAAGTAGAACATGTGCAGCTTAGAAAGCTTATGTTGATTTAAGTGTGTCAGAGCTGATGACTGCCACAGAGGTTTCTGAGGTTGTGGTATTTAAATATTCTACGTGTCTCGCACACGTGGGTTAAACAAGGAAGTTAAACAAAGTAATTTAAGAATTTAATTGAAGAATAAATATAAGCAATACATATTTGATTAGTATAAAAATGAAAGATTAATTAAATAATATATAATTAATGTTATCTGCTGATTCACATGAGTATATAGCTGTGCTATTGTATAGAATGAGAATCTTAATATCTTGACAATGTGAGAGAATGTATGTGTGGTGTATATATAGAAGAAATTGCAGGTAAACTTAGGGCCAGGGCTGCATAAGCCACTGATTCTTTCTGCTCTCCTGCGAACACCTTTGTTTTTACTTACTTTACTTTTTGTTCCTAAATCAGTAAAATAAGACTTAATATGGCAGTCCATTACATTATAATCTTGGAACATGCACTTATACACAGTACACACATACAGTCTTTGCATGCAGCTTCCACACCAGCACTTCTTTGTGTTTGGCTGGAGTGAGTGTGATGTCACAACACCTGTGCAGTAAACATGTTTTATTCCAGCTTCCACATTTGGCGTCACTCTGTTCTTTCCATCAAGGCTCAGCTGGGGTGTACTACAGAGCAGTGGATGGGTTAGCAGGTTATGTTGAGCTTATAGAGTATACATGTCGACCCCGAGTGTGTACGTGCCACGGCTCCATTTGAACCTTTTTACACTGGCCGAATATTAATAATGTTTCATCAGAAAACTAAATCTCACATTAGTCTCGACTACTTTACAGCGCTGGTGTTGCCTTTTATGTTTATAGGATTTACAGATTTCCTCTGACGTGTTTGTCGTCTTACCCGTCATCTCCGACGGGGATTAGTCGAGCTAGCTCATGCTAACAGAGCCTGGCCGTTTTCAACTTTCTTTGAAGTACACCACTCATGACAAAACAAGAAACACAATGAAAGAAGTACAAAGCCTTTATTCTTATGTACAAATTCTAATAGCTAGATTGTTGTATGAGCTTATAGTTCTAATTTTGGGTTCAATCTGAGGTTACACTGGCCCAAACCAAACATGCATGGGTCCAACCTCACAATATTCAATGATTAACTGAATACAAACAAAATCCCAAATGAGATAAAACTCATTTCAAAGCTAAAGATTTATGGATGGACACATTTTAACCTTAGAATGATACAACAGGGAGCATGTTGAGGTTCCAAATGGTTTAAGATCAGATTTGTTCCATTTAAATCACAAAGTGACTCTGAGTTATGACTTTAAGAAGTTGTTACATCGGATATCTGCATTCAGTCAGTCAGATGACTTTTTTTTTCATTATTTAGACAACTTCTTTAATTATTTGCACTCAAACTCAACTCTCATGTCAACATCATCACTTTCAGGAAGCAGGGTCAGTTTATAACGACTGTTTTCATCCACAACTCCAAGAACTTTTTTGGGATCTGCTGAGAACACAAACTTAAAACTGTTAGTTCCAGGAAGGAGCATCTGGTAGAACAAAGCCTCGTGAGTCGTTCCAGGGATGTCTGTGGGGGGCGTCTATGGACAGACATAAGGAGAAAAAGAGTAACAATCCCTGTATCATCCTGATGCACTGCAGATCAAGTATAGTGGACCTTTCACACGTGGAGATTAAACTGTTGTTTTCTTTTGAAGTTTTTACTGTATCAAATGTTCAGTATGTGTTTGTCACTTATTAATATCAGTTTGGTTGATCTTGCTGGCGAAGAAATTTAGAATATTTTTGCCGTCAAGATGTGGAGACATGGAGGCATGGAAAGCAGACTAAGCGGAATTAAGGAGTCTAGTGATGGTGTCAAACAGGAACGATGACAATCAATGTTAACTAAACTAGCAGAATGAGATGGTTTTTCTCATATTAAGAGCTGGTTCAAATTTATTAATTAAACTGTATTCATTGTTAAAAACATAAAAAATAAAAGCTTTTTTGTGGGCCAGTAAAAGTACACAGTTACTGATATACTGGTTTCTTATTAATATCTAAACCAGTGGTCCCCAACCCGCGGGCCGCGGACCGGTACCGGTCCATGAGTCATTTGGTACTGGACCGCGAGAGCTGAAGCTCGGATGGTTTTCAGGGTTTTTGTTGTTTTTATCATTAACTTGGATTCCCTGGGTCTTTCCTGTGTGTTATGAATAAATCTTCTTTTTGGTACTGGTTTTATTTTGTTTTATTTATCTGCAACACCTTAAAGGCCGGTCCGTGAAAATATTGTTGGACATAAACTGGTCTGTGGCACAAAAAAGGTTGGGGACCGCTGCACTAAAACCAACTCTGAATGACTTTTTTTGTACTTACCATTGGTACAGCTTGAATTTTGTGCTCCTTATAACATACCACCATTGTCTGGTCATTCTTTTGGGCATATATCATGACTGGCATCTTTTCCTGATCGGTTGGAGTAGAGCTCCGATAGGTCCAGATGCAGAGTTTCTTCTCTGAAGAGGAAACAAAGACAAGCAAGAGCAGCATGTCATTCAGCTATGTCTTGTTTTAAAGAACAAAGGTGATGATATACTGCTGTTCTGTTCATCTATATGTGTTTGTGTTTGTTCTGTGTGCAAAACAGGACAGACCAAACTGCAGCGCTCCACAAACTTATTTGTTCAGCTTTTAATGGACCGACCAATTTAAAATCCTGGGGTCACGTTTTGACAGGCAGCAGCTGTAGTGACTACAGATTTGGACATATGGTATTATTATATCTATTATATTTGGGACTCACATTAACACTAAACTTAGCTACATGTTAGGGTTGAAATTCCACCACATTGAGAGAGACTCACTGCAGAGGCAGCTGGTCGTGTTGCTGGTTGCTGTAATCATTTCTAATGTGAATCCTGCTCCACAGTGTAGACCTCTGCAGTTGTTCTACAAATGTATTGTTCGCTTAAAGGTACAGTCAGTGGTCTTTACTCCCATCCACTTAAACAATTCAGGGTCGCAGGGAGCTGGAGCCTCTCCCAGCTGCCATAAGGTGAGAGGCAGGGTACCCCCTGGACAGGTCACCAGTGTGTCACAGAGCTAACACAGAGACACACAACCACTCACATATAGGTGTGAATAATCGTTTAATCTAACCCCACTAATTGCATGTCTTTGACTGTGGGAGGAAGCTGGAGTATCCGAAGAGATCCCACACAGAAACGGGAGATCATGCAAACGCCACAAAGAAAGGCCCTGGCTAAATAGTGGATTCAAACCCAGGACCTTCTTGCTGTGAGGCAACGCTGCTAACCACCATGCTGACCCTTTTTTTTACTTTATTAACAGTTATGCTGCGATAGGTGTAGGCTGCTGGGCGACTGCATGATGCATTGAGTACTTCTTCTTCAGTCACCTTTCTCACTCACTATGTGTTTATACATCTCTGTGCATTAAGTCATTAGCGACTTACATTACTGAATGAACAAGAAACACTCATCACGAGAGATCGTGCATCATGGGAAGCCCCAGCAGCCGAGGCCTATTGCAATGTAATTAAGGGAGGATTTGGGGTCACCTGATCCAGCCCTGCCTGACTAAGCAGGCCAAAACATGACTGAGCATCCGAGTCGGAGCAGACAAATGTCCATCAACATGTGTCAACAGCTTTATTCTCTCAGCAAGTTGCTTTATTCTTAAAAAATTTCAACAATTACAATGTTGAAGAAGCTAGCACACAAGTTCTTTTTTTTTTTGGAATACTTTATTGATATTGATTATTGGGCACCTGGGAAGCAGTGTGTAGGGACAGTACCTTTGCTCAGGGGTATTGAACCCCTGCCCTTCTGATCATGGGGCCACCACTCTACCTACTGAGCCCTGCCAAGTTCAACCAAACTGAACTGAAAAGTCAGTAACCATAACAACAAGAAGAACTCTGTCTTACCCAGAGGTGGGTAGTAACGAGTTACATTTACTTGAGTAAGTTTTTGAAAAAAATGTACTTTTAAAGTACCTTTTTTGCACGATACTCTTTAATTTTACTTGAGTACATTTGTGAAGAAGAAACGGTACTTTTACTCCGCTACATTTGCAAAATTCGACTCGTTACTTTAAAAAAAAGAATTAGTTTAACACATTAGATAACATGCCGCCAGTGGAGTTTTCTGTAACTTTTTTACCAATCAGATGTGGCCATGCAGTCACATGACCAGTTTGAAACTGTGGCGGGCAGAGCAGCCCAAGCGTTTCAAAGTAGCGGACACACGGAAAGAAGAAAACATGGCAGAGCCAGTCGTCTACGCTACAGCTGAAGAGGATGAACACCCTTGTCCTTACATACAAAGGATGTTTTGCTTAAAAGCAGCACAAAAGAACAGCTATGTCTGCAGTGTCGGTGTCTTCAGTGAGAGACAAAACAACTTTTCAGCGTGAAAAAACTCAGCTCGTGTAACCTGAGGAAACGGTAAGTTTTCTCTAAATATCTTTTAGCTGTGGTTAGCTGGATGTCAGTCTGATGTTACAGCAGCGGTGTCCAGCTCGAGCTGCGAGTCATATTTTCGGCGCTACGTTGTAGTGAGACAAGTTTGTGGGTGTTTCGTGCAGCGTCAGCTGTCCTTTTAACTGCTCGCTGGTTAGCTAGCGTGAGCTATAAGCTAACAGCTAGCATGGTTAATGACGCTGGAGTTCAACGCACATGCAAACAGCTCGTCTCTACTGCTTTGACTGTTAAAACAGAGGCAATACTGCGGCTGACAGGGTTTATTATGTGAAACAGCAGCTTGTTTAGTTTAAACAGTCTGCATTAAGCTGGGCAAACACTGCGATTTTTTTCAGTCGCGTTATTCAGCTCCTGCTCAAACTGTACAATTAAATCTCAGGGGTTAGAAGTTCATAGGTCACGATGCAGGTCTCACACTATACGGCCTGATGCTCTGATGCGACCTGAGTGCTCAAACTGTGCGTCCATAACATGAAACTTATCATACAAAATCTCTCTCGTTCTCTCTCTCTCTGTCTTTCACTCACTCACACAGACACACAAACACACACACACACACACCACCATCAACTTTGCTAAATTACTAATGAAAAACATTGACCAGGCAGCTGTGATTGAGCAGCAGTGTCCATCCAACTCTTTTCATGGTTGTTGTAGTCGTGATAATTTTGTGAGGTCACATTGAAAAGCCTCGGATACGGAAGCGTAGAGCTGCCACCCAGGCAAAAGAAAAATAGAAAAGTGAAAAGTTTATTGTTCTAACAATATACCTTTCACGTTTGAACAATATAATATCAGGTTATTACAATATACAGAATTATCACGTTCGTACAATATAAATATTACAGAGGCTACATCGCAGCTCCAGTCGCGCTTCCATCACCGTCTTTCTCGCCTTTTCCCAGAGTAACAGCCAAACAGGAGGATCTGTTGGCGAGCACTGCTTAGCCTTGCACGCATTCTTATTTTAAACTTAATCTGGAATTCATTGCAAACTGTTTGTGCAGGATATGAATGACAGGATTTTGTTTTTCTACAAGAGTTAGTAAAAACATCTCCAGTGTGATCAAATCTTCTTGCCAAACATCTGCAGCTTTGCAGTGTATACAGCACTATAATGACCAGACCTAATTCTTTTGAAAACCTTACATCTTTCCACAGGTCTCCACTTCATCAGACATCACCTAGACACAGAGCTGGATGAGGCAGCACAAACAGCAGCCTAACCGACTAAGATGATGGATCCATGGGGTCAGGAAAGCCAGAAGCAGGGCTGGAGAGGTACCTTTCATGTCCATTCACTGGAGGTGTGGATCTATTGCATGGCGTTCCTCACATCAAGAAGCTGTTGATCAAAATCAATACAGCTCTTCCTGCATCTGGAGCTTGTGAAGGAATCTTAGTCATGCAGGACTCCTGTTCACTGCTAAACAGTTGAGAGCAAACTGCTGCTGAAGCTTAACCATCACCTCACTGAGTGAAGAAATGGCACATTTTTGCTAAATATGCAGAAATAGATGCACACCCATACAACTTATGGTAAACTGAGCTGCCTTGTATGAACATATGTTGAAGATGCCTCGTTCTGTTTTCTCTGAGGCTGCTGTGCCATTTGGAGCAAAGATGAATCTAAAGTTTACAGCATATCTTGTCACTGGAAATTATTTGCACTGTTTATATATTTATATTATTTACTGTAGGTATTGGTGAAAAAAGTTTTATGTTGTGAAAAACTGAAATCTGGAAATTAGAATTGTTGTGCCTTATTTTGTTGATGTTTTTACATATATTCCTGTTGGAAAATACTAAAATTTGTATATTTATTTATTTTTGTTTGTTTGATAGCATTTATTTATAAAATAAATCGGACATTTCAAACAATTACTCCCTACTTGAGTAGTCTTTTCACCAAGTACTTTTTTACTCTTACTTGAGTAACTTTTTTGACGACTACTTTTCAGTTTTACTTGAGTAATAATATTTTAAAGTAATGCTACTCTTACTTGAGTACAATTTTTGGATACTCGACCCACCTCTGGTCTTACCACAGCAGGTCTGGAGCAGGAATGTGTCTTCTTGGTTTAAAATCAGGTATCCAGCACCGTTCTTGCTCTCAATGGACCAATGATACTCTCGTGACTTTTTGAAATCATCCTCCTCCAAATCTGTATTTTTGAGAGAACAACACGACGATGACCTTCACATCACGCCTCACAATACTACTCTTCTATCATATTCCAAAATGAAATTAAATAAGAGAAATATTAAAATCCTTTACCCTGTGGAACCACTTTTAGATTTTCAGAGGATGCGTTCACATTTTGGAAAAAAAGACAATAGAAATAAAATTTAAATAATTGCATAATTAACCTATAATAATGACATTATTAAATGTACAGACTGGGCAACTACTGAGAAAGTAAAAAATGCCTTTTACCTCCAAAGTAGAAGGAATCCTCAGCTATATCCAAAAACTCAACATTGATGCAGCTGCTGGACGCCATCAGGTAGACTAACACAAACACAGAGTCCTTTGTTGATTAATGAATACGGTGCACAGTAAATCCACACATGATTTGTGAGTCTGTGTCTTATTTCATTTTAGCAGAAAACTTGGGTCCAGTTTTTCTAAGTTAAACACATTTATAACCAAAGCCACTTGTGCTGAACACATAGTGTACAGCTGTCTACACACAAGAACCAAATATCCATATACATTACTTCAGTGGACCTCGCTCTTATTTTGAAAATTCATTCAATGACCAGCAACACTGGACTGCAAGTTCCAGTGTTGCCAACTTAGCGACTTTGTCGCTATATTTAGCGAGTTTTCAGACCCCCTTAGCGACTTTTTTTCTAAAAAGCGACTAGCGACAAATCTGGCGACTTTTTCTGGTGTTATTGGAGACTTATTTATATGAATTTTTGACATCAAAGCGGGTATCGCTTTTACTCTCAACAAGCAGCGGGTGCTGCCGTGGGTACCACGCCCGTTCCAAAGCGCTCACGGGCGGAGGATAGTCCTCCCCCAGCTGCTATCAGGGCAGGAGACGTTCACACCTATGCGTCCAAACTGCAAATGAATCGCGCATGAGCGAAGCCGCTTCTCCCACACTGACTGTAACGCAGTCAGTTCTTCTTTTACTGTTATGCTGTTTTGTGGATCACGAGGTTTAAAACTACTTATAAACACACACACACACAAAGTAACTCCACCAGAGTGCCTATTTCGGGTCACTTTTGCCGGTCCAGGCCCGGATAAAGGAGCAGGGTTGGAATTGTGACATTAAAAAAAACAATAATTGCTAAAATAAATTTAATTTGTAGTTCTAAATAAACTCTAAATGCATCTAGGACGTTGTTTACTCACTTTATGCCTCTTCTACGATGTTATTTCTCTCTCCAACAACATAGGTTACAATTAGATTAGCATGACCAATTGTGCAAATTAGACGTCATTTAGCGACTTCTAGCGACTTTTAGGACAGCCAATAGCGATTTTCCTTACTGAGGAGTTGGCAACACTGACTGCAACTGTAGAAGTGTCGTTTTCTGGAGATCACAGATGAGCTCCAGGGCAGTGTTGCCAACTTAGCGACTTTGTCGCTATATTTAGCGAGTTTTCAGACCCCTTAACGACTTTTTTTTTCTAAAAAAAAAGTCGCTAAAAAAAGACGTGAAAGCGCGTATCGCTTTTACTCTCAACAAGCAGCGGGTGCTGTAACGCAGTCAGTTCTTCTTTTACTCTTTTACTCTTATGCTGTTTTGTGGATCACGAGGTTTAAAACTACTTATAAACACACAGACACAAAGTAACTCCACCAGAGTGCCTATTTCGGGTCACTTTTGCCGGTCCAAGCCCGGATAAAGGAGCAGGGTTGGAATTGTGACATTTAAAAACCAATAATTGCTAAAAGAAATTTAATTTGTAGTTCTAAATAAACTCTAAATGCATCTAGGACGTTGTTTACTCACTTTATGCCTCTTCTACGATGTTATTTCTCTCTCCAACAACATAGGTTACAATTAGATTAGCATGACCAATTATGCAAATTAGACGTCATTTAGCGACTTCTAGGACAGCCAATAGCGATTTTCCTTACTGAGGAGTTGGCAACACTGCTCCCGGGACACTCTGTCCAAAACCTGCAGCAGGTGGAGAACTGCTTCATCTGCTGCTATGCTGAGCTTATTAAGTAGCCAAGCAGAACAGGGTGTGCTATGATCAGCTGCAGTCCAAAAACAATGAAAACTGTCCACTGCAGTCTGTCAGGGTTTCTCTGCTGGGAACACATTCAGGTGATTCCTCAGGCTCCTCGGGGTTTGTTCACGCGTGTCGTAGCATCACAGAAGATAAAGGCGTGTTAACAAGCCTGTTATACCGAGCCCGATGACCCATAATGCCACACAAAAGTTCAACCATAAAGTCAGCTTTCCGCAAACTTCAGTCTGTTTAGGATTTGTTCACTTCGGGTCAGTGTTATAACCCTCCGCCCCCCAAAAATGCTTTTTTATTCGACATGTGTCTGAATGTTTCGTGGTCCGCCATTAACCTCAGCTAATAGTCCGAATTTAGACAGCGAAAGGTTCGCGACGTTCCTGTTTATCGGTCACGGAGCTCGGAGTAAAAAAACACTAATAGCATGCATATTTAAGTTTCGCCACGACTGTGACCGGACGCCTTCCAGTCACGTTTGCAGCTTCAACCATAAATATAACCATCACATACCTTTGGAGATGCTTTGAAAACCTGCAGAAGTTGTCTTTGTCCTCGGAAGGTCTGCACTTACTTCCCTTTGAATGGCAGAGAAATGAGCCCGTTTGTAGGAGGAGAAAACTGCACCTCACCCCTTTACTGTGCCTTTATATGTTACTTTGCCTCAACGCGTTACAGCGTCACACTTTCTCTCTCTCTGTGTGTGTGTGTGTGTGTGTGTGTGTGTGTGTGATTCCTCCCATACGATATTTATGTTCTACTCTCGATTCTCATATTAAAATATCCATATTTTGGTCATTTGGGGTACATTTGTAGTTTATCATTAACAGGAACACAGGGGAAAGTAACTATATTATCCAAACAGTTCGTAGGAACTGCTACCCCTCCGACTGTAATACTGATATAAATGAGCCACGGCTCATTATTACTGAATTAACGATAAAGACGTGTGGAGCTATTGCAGCTTGCAAAACAGCCAAGACGAGGTTAGGTTTTTGTGTCAGGGTTTGCCCACACCCTTAAAACTATGGAGTCCGTCTTTTTCAAATGTACTAATGTGGTAAACTAAACACAGCTGAACGAGTTTAGCTTGGAGTAAAATGCTTGTCCCTGAGATGACGTCAGGCCTAGATATAGTCAGGTAAGGTTGTAGAGAGCACTCAAAGCTGATATATAGGCTGAGTATCAACTTATAACAGTGTGAATGTTATCTATATGCAGTAAAACTGCCATTACAGGTTTTACAAAATAAAAATCCAACTCAAAAAGATTTCTCTATTTTTTTTTCAATCTGTCACATTTGTTTTGATTGTTAATTGAATATTTTAAAATGTAGTTATTGACTTTTCAGGTTTTAATTTCTTGTGTGATTATTCTTCATAAGTAAACAAGAACAAGTAGTCTGATGTGTTGTATTCATTATGAAGATATAATTTGATACACTGCTCTTGATTTTGATTTCCCAAACACAGGTTTTTATACAAAACACTGATATCGGATCAGTATCGTCCATACCAGGGTGAATTTTACTTGGTATCAGATCCAAGTGAAAATCAGCGGTATCGCAGATCATTAGTGTGCATGTGTGTGTGGCAGTGAGATGGGGACTTTCAAGTCAGACGGAAGAAAAAAAGGAAACAGTCAAACCCGACTTAATGAACTACAAACCCTGTTTTCTCTAAAATATAAATATTTTAATTTTCTCAAGCCGGACAGATAAAGTTAACATAGTTATGAGCTAATGTAATTGCTGGATAGTTTGTGTGGACACAGACTGAATGAACAATGCTGTGAAAAGTCTGGGGTCACCCCGTGTTTCTGTATGTTTTGCTAACAAGAAGCCAGAGTTTCTTGTGGACCAGTTCTCCAGGCTTCCTGAAGGTCACTCAGAGGTCACCTTTCGTTTAAATATCTGGTGCCTTTTCACTCATTGTCAGTCCAGTACCTGACTAGGGATGGGTACCGATATCCGGTGCCATTATGGCCAGACCGAAAAGCAGCGTACATTTTTTTTTCCTGAGCTGTGATACACTTTGGATTCTAGCCAATCATTTTACGTTTCCGAGGATAGTAGGCGGGCCCAGGTATGTACGTTCTTTTAGAGCAGAACTACAGATTAAAAATGCCCAAGGCGAAGCGGTCAAAAATCTGGCTGTACTTCACAGCAAAAGATGCAAACTCAGCAGCCTGCAACAAGTGCTTTAAGGTGATACTGTGCAAAGGAGGTAACACCTCAAATCTGATGAAACACCTGGCGATGCATAGAGTTTTTTTAAAAGCTGAGAAATGCACCGTATTTGATAGCTTGCTGCAAGACCTCACACCGAACACATCTACTGCGGGTGTGGTAGATCTCCATTAGCGAGTTAGTGCGGATCACCCATGCGTGGGGCTGGACGGTGCTTATCATTTTGCAGAAAAAAAGAGACTGCTAAAAATAAAAACATAAGAGGTTTTTGGACAAAGTTTGTGTTCTCCATTCTTTAAGCACTGGTTTGAGCACCGTTTAAGCACCGGCACCATTTCAACCTGACCACCTCCACACTTCATGCTTTCTCCTGTTCTCTCTCCTATCTGTGGGAATGAGGCTGTGAATGGAGATAAACTGGTCTCTTGGGGGTGGTCTTACTAAATCCTTGCTTGGTGCATCTGTTTTCTATGAGTAATCAATGCAATAGTTAAACTAGTCTCTAGCACCATTCCTTGACACATTGTTGTCAAACACTTGAGAACCTGGCTACCTCATACACCACAGCCACTCACTTACCTGCTCCAGAGACTTTTATATTGAAAACCTAAATCCTGTGGAGGTGATCTTCTTACCTAAAGAATACCTGTGCTCCTAACCTCCATCTGCTTTTTTATCCATATCATAGAGACTGACCTAAATTAGCATCTGAGTTGAACCTTGTTTCACCATTTTACATCTTTTGTTGTCATCTTTCAGCATATTGTTCTTTAAACCTTACAGTTTTCAGATGAACCTTGACGGAGGGTTTTTTCTTTCATGGTACGTGTCTTAGTAGCTGCATAGTGTACTGGTTTATACGTTTGATCCCAGGAGGAAACACAAACAAAATTAGTTTTGTTTGTAGGAACCTGGTATCTGGAAATCCCACAGGAAGATTTCCAGGCAACACTCAGCACAGATTTTCCTCCATATATACTATACCAGCCCCTTGGTTATTGCTTTGCATGAATGCCCTGCTTGCTAGCGTCTTGCGCCCCGGTGATATCTGTTGAATTGTCTCAGGGGCATCTTTACAGAGTCTGCACCTCTAAAACCTACACTGAACAAAAATACAAATGCAACACCTTTGTTTTTGCTCCCATTCTTCATGAGGTGAACTCAAAGATCTGAAACATTTTCTGCATACACAAGACCCATCACTCTCCAATATTGTATATAAATCTGTGTTAGTGAGCACTTCTCCTTTGCCGAGATAATCCATCCCACCTCACAGGTGTGGCATATCGAGGTCCTGATTAGACAACATGAATATTGCACAGGTGTACCTAAGACTGCCCACAATAAAAGGCCACTCTGAAATGTGCAGTTTGATCACACAGCACAATGCCAGAGATGTCGCAACTTTTGAGGGAGCCTGCAATTAGATGCTGACTGCATGAATGTCTACTGGAGCTGTTGTCCGTGAAATAAATGTTCATTTCTCTACCATAAGCCGTCACCAAAGGTGTTTCAGATAATTTGGCAGTACATCCAACTGCCCTCAAAACCGCAGACCATGTGTAACCACACCAGCCCAGGTCCTCCACAGGTCCTCGTAACACATGAACATTCACTATAGTGCCACAAACCTGCACCCACTAATAAAAGTACTGTTTTTGTTAGCTCTGCCTATAATCATCATTAGCATATAACTGATAAATTATGGGTTAAAAAATACAATGTGAACACAGAAATTGCTTTTTCAGATAAAGACAGAGATCACTGGGGAATCTTTATAAATCAATAATGAATTACATTTTTATTCTTTTCTGCTTTCACACTGAAGCTTTAAACCCTGCCTGTTTAGACAGAACTTGCAGTTGTCAGGGACCAGAGAGCTTAAACCAATATCGAAAGCAATGCTTAAAGGAAAGAGGTCAAACACAGAGTAACATCCTGTTTTTCATGAGCTGTCATTCTCTAGGTTTGCGAAACAAGTGTAATAGACCCTGTGCACGAAAAAATGCTAACTTCCTGTTTTAAGACCAGATGTAGACTTGTACATTTCTGGTAGCTTTATTTTGCGGTCAACCGCTACTGTGAAGATGGACTCCAAAATCATGTCCAAAATACGAAAACAGAAAGATCGCGTTAAATTACAAAGAGCAGCGGGTGGGAACATTCACCATTGCTGTGTCCCGCTGTGTACTGCTGGGGGGAGATTTAACAAGATGTTAAGTTTCCACTCCTTTCCCAAGGATCCTGAATTGCACAATGGCTGATAAAAATCAGAAGGGACGGCTTCACAGTTACGACCAGCTCTAGAGTGTGTAGTCGGCATTTTCCACATAGCAAGCAGGTCTGGCCCGGATCTGGTATCAAGCCGGCACTGCTGGCTGACTTCTGGCATGATAAGACGCATGTCATCCAGATATGGGCCAGGCCTGGCATAGATGGCACTGTCTATGTGATGGCATGCCACACCTGGCCCGATTGTAGTTTGGTTTGTGGCCCAGGCTCATAGAAAACAGGTCTGGCCCAGATCCGGCATCAAGCTGGCACTTCTGACTGACTGGTGTCATGGCAGGGTGTATGTCAACCAGATGTGGGCCAGGTCTGGCAATGATGGCACTATTTATGTTCCTCTTTTCCTATTTTAGTTAGAAGACCCAAATGCCATGTTGCAATACTATACTGCTATGGTAGCCAACGTTTCAAATGCAGGTTTGACGGGTTTGTGAGTGTACACTTTATCCAAAACCTAGTGACGGTTTACTCAGACTGTAGCTCAGGAGGTAGAGCAGGTCACCTACTGATCAGTAGGTTAGTGGTTTGATCCCTGGCTCCTCCAGCCTGCATGTCAAGAGTATGAATGTAGTTAGGAAGCACTCAGTTCAGAGAAAGTGTGTAAATGTGTCATGTTGTACAGAGTAATCTGGGAGAGTAGAAAAGTGTTATGTAAGACTCAGTCCATTCACTGTCTGAACAGAGTTTCGTCATGTTACTTTTGCACTATTATGTTCCGGCACATATTGTTATTATATGGGTTGATTAAGGTACATATTAGGCTGACATCTGGGGCCAGCAGATGTCAACTGCCTGGCCAGCACAGGGCCAGCAGTGTGTCTGCAACTGGCCCGTGGCTGCACACAACTTACACATGGCCTACATACCGCAAAGAATGACGGCCCTTTGGTGGCCCAGACCAGGTTTGCCAGAGGTAATCCACACGTGGGCCAGCGCAGGACCACCAGTGTGTCTGCAACTGGCCATGTGCTGGCCCATGTGTGGGCCACCTCTGGCAAACCAGATCTGGGCCACCAAAGGGCCGTCATTCTTTGCGGTATGTGGGCCATGTGTAAGCACATTGTGTGGGCCAGATCTGGACCATACCAATTTTGCTATGTGGGAATTGAGACTGGATAGATCTTCGTGTCTTTCTCTGGGAAGCGTTGTCTTCAGCCAAAAGTTGTTCCATCATTATTCCACTGGAATAATTTTTCAACGTTTGTTTTTTATTAGCAAACAATAAAACAGTACAGTGCTTATTTTGACATTTCAACAAAGAGTCATGTACATGTATAAGTGGATAAGAACAAAGCAGTAGTCAAACAAAAGAACATTTAAAGAACAGTATAAATCAGGAATAACTCGAAGCAGCATACATGTACAGCAAGGTGACATAACATATAAAAGTACACATATACAGTGTTGGGAAGGTTACTTTTAAAATGTATTCCACTACAGATTACAGATTACATGCCCCAAAATGTATTTTGTAATGTATTCCGTTACGTTACTCAATGAGAGTAACGTATTCTGAATACTTTGGATTACTTAATATATTATCATGCTTTTTTACAACTACATGAATGTACTATTGCTGTGTGATTTATTACTGTTACTGAAGGTTACTCTCCATACCAACACCAACTAGATTTTTAAATCTTAATATAAACGAGTAACAGTAGGTGGACATTAGGTAAGGCTGCAGTTTTTGCAGCGATCTCGTATAGAAACTATTCCGCGCGTATATAAAACAGGTCTGTGGCTCCGAACCGTAGTAAAGGGACCTCTGGCTAATACGTCGGGTTCGTAAATAATAAATAAATAATAAATACATTTTTATTTATATAGCACCTTTCAAGACAGAATCACAAAGTGCTGCACATAAGATTACAAGTCATAAAAAGATTTAAAAAGAGAAAATAAAACAGGCAAAAAATTAACCAAAAGCAGTTTTAAAAAGGTAAGTTTTGAGCTGTTTTTTAAAACAGCTACTGAGTCCACAGTTCTTAATGCTTGGGGGAGAGAGTTCCACAGTCTAGGGGCCACAGTGGCAAAAGCTCTATCACCCTTAGTCCTCCTCTTAGTATTTTTTATAGCAAGTAAGCCCTGATCAGATAACCTCAAAGACCTGCTAGGGACATCAGGCTGTAGCAGATCAAAGATGTAGGCAGGTGTCAGTCCGTGCACAGCTCTGTAGGTCAAGACCAGGATCTTAAAATCGACTCTAAATTTAACAGGAAGCCAGTGTAACTGAGATAATAACGGTGTCACATGTGAGTACTTGCAGGATTTTGTCAAAAGCCTAGCTGCAGCATTTTGCACAACCTGCAGATGATCCAGAGAACCTTTGCTTAGACACATAAACAGCAAATTACAATAATCCAAGCGTGACGAAATAAATGCATGTATAGCAATCTCGAGTTCAGAGCGAGATAACATCGGGCTTAGCTTAGCCACATTTCTTAAATGATAAAAACAAGACCGAACCAGAGATTTCACATGCTCATCCAATGTGAGACTCGAGTCAAAGGTGACACCTAAATTCCTGATAGAGGATTTAACATAAAGTGAGAGAGGACCAAGGGCTTTCACTATCTGCGATAGAAACCTATCAGGGGTGCATACGAGGACTTTGGTTTTCCCCTCGTTGAGTTGGAGGAAATTTGCAGCCATCCAACGTTTGATCAAATCTAAGCAATCATTCAGACGCTGAAGCTTAGATAAATCCTCGGGCATAAAAGAAACGTACAACTGAATATCATCAGCATAACAGTGATAAGAAATGTCCTCAAAAGAGCCCATTATATGCTGGAGGGGGAGAAAAGAAATTAAAAACAATAAAGGCCCCAAAACTGACCCCTGAGGGACACCATAAGTAAGGGAGGTAGAGGATGACCTAAAATTGGAGACTGCCACAGAAAAGGATCGGTGATGGAGATAAGAGGAGAACCATTCTAAAGCAGTTCCAGATACACCAACCCATTTTTTCAGCCTTTCAATGAGGATGTGATGGTCAACTGTGTCGAAAGCTGATGTGAGGTCCAACATGAGTAGAACAGAGCATTTTCCTGCATCATTATCCATCAAGATATCACTTGAGACCCTAAGAAGAGCTGTCTCCGTGGAGTGAGATTGACGAAAACCGGAGTCCGGATCGTGTCGGGCTCGTAGCTGAAAAATAGCTTTACTTTGTTGTCTGGGTCAACTTTGCTAGCGAGAGACAGAGAGAGGCGTTGAAAGGCTGCTCCAACGGAGCTTATTGTTTCAGAGGAAAACACGAACACAGTGTACAGTCGAGTCTTAATAGCTTACTTACAGCTGGGCTCGTCAGGCACTCTTTTTGGCTGCAGTGGTTATTATTATATTTACATGCTTCCAGCTCCCGTTTTCTGCTCGGTGACAACTCTCCTTTTTCTCCCTCCCTCGTTCACAGACACATAATGGGTATGGCAGTCCATTCTCCCTGCAGCACGGACTACACTGCCCATGAGGCTACATTCTTTAGGGTGATGCCTGTAACACTCTGCCAATTGCCTTCATATTAAATAAATAAAAATATTTCTTCACGTCATTATGAGACGCTAGATTGAGACACAGACATTTGAGCCTCTTAATGCGTGTTTTGTTTGGGTTTCCACCGGCGTGGAATTACCAAAAATAGAGAGGGCATAGCCAAACATATGAAACAGGAAAAGATCTTTTCCTGTTCCCGACTGCCGTGTAATCCCTTTATTTCAACAAAGTAACTGTATTCTGAATACCACCTTTTTAAACGGTAACTGTAACGGAATACAGTTGCTCATAATTTGCATTTTAAATACGTAACGACGGTACATGTATTCCGTTACTCCCCAACACTGTGCATAGGGCTTTGGAGTTGACGTCACGTCGCAATGCATTGTGGGAGCGTGGCACCATTTTCGGGGCGAAGCGGTGGTACTTGCAGAAAATAGCGTGCATTGGAAATGTGGACCCGTATGAAATACGGCCGTGGAGTAACTGCTACTGACGTAGCCTGACATATTTTTGTACCTTATCTGTGGAGTCAGCACGTACAAGTCGTCATTCAAACAAAGGTAAGTCAGCTCGAGTACTGCGTGTGAAATGCGTTTGATTTCCCTGCAAACATTCACATTAGTGCAGCATAAATTCATTCATGAGGGGAAATTACAGTGAGAACATGTGGAGGCTGTTAGGTGGATAACATAGTGAGTTCAGTGCATTGATGTGACATTGTCCTGAAGGATTTAGTTATTCTTTATGGTTAAAGAAATTGCAATGATTTATTCTTATTTCTTGTAAATAATTCTAATTATACATCTTGCTTCCATATTTGTATCTTGTGTCACTAAAAATACATTTTATTTTAGTTTTATACATTGAATAATGACCTGCAGAATCTCCTTATCATATTAAGGGATTCATAATTGTCACTTTATGCTTTCTCCATCTCTAAAGTAATTACATCCTTGCATTACATCCTTTAGGTTCATTTTCTGCAGGCAGGTTTCTGACAGAGATCAGGCAGATTTACACTATAACATGCAGCGTTCTATAGATGGACACATAAAGAAATGAAAAATTACATGTATGTGCTAACTTTCTAAACACTTTGTTACATTTATGATAAAGTAGATAAAACACATTTATGTCGGCCTTGGCTCATAGTTCTTGTCTTTAAATGAACTTTGTCTGTGTGTGTTTCAGGTCCTGCACTCTCAAAGACTGAATGAACCAGCATTGCAGCCATGGGTCACTGTGAGCATCACAGGGAAGGTTGAAGCCGCCCACTGCACCTGTAAGGCCGGAGTCGTGGAGACCTGCACCCACGTCACTGCTCTTCTGTTTAATGTAGAAGCAACAGTGTTGATCTGTGGCACAATGACTGTTACAGATGAACCTGCATACTGGGTTTTGCTGGGTAATGTGACCAAGATACAGTCAGAGGTTGGCCATAAGATAGACTTCTCCTCTTCAGCTGCCCAAAAAAAGGCTCTCAATCAAAACATAAACAGACCATCCGTAGTGACAGGTAAAAGGAGCCGTCCTCAAAAACAAAAAATCCCACCTGCTACTGTGGAGGAGTTGTCACTGCTATGCCATAATGTTTTATCTAGGGGTCTAGATTTATGCCTGTAGTGCACTGCCATGTAAATAATTTGCATTTACTGAATATGTACTGACTGAGTCCCACTGTTCAAAAATTGAATAAAGAAACAAACTAATTTTTGCCTCTTTTTTTTTTTTTATTAAAACCACTTTATAGAACATCACATCAGTTACAATCTGTTACATATCATTTATAGTTTACAAATGACAAAATGTTTACATAAAATCATGACAGTGTTTACATGATATCACCCACTACTAACACTACTTTATTTACTGTATCTTTTGAAAAAAAAAAAATACCGCTATTTATACAGCAAAAGACTTAAGAATATTTAACAGGAGCAGGTTTCATTTTTCCCTGGTATTATCATCACACTGTTCACCAAACGCAGCAAACCTTCACCATCTTATCCAGAAGGGTCACCTCTTCACCCTCACATGGAAGAAGTAATCTGATTGGCATGGTGGTATGTTTGAAGCAGGTCCCTTGTGTAGCGCTGGAACCCAGTCATGATGTTTCATCCATTTCATTGGCTGGTTTGATGCAATAATGCCAAATAATTAGCAACTCTATAAATAGAAGGTAGTTCTGCACTCAGTAGGATGTTTGTTCTAATTTGCTATGAGCTCAGAGTGCATCGAAAATAAAACTAATAGACTATAAAGAGTGATATGAACATATTTAGAACTTACCAGAATGAAAATGTCTGGAGCACCAACAGATATTTGGAGATGGAAGAGAACTGGATATCAGCTCGTCTCACAGCCGCTATCCAGGCTAGACGCCTTCGTTTGGTAACATCGATACACGAGCTGCCTCATGTTGCTTCCAGGTTGGGAAAGAATGAAAAGACAAACCATTTTCAAGCTTATTCTCTTGCCGGTCGTGCGATCGAACATTGCAGCGGACCACACAGCAAGAACGAACCATGGCTGTTGTGTGTGCCTTCGCTCCTTTTTCGCTTGCGCTTTGTTTAGACCCCCAAAATGGCGGATCGGGCCAAAATCCTTTCCACGCCCACCCCTGTGACATCACGCTCCAAAGCCCTATATACAATCTTTTTACATCAATCGAAAAGCTGCATCAAAAACTCAAGTAAGGCATGAGTTTTATTTAAAATGGAGTTTGGGAGCGCCGCCCTCGACCTGTTGATACCATGGCTATGGCAACCGAGGATGACAACACAGAGGATGAAAACACTGATGTGTCTGATATGCCCATCACTGGGCAAGTGTTCGGCATTCAAACTTACAGGTAAACTTTGGTCAAAGCCAGATGTTTCCCCTGTTATGTCGATATTAGCTAGCACAGTCAAGTACACACTTACACTGCATGTCAACAAACTATGAAAAAAAGCCACAGGATATAAAAAATAAATAAATGAATGATTGCTGGTAAGGATCTCTATCACTTCTAACTCTTCTTAAAGTCAATAAAGAGTTCTTTATACTGATGGCATGGAATTGTCTTTAATGTGAGTTGTAAGGTCTTCGGGTTGTTACAGCTTCACCGGTGGAACCAACATGCAGTACAATAGTTTCTACCTGAGAATTTCTGCAATAAATGACCTAATGACATATGAAATATGCATAGTGCAAAACACTATGCATATTGGGAGCAATCGTGGCTCAAGAGTTGGCAGTTTGTCTTGTGATCGGAAGGTTGGCGGTTCAAGCCCCAGCTCGGACAGTCTCGGTCGTTGTGTCCTTAGGCAAGACACTTTACCTACTGGTGATGGCCAGAGGGGCCGATGGCGTGATATGGCAGCCTCGCTTCTGTCAGTCTGCCCCAAGGCAGACCAAATCACAAACCTACTTTGGTTTCTACTTAAACACATAAGTACAGGAACATGTTCACATTTTAGCATTTATTCTGCTTCTAGCAATAACACAGTTTTGTGTACTGGGCTATCAAAGTACACTGGTTTGACAGTCCCTTCCCATCCTTATCCAAGGTTGAATCACTGAGCAAAAGCTTAACCTTTCTAATTCTTCCATCTGCACTTGGATATACCTCTGTTACTCTTGCCAGTTTTCACTTGTTCCTTGGAGAATTGTCCTCTTGAAGAATAACAGTGTCATTGTATTGCATGTATTGTATTCACCTTTGCATTCCTTTAATCTCTTTGCCACATTTGTCTTCTCTCGGCAATGACTTTCTCACATTCTCACTGTTTGATAATAATGAATACTTTTATTGATCCCCGTGGGGAAATTCCTCTCTGCATTTAACCCATTCACTCAGTGAAGCAGTGGGCAGCCATTGGGCATGTGTAGGGACGGTACCTTGCTCAGGGGTACCTCAGGGTAGCTGTTCAGTGAATTAAAATCCCCGACCTTCTGATCATGGGGCCACCACTCTACCTACTGAGCTATCCCTGCCCGTGTACTTGTGTAATCTTAGTTTACCTGTGGCACACAGTTCTCTTGCCTCTTTGACTAGTTTTATGGCTTCTGCTTCTGACATTACACTTACAAGTCCATCATCTACATAAAAGTCCCTTTGAATTAACCTCACAGTGTTTGGAGTGACCTTTCCCTCACCTTACGTGGCTAGATGTTTTAAACCAAAGTTGGCACAGCAAGGAGAAGAAGCAGCACCAGAGAGATAAACCTTTATTCAAAAGACTGAGGGTGGAACGCTTAGGTTACCATGCTCCCACCGTAGGAAGCGTAAGTAGTTCTGGTCTTGAGGTGTTACATGGAGCTGGTGAAACATTTGCTGCACGTTGCAACGGAGCCCTTCCTGAACCTACAGAGCACTCCCACCAAAGTGTTTGTGGGGTCAGGCCCTGTAAGCAGGTGCATGTTCAGCGAGGTGTCTTGATATTGTGCAGAGCAATCAAAGACTACACGTATCTTGCCGGGCTTTTGAGGGTAGTATACCCCATGCTTCAAAATGTGGCCATGCCCTTGCAGTGTCTGGAGTAGGAATATGACTACGATTAGTGGGTATAAAGTCCCGTGTGTAAACAACTGGCACAGTGAGTTCCTTCTTGGAAAACAGTCCTCTTATTTGCAGAGCTTCAAGTTTTGTGCATGGTACAGTGGTTTTCTTGAATGACATTGTAGATAGATTGAGCTTAACTTGGGTTTTGGTTGTGTCCAAGTTATTTGCTACTTCATTAAGAATAAATGAAGAATCACGCTGTGTGTCGAGCAGAGCGTAGATCAGTATTCCTTTACTTGGCTCATTTTGTGTGGATACATAGACTGGTACTATTGCAGATGTCTGTGTGTTTTTCCTTTCATGAGTCACTCTATTAGAGGTGGCCTCATCAACTGTGGCTCGTGACTGTGTTACCTGATGCTGGGTTTCCTTCAGTTCACTTGTTGCTCTTTAGGCAGTTCTTTCTTTGTCTCTTTGTCTTTCTTCATGCAGGCATGTAGGATGCGGTTTTGAGCATGTGTTGCATGTCATCTTGCTGCAGTTCTTGGGGAGATGGCCACTATTTAAACAGCCAAAACATAATTTTTCACCTTGAATGAACTCTCTTAGCGACTGGTTTCTCAGTGAACTTATCACACTTGTGTCCTGCTTTTTCACAAAACACACAAGAGACCATGCTTCTTTCAGTAGAGTTAGTTGTGAAGCTTTTCGCTGTATCTTGTCTCTTATAAATGGGTGTAGGTTGAGATTGTGTCTTTGGTTTGTCAAAGTCACTTTCTCATATGGGTTGGTATGATGTAATGGGATTACATGCAGTACTTGCCTCCATTGACAGAAATGTCACAAAGTAACTGAAACGTGGGAACCTTTTGTGCTCCAGCTGGTACTCTGTAGCCTTTCGGTTCCATCTGTTACTTAACCAGTCTGGTAGTTTAGCAGCAAGTCTTTGATTCTCAATACCATCATTGAGGATGTTCAGATTCTCGTTATTAGTCACTGCAGATTGGTAGCTTTGTAAAAAATTTTCTTAACTCTGCACTATCCTTTCCTGTGACCTTTGGCCAGGTGTGTAACTTGTCTCTAAAGGCCTTAGCAATGACGAAAGGCTCTCCATAACGTTCATTGAGCATATTCCATGCTGCCTCATATGAATCTTCAGAGCCAATCAGAAAATAGCCATCTAAGGCTTCCCTAACTGAGCCATCAACATACTTCCCTAGGAAAAATATCTTTTCTGCAGTGGAAATGTTGTTTCTCTCTATTAGAGTCTGAAAAGATGCCTTCAGATGCTTAAACTTAAGTGGATCCCCACTAAATACTGAGGGCTCTGGAATAGGTAGTCTGACATATAGGTTCTGCCAAAACCTTGATAAGCTGTCGTAAGTGACGTTTAACTCTCTCTGTGATTGTGAGGGTTGATTAGCAGCATTCTTGGACTCTGTTATCTGTAAGTTTGTAGGGTTTAGAGTGACTCTTTCTTGCTTTACTGAAACGTGGTCTTTCTCATAAACTTATAGCTTTGCCTGTGCTGCTTTGAATCCTTTCAGATTTTCCAATCTTTCAATTTCTCTTCTGAAGTCCTTAACTGACTTTCTGCTTGCAGCACGTTCCTCTTGTTGTCTCTTTATCACAGCTGCTTTCTCCTTTTCTCTTTGTAACTTGCATTCACTTTCCTCCTTTTCCTCTAGGAGACGTTGTGACATTGCAGCAGCTTCTTGCTCTGCGGATATGCGTTTGCCTTCTTTTTAAAGCGTTTTACATTCTTTCTCTGTATTTCTCTTGTTCCATCATTATCTGAAGCACAGCTTTTGTGAATTCATACTCTGCTGCAGCTTCTTGCCTTTTGGAGGAGGAACCATTAGAGATAACTGTATTGGCTTTAAACGGACTATGAACTGAGACACAGAGCTAGAGGATGTAAATATAGAGCCTGCATCAGGCCATACAATCTCCTCTTGATTTTCTCCTTTAATGTGACATTTGATTGATGTTTTGTAAAACTACTGTAGTCACTGATGTGTATTTATCTAGCTTGAAACGCATATCATGAGGTGGGCCATCCATTGCTCTGTATTCATCATAAATATCATTAAGCTCAGCTAGTTCTTTTTGAACAATGTTCATGTGACCTTCAAGAATATCAAGTGGATCTCCTTTCATAACAGATTTTTTTGAAACTTTGATTAATGCTTTCCAGCTGTGATAAATCAGTGATTCCTGAGATTAGGGACAAAACAGGTTTTAATTTTCTAAAATATATTTTTTGATTTTTCAAAAACATATTTACATATAATTGTTACACAAAGTTTTGGCTGTCTCACCATGTCTTGGTACAATCTCCCAGGTGTAAGATGTTTTAATAATTTATGTTTTTGCTGGAGAAGTGCACGGTTTTTGTCAACACCGTCAGACACAAAGAAATGCAAAAATATATATTTTAAATTAAGTTGTTTCAGGTATTTTGACTATTAACAGCTTCTCTGTTCTATTGTTTATGCACATATGTTTTCAAACTAATTATACCAGGTTTAAAAGTAAGATTGTTTTGGCTTTTTATTATTAGAGTTACAGTCATACATATTTAATCTCTATACGAAACAATCATATTTAGCAGCATGCAAATTACACATTTATTGAGAAAATTACGATTTTTTATTGGAAGATCACGAGGGAGGAAAATATATGGTTCTTCAAAAGAGAAAAATAAACAAAAACTCCATATTATGGAGTTGACAAGGTGCTGACCGTGGTGACAAACTAGTAGAAAACAAGATATTATTTCTTTCAAAATGACCATTAAACCTTAACAACCTTTGTAATATCACAAGACACATCATAACAATTCTGTTTTTGCACACGTCAAGTTCTACATCTTAATAGTTCATTAGCAAGTAGCTGCCTGCTCCTTGATTCCTAAAGTTCTCTGTGGTTGTGTGTTTAGACCCTGCTGGACTTTCTCTCCTTTTGTCTCTGTGCTTGTTTCCAAAACCTTCTCTTCTGCCTTTTTTCTTCCTTTCAGGTCACTGATGTTCTTTATTTTTCCCTCTTTCACTCTATTTCTCCATCTGTCCCTTTCCTTTATGAGAAACTCTTTCTTCAACTCAGGCTGGCTGTAAATTTTTTCTCCCTTTTTGATCATCCCTGTTCCTTCTCTTTCGTTCCTCTACTGACAGTTTCCCCTTTGCCATTCTAGCCTGAAATGTACCATCTTGTAATTACTATAATTTTTCTGAACCATATGCATTTATACAGATTAAGGATGAATATTCACCACACAATTATGTATTAAGCAATAATCCAGGTTGAAACTCCGCTGCAGATCCCAAAGTCAAAGGAACCCTGTGGCATCACTGAGAGTTACAAACTGTCTAAATTCTTTCATCTTTAATAAAATGATCAGTGAGTTAGAAGTTAGCTCGCTGGTTTCCTCCTACATTCCAACATAAATGAAGACAGAAAACTAAACAGCAGTGACGTTTGTCGGGTTACTGAAGGTGGACTAGCTGGTATATAATGATGTGCTACGTGATCGCTAGCGACACAGCTATGTTAGCATAAACACAGTGAAGCTGGAGGATGAACGCTAACTTTTTTCCACCTGATAAAAGTTAATGCAGGGTTTCTGATGGTTAGGCCAACAGTGATCACTGACTGTTTTTAGGGGCTTGTTCAGATTAAATAGAACAAAATAAAAAGCATTAAAACATTTTAGCAGCACAACAGGCTTAATAAACACATAGTTTGGGCCCGGAAGCAGGATTCATACATCAGCACTTAAAGACCAGCTCTCGGGGCAGAGATAGCTCAGTAGATGCCACATGATCGGAAGGTTGGACGTTCAAATCCAATGAATAGCGGCTATCCTGGATTGGTAGCTGCCCACTGCATGAATGAGTGAATGGGTTAAATGCAGAGGACTAAGCATTTTCCTACAGGATTAATAATGTATACATAAACAATGAGATTCAAGATATGGCAAATTCGATAATATTCGACACATCTGTAAAGCAGAAATATCAGTGAAATACACAGGAAGTAATATAACTGAAATATTAATAAAAATAACTTAATATGAATGAATGAAACTACACGTGTATGTGTTTCCTGTTTTATTGTGAAGGTCTGCGTCTTATGTGAGTGTTTTCAGTTTGCCTCCCTGGTCTCCTCACGTTAATCACTCCCAGCTGTGTCCCCCACCTGTGTGTAATCTCCCTGTGTTTCTTTGAGTGTATTTTAGTCGTGTCTTCTGTCGTAGTAGTTGCCGGTTCGTCTGTGTTATTCCCCTCCGTCATTCCGTGTATTTTCTCCGTCTCCCTGTGCAGTCTCCCCGCAAGGTACCCTCATTCATGTTCAGGTTTTGTTGTTTAAGTTTTAGTTTTCCCAGTTTAGATTGTTTTCAGTTCTGTTTCTCGCCACCCTTTCTTTTGTGTTGTACATCACTATCACAATAAAAGCTTGCTCTCCTCAGAAGCCACCTGCATTTTGGGTCCTTTAATAATTCACACGGTTTGCTGCGACAACCCGTGACAGAACGAACCAGCCAGCATGGACCCAGCATTTTTTAATCCTTCTGAGGAGCTACAGGACGACATAATTTTCACTGTTGAGAATCTTCTCAACCTGTGGCTGGAACACCCCCCGGAGGAGCTTCGTCGCGCTGTGGAAACACGCCTACAGCGGCTCTTCTCTGGTCTACCTTGGCTGTTTGGCTCGCTTTCCCCGACCATACAGGCCTTTCTCCAGCACACACCACACCTTCTCCCAGCCACTACTGCCTCACTGCCTGACCCGCCAGATGTGGTTTTGCCGGCCCGTCGGAGCCATCTGCGGGGATAAAACGACGATCGTGCCACCGGCGCGTCACCCCACAGCCGGACGCGGGGACTTCAGCATTGCCGGCTGTGGTGTAGTGATGCGCGAATCATGAACGAATCGTTCAATACTCGAGAATCACTTTACTGACTCATGAATCATGATTCACAAGCCCAACTGACTCACTGACTCATCCCTGTTGCTGTTAGCAGCAATATTCTAATTTATAATTAAAATTGTGGAGAAAAACACAACATCCAGTATCTTAACAAAAAAATTTCTGCTCTGAACTGGAAGAAAAAACCCTGAGTAGAAGCTCACATCAAGACAATCCGGTCGTTAAGTGATGACGTGACGAATCCTACTTCCGGGCCTAAAGTAGTCTGTGTTTAATATGGCTTTTGTGTTGTTAACATGTTTAATGTTTTGTATTTTCTTCTATTTAATCTCAAAAAAGCTCCTAAAACAGTCAGTGATCACTGTTGACCTCCCTCGGCTTTTATTACCGCTAATCATTTATTTAAGCTCAGTTTTTAAAACCTTAGGATGTAACTGCAGCCCAGCCCATGCAGCAGTATATGAATGACTAACCTCGTATTGTGGATGGATTATCTCAGTTGTTCTCCTGGCTGAAGTTTGGTCCTTTTACAACATCCTGCCATGCGATTACATTTGTTCCTGACCACTGAGAACCTCACGTTAACTTTTATCAAGTGGAAAAAAAGTTAGCTTGTTTATATTATGCTAACATAGCTGTGTCGCTAGCGGTCACGTAGCACATCATTATATACCAGCTAGCCAAACTTCAGTAACCCTACAAACGTCACTGCTGTTTAGTTTTCTGTCTTCATTTATGTTGGAAGTGATAACAGAGCTGTACGTTTTAATTTGTTT
Organism: Perissodus microlepis; assembly: GCF_051167445.1. Lineage (NCBI taxonomy): Eukaryota > Metazoa > Chordata > Actinopteri > Cichliformes > Cichlidae > Perissodus > Perissodus microlepis. The sequence goes on along the minus strand of NC_140474.1, from coordinate 37,699,747 downwards.
CCAAAACCCCGCAGTCAGGACATGCTATATTGTATTTAGATAGAAGCTAGCTAGCTAACTTCCTGCTAACTTCTAACTCCGTTAAATGTCATAAATTCCGTTTTCATGGATGCCTGGATGTTAAACTCAATTGTTACACCTGGTAGAGCAGAACGCTGATCATTTTATTAAAGATGAAAGACTTTAGACAGTTTTTCAACTCTCAGTAATGTGTCGTGGTTCGATTTCTTGAGGAAGAGACATACGACTGGAAGTCCATAGTGGGTCAACACAAATTATTTTATTAAAACACACAGTACAGTGTGAGAAGAAACTTGCAACAGCCACCCTACAATCTTCCAATCTTCTTCGAGCAGACCGCTCCCCATCCTTATATTACCCTGATGACATCACAGCTAGATCTTACTGGAAATGATAACAGTTCCAAAGTTCTCCTTATATAGACATCCGATACTACTTTCGAAACAAACAAGTTTGTGATATGTTGTGCAATTCTGTGAGACTGTGTGTCCAACCGAGAGATTGTCCTGAGACGACCTCCCTGTTCTTAGTACGTGCAGGAGTGAACGTGCGTACTTTCCATGACTCTCTATGTGCATGTTGGTGTGGGCCTGAATATGTGTGTAAGTGAATGTAGAAGGCCCTACTGGACCCACAGCTTCGAGAGGTGTGAATACAATGATATGGATACCATTTGCAACAGCTTAAGCAGATAGAAAGAATGATAGAGAACAACAATAGACTAATTAAAGTGATGATAATATGCATACATTAATATTTTGCTCAGATTACCATAGATATAATTCAGAGATTATTCTGTCAACTGGTTCGACAATGATGAATGATTGACCAATGATAGTTCTGATTATAAATTGTCACCATAAGAATACAAAATAAAATATCTCTTGTCCACACTCCTCCTCTTTGGCCATCGGCCAACCTTTACCAGAATTTGTTTCACTCCTCCGTCCAGGCGGCTTCTCGCAACGGCATCATATACCCCAGACCAGCTGAACCAGCTGAACCAGAGTCTAGGGCCCTGCTTACCAGTTTTACCAACACTCGCCTTACCAGAGGAATGAGACAACATCCGATCATCAATATACCTAGAAAAACTATAAGAGAAAACATGGCAGACATAAACACACCCTTCCATTGCCCAAAAACAGACGTGATCCAGTCTCCCAGCCCCGTGTTCACGCCTGATTGCTCATGCATGGTTCTAAATAACGTTTTCAGATTCTCAAGCGCCCGAGTGACCGTTCCGTCCGGAGCAGTATTGTTGGGAATAAAGGTGCAGCACATGTCACCAAACATTGCACATACTCCACCTCTCTCAGCCAACAACATGTCCAGAGCCATTCGATTTTGGACTCCCATTAAAGACGTCGGACCTAATTGTTCCCACCTGAGCCAACCTCGCGCTTGAATTTTTCTCGACGACTCGATCGGTTTGGACTCTGGAGCGGATAGACCTCTGCGTCTGGGCAATTCACCTGTCTGCCAATAAACAAACAAACACATTATATCACTTATTAACCCCAACATCCCCGTTATTTTCCAATTTTCCCACAATTTCACGATCACTGTTCCCAGGCTCTTTTACTTTCACTTCGTGATAAGAGTATAACGTTATGAGTATAAAAGTAAAAACCGTACAAAACTATTACGATTCCTTTAAACTATCAAATACTTTAGACTAGAGCCCTAGCCTATTAGGAGCCGGGAATGAATTAATGCTTGGCATGTCACGCTCCTCTTCTTTCTTCGTGTCCCCAGGTAGACTGCTGGGGAGAACCGCGGCACAGGGGGAGAGGATTATTCTGCCTCTATGTTCCCCCCCGTGTTACTTAGGGTGGAGCTTATCTCGAGTAAGCTCTCTTCCGGGGCCACCTCCTCTTGGGCCTTCCTGGCCTCCTCCCACATGTTGACTCCCTACTGAGGCCTGTACACGAACGTTACACATTTTCTCTAAAACAATCTCCTGCCAACCTGTAAGCTTGTGTAAAAACATCAGTCAGCAGTTACAGGTTAAGCTCATTTAACTCCCAGCTCCACCTGGAACCTGTATCCTGGAAAACAAATCTGCTAAATCAAACATCTTATTTATAACCAACTATAGATCACGAAAGTGATAAAGTATTCAGCACAACAGACAAGTATCACGTCCAGGATTTCCCAAATCATTACATCACTATTATTGCTGCAATTTATTTTATCCCCAATTTAATCAGTGACTTCCCTTAAGCAATGTCACTCCACTTGCTTTATCCCTACGAACCCCATATTAAACTGTTCCATAGAAACTGCATCCCTTATTTGTTTTCTCATGTCACTTGTCTGTTTTCTACTGAATCCTCCACATGCCAAAACAAACATTAGCAAACCACATTTGACCATCTCGGGTTAGGCGTCCGCCATCCACATTCCAGAGGTCCTGTAAAACATTTCCTATAAAAAGAATCACCCTGTTTCAAAAGAAGAAAATGCAAATGTTAACGCTGCGCAGGTGTGTACACACTCTCTCACAGTTATCTCTGTGAGCACAACACAAACCCCTGAACAACCACCCTGGTAGGTTCACGAACACCGAAAGTAGTATTTAACAGTTAAATCGTCATGCAACCTCAGATGTCGCTGTCATCTATCTGCTCCTGTAAAAAGAAACACACCTAAATTCATCCACCCTTTTTTCCTATCTAGGTGGAGGTTAACCTTGAGTCGTGGTCAAGTCCTGTCAGCTTTTACCAGTCAGTCAGTCAGTTTGTTTCATTTCCAGTCATTCATTCATTCATTCATTCATTGCTGATAGTGGAAACCATCGCCGCATTTAGATTTCCGCCCTCAGCAAAATGACGTCATTTCAAAAAGAAAAACAAGAACTTTAGATCGGATTACCTCGCTGAATCCTTTTTAGGCAGGGACCCTTATTTTCTAATTGTCCCAATAAGTGGCTTTCTCCAGAGCCCATTTTAATGTGGAGAAACTCACTTGCAACAATTTTCTCGCCGACGTGTAATGCTTGTAATTTCCGATGTGCAGATCTGCTTAAAGAAAAGACTCTCAAACAAAAATCAGTGCACTGTTCAAAATATAAAACAAAAATCAACAGTAAAACTTTAAAAGAACCCCTACTATAAGCTTAGTAAAAGAATGCAACTTAGTCTTTCTGAAAGACACACACTGTATAAATCTCCGAATGCAATATCTGTGCTGTAAATTATATTATTAATGCAATGGTGATGATGATTATTATTTAGCAATAGCAGTAAAATAATTTCCCTGCTCCACACTCCCTCTCTCGCCCTCTGGAACACCAGAGGTCGCAATACATTGTGTCCTCGCTCTGACCCTCTCTCATGGTCCAGAGATCTTCTGCAAAGGAAACAAAACCCCATTTCCCCTCTAATCAATTGAGTTTAAGCATATAAGCAATTACTCCTGCATAACTTTGATCATAGCTAAATGCTGCCTAGACACAACTCCTGTGTGTTGACACTAACTTCCCTTTAACCTCACATTTCCTATGTTATAACCTGTTTTGATATAACTCTTTTTATTTCATTTTGCTCCTTCTAATGTAAAAATACCTTCTAATTCTAATTTATCAGCCGTAACCAAAATATATGCTTTCCTTCCTCTTTGGTCCGTCTTTAAGTTCAGTTAAAAACTAAACGAATTTCAGGCCTTTTGCCTGGAATCAATACTCTCATGTGTGTTTCTGGACTCTGTGTCTGTAAGCGTGTGCAATCCCTCAATAACTCATATCCTCCTCACAGTAGATTGGCCAATCATATCGCTAGCCAAAAGCTCGTGACCCTCAAGAGACGAATTGAGCCACAACTCCTTTAAAGGCACAGAATGCAATATGTATAAAAAATCATTTCTACTTATAAGCTCTCCCCTTTATCCTAAAAATAAATCTATGTAATATCTGTATGTGTAAGCCTACATTATAACCACTACTTCCTTTGTCAACGTGTCCCACAATTTCCCTCTAAAATTTGTACACAGCTTTAAAACACTGGCATTGTATCTTCTAAACAGGATTCAGTTCACTTTAATCCTTTAACCTTAACATAAAAATAGCAGTTTCTGTTTACCATATCCAAATGACCAAAAAGTCATAAAATGATCCTAAATTCTTTAACAATTAAATTATTAAACCCTAAATTCCCCCTTTATTTTGACACACATTCACTGACCTGTAATCACACCATATTTTGCTAATAGTGGAGCCTCCCGCGTCAGATTCTCCACCCTCAGCAAAATTAGCTCATTCATTTTTTATTTTCGATAGGAAACTAATTCCTTATGTTTTGGACTGGATTGAATCGCTACAATCCTTTTCGACAGGGACTTACGACCTGATCAGATCCCCACAGGTAGCTTTCCCCTTGGCCAGTTGTAATCTGGAAAGCCCACCTTATATTTGCTCTTCCCGAGAATTTATCAGCGCTGTTATTCATTGTTGCAGGCCTGCTTAGAACAAAAATGGGAAATAAAAAGAGAGCTGATTATTAGCTCATGAAAACACAAAACAAAATCACCTGACAGGTTTTCTCTAAGTGCACTGTTACAAAAATAATGGGCCCCTCTCAGACATGTCCATGTTTCCTAAAACTCCCTCTATTAAAAACAAAAACAACAACAACCCGAACCTCACTGACAGAATCAACCCATCACCACAACCTCAACAACCTCACACACACAAATATTGACCCCGCAGTCGTGACACTCCCGGGTCAACTCACATAATTACACCTCCTCAATACACCGAAAGTCTTGTTAAAACCACACAATTTGCACACAACAATCACCCCCTTACGACAACATATAATCACCAAACTATAAGTTTCCTATGCAAATCTGCACTCCTCTTCTGTCTGCTATGGTTAAAACTACTTTAATCACTTTTTCTTTGTTCATAACTCACTCCCTTTGTCATATAGCTTCTTTGAATTTCCTCTACTTCAAACTCAAATGTATTCTATTAAACATTCACACCATTCTATCACTCATACAAACAGCAAGCTGTTCTTCATTGCGTATGTTTGTGTTCGTAGCCAGGTTTAATCAATGTCTATGCATTAATCATTATGAGCTTGTCCTTGTAAGGCTAATGCATCTTCTGCTTGTGTATGTGAATTTGCATATGTTGCCTTCGCAGTGTTTCAGACTCCTGCACATTTCTCCACTTAAGCCGTCAGTTTTCCTACCCAAATTTGCTAACCCAAATTTTAAGTTCCCACCTTATTAACAGCATTCCTGGTCCTCAGCCAGAAGTTAGGGCCCACTTGTCAGGTTTATGGAGACATGGCGCTGTGGACGTTGGGCACCAAGTGTGAACAATTCAACCAGAAACTTGCCTTATCATATCCAGTCAAGTTAACCTATAGGTTTCTTCCAACCGCTGCACGTGGAGAATTGATCCAGGTCTGTTTCGCCCCTGAAGAAACACAACTGAGACATTTTATTATTATCGTGAGTACTTAAACTACCCGTTTCCCTCTCTCTGGTCAGAAATACCAGCTTATGTCATGTGTATAAGTGTAAGCAGGTCTTCATTGCTTTTCCTATGTATTTTGTTAATGTTCAGTGAGTGTAAGCTGCTTTCTTCATTGCCTCTATATGTTATAATCAGGTTTAATTCATACATCATCTCACTGATTTCTTAATTCAAAACTATCTCACTTTCTGATTCTTTCCAGAAATAATTTCACATGTAACACTTTGTGTATGTGTGTTTTCCATTCATTCACGTAGTTGTCAGTTATTTTCTTTCTTCATTTTCCCTTTTTTCTGGTGGACATCTCTAAACACCATCATGAGTTCAGGGTTTCATTTCAATCCAATTATACCCTGTATTCTTGCAGTCGAACTCGTCCGGCTTCACCTCTCACTGGTCCCCGTCCTCTTTTCTCAGTGTCCTTTTGTTGTCTTGAAGTCTCCAGCAAACACAGTCCGTTTCTTCTCTGTTTCTCTTCAGTATTTTCCTTTTGGATTAAGTCCCAGCCTGAGTTTTTCTTTGAAAGAAGCCTCTAGTGTCCATTCTTATATTTCAGTACATAACTGAAACCAATTTAGTCGAGGAGGGTAAGAACAGCCTGCACTTTCGGCGTCCATGTTTCATCACGTGGTTTCTTCTTCTCTGTTGATCCTTTCAGTCGTCTATTTCAAGATTACTCCAAGCATGGCAAATCTGACAATCAGTGTCCAGTGCTTTCCCACCGTTCAACTGTCCAGCCTGTCATTCACAGTGCACGTTTCCATCTCGTAGTTCCCTCCATGCTGCTGGTCCCATCAGTTTGGTTTCAGTGTTAACGGTTCAGTTGCACTATCTTTTGCCTGCTATTAATTCTTCCCAAATCCACGATGTTCTGTTGGTCTTCATCAGAAGATTAACTGTCCTTTGAGCTTCTTCTCAGGATGGGGACAAGTGGGAGGTCAAGCTGTAAAATTTTAAACCAAACTTTGGCTTGTTTTCTCCCAATTATGTTAATCTATGGTTTTGCTGCTATGCTCACAATTCTAGGTTGAGAAAAGTCCACCTTTATCTATTTGGGGCCTATATATATTGACACACTAAACCATAGCATTAATATCATTTTCATTTCTTTCCTTAAAGCCTCCATTGCTTCATGTGGCCAGAGTCTGCCTCTTCTGTTTTCCTCTCTGGGTGCTCACTCCTTATATGGGCATGCAAACTTCCTGTCACACACACACACACAGCCCCCACCTTTTCTTTCTTTCAGGAACACAGAGCCACGCGGCTCTCATGCACTTCACCAAGCCCCCCTCTCTGCAGCTTCTTGAGACAGAGAGAGAGAGACGCTTTTCCTTTTTTTCTCTACCACAAACAAAAGCAAGCCTGTACATGCAAGCTTTTAAACAATATAAGCGCTCTCAATGTAATTTACACTTTATTTACATACACGGGTAATTTACATGCACGGGTAATTTACATTCTATTTACATACACGGGCCCGTATAAACGTATGAAAACACCATATGCCAGAACAACTTATCTTCTTCATTTCTCTACCGGTGTTCCTAAGTTTTACCGACTAATTTAAAAGCATCTTTCAGCCCAGGGCCACGCCTTGCTAATCAATTAAACCCGCTTCGAGGACGCCCCCGCCGAAAGCGGTCAGATTCCTAAGCCCTACTTAATTTATAACTGCTTCCCGCCAGGCAACAAGGACCTCCACCAGCCACGTGAAATATCACAGTTCACGCTTTTGGCTTTACTTAAAGTTCACAAGTCCCCGACGTTGAATAGTCGCAGCCGGGTCGCACCCTGTCAATCAAACAGCGCAGTAAGGAAAGTGATCCCCTTGATCACTTTAGTTTTTAAGGGGGGCTCGAAATCCCCCGGGTACCACCCGAGCTTTTAACCTGACCGTGCGTCCACGATCAGGGGTCGCCGCCACACGCTGAGCAACTGCACTCTTAGGGGCCGCGCCCCAGTCCTAAGACAATTTATTTAAGTGTATTATAAGCATCACTGCGGGGTCTTAGCCCGCGGTTATTTCGACGCCCGAACCGCGTTCTGCTGATCAATCAGACCGAATACCCTAAACTACTGGTTGGCTGGCTGGCCTCCCCAGTCAACCCTCATCACTTTAAACACACACCGTATTGACTTAAACACATAACCTCTTAACTCAAAATTCACCCCCAAAATAAACAGCAATAAATTTAGTCAGTCCAATATTCCCCAAACTTTTATCACTAATTACCCCAAAATCACCACGGACACAGACCAGAAGCTCTACTGAGTGAACATTTAATTTAGCTTAATTTCCAATTTAGCACCTTTGGATATTTCTTGGATCAACAGGTGGTGCTTACCTCCTATTTCGGGGCCCATCACTCAGTCGACCTCCTGACTGTCCGTCTGTTTGACACCACTATACCTCAGCCAAACTCCATTTTTCCCTCCTCAAACCGGGTTTTCGGCACCAAGATTGTCGTGGTTCGATTTCTTGAGGAAGAGACATACGACTGGAAGTCCATAGTGGGTCAACACAAATTATTTTATTAAAACACACAGTACAGTGTGAGAAGAAACTTGCAACAGCCACCCTACAATCTTCCAATCTTCTTCGAGCAGACCGCTCCCCATCCTTATATTACCCTGATGACATCACAGCTAGATCTTACTGGAAATGATAACAGTTCCAAAGTTCTCCTTATATAGACATCCGATACTACTTTCGAAACAAACAAGTTTGTGATATGTTGTGCAATTCTGTGAGACTGTGTGTCCAACCGAGAGATTGTCCTGAGACGACCTCCCTGTTCTTAGTACGTGCAGGAGTGAACGTGCGTACTTTCCATGACTCTCTATGTGCATGTTGGTGTAGGCCTGAATATGTGTGTAGGTGAATGTAGAAGGCCCTACTGGACCCACAGCTTCGAGAGGTGTGAATACAATGATATGGATACCATTTGCAACAGCTTAAGCAGATAGAAAGAATGATAGAGAACAACAATAGACTAATTAAAGTGATGATAATATGCATACATTAATATTTTGCTCAGATTACCATAGATATAATTCAGAGATTATTCTGTCAACTGGTTCGACAATGATGAATGATTGACCAATGATAGTTCTGATTATAAATTGTCACCATAAGAATACAAAATAAAATATCTCTTGTCCACAAATGCCATAGTGATCGTTTGATATATGGACCTGCAGCGGAGTTTAGGCCCAGACACGGCTAGTGACGTCAGACTTAACAACCGGATAGCTCCTCGGTTCACAGTAGCATCGCTCTGCTAACATGCTAACAGCACATTTGAGCTACTCACCCCGTCCCTCCTGTGCTGAATCATAGAGCGAACGAATCACTCACTCACTCACCCCCTCCCTCCTGGCTCACAGCTTCTTCCTCTTCTTGGTTGGCAACCAATGTTAAGGCGCATTACCGCCCCCTGGCTCACAGCTCAGTGGACATTTAGATGAGAAAATATATATTTGACACATTTAAGGAAAATACTAATAAAATAAAAATAAACAAAATAAATGTTTATTAAGCAATTTTGATAGGAAATTGCTTAATTTTAGAAATATTTTTGCTCTTTTTTGCTCTATAAAATTGTTGTTTTCTTTTAGAATCATTCATCTTAGCAGTAGGATTTACATGAAAAGAGACACAAATTAAGTTTGAGTGAAAATGTACAATTTTTTGCACTCTCTGGTCAACTGACTCAGTGAATCAAATGACTCAAAAAACCCGATTCACTTTGGTGAGTGACTCATTAAAACTCGATTCAGTAAAAATAATCAAATTTACCATCACTACTGTGGTGATAGCAATACGAACTGCTTCTCGCCTGCTCAGCTACCTTCAGCTCAGTTAGCTGCCCAGCAGCCACCCTCAGCTCAGTCTCCAGTGCCTCCAGTGTCACCGCTACCCGTAGCTCAGGCTTCAGTGTCACTGCTACCGTAGCTCAGGCTTCAGTGTCACCGCTACCGTAGCTCAGGCTTCAGTGTCACTGCTACCCGTAGCTCAGGCTTCAGTGTCACCGCTACCGTAGCTCAGGCTTCAGTGTCACCGCTACCGTAGCTCAGGCTTCAGTGTCACCGCTACCCGTAGCTCAGGCTTCAGTGTCACCGGCCTCACACATTCATTTAATGCAGGGAGAGAATCTCACGATATCCTTAGGTGTCTCTCATGAACTGGCTACTTTAGAGACAGTAACTCCCTTCATGGCCTCCCCAGAGGCAGGGTATCAGCCCTTAGCTAATTCTGGATCCCTGAAGGCTAAGAAGCCCCCTGAGAGCTGCACCGTGTCAGCGCTGCCAAGGCAGAACCAATGCCCAGAGCAGCTTCAATCACTTTCGTACCTGCCAGAGGACTCCGTGCCTGCTGGCTTTGTGATAGCCTCTGCTGGAGGGTCCGAGGGACCTGCAGCGCCACCACCTGCGGCTTCCACGCCGCCGCCTGCAGCGCGCCTCGGTCTCCGGCTTCCACGCTGCCGCAATTCTCGTCTGGTCCAGCTTCAGAGTCTTCAGCCTCGTCTGGTCCAGCTTCAGATTCTTCAGCCTCGCCTGCAGCAGCCTCATCATCCTCGCCTGCAGCAGCCTTTGCTTCTGCCTCTGCGTCGCCTGGTCCAGCCTCCGTGTCTTCGCCTTCAGCGTCGCCTGGTCCAGCCTCCATGTCTTCGCCTTCAGCGTCGCCTGATCCAGCCTCCGTGTCTTCACCTTCAGCGTCGCCTGGTCCTGGTTTCTGTATTTTAATATTATCAAATCTGCTTCTGGACAATGGATTTTTTAAGGTACTGGTAATGTATTGTACAATTTAAAATAAATATATATGTATAAAAAAATGCAAAATCATACTTTTGTTGTGTAAACATTGCCTTGGTTTGTCTTTTAGTCAGTTGGGTTAACACTTGTATCCATATTTTTAACCCCAAAATTGGGTTTTATCTGGCGGACATGTTTTGTCCCTTATCTCAAGAATCACTGAAATACTGTCAAAGTGATGTTGCAGCCCTTATAACCTTTCTTTGTGGAATTCTTTTCCTTTTTCTGTGAGCATGTGAGGCCTTTCACTTCTATGTTGCTCTATTTGCACTGTTTGCTCTAAACAGGTTTCATCCTCTTGCCTTGCAGCTTGTTCTGCACTGGGAACTTCAATTTCTATTTCAATTTGTGTCTGACATTTTGTTTTTCTTGTAATGCACTTATTTGTTGATGCAAAATTTCCTTTTAACTTGACTTGAATAATGAATTGTGAACTTGGTTGCATTAATTTCCTTCTTGCTAACTTGTTGTTGTCAGCCTTAACACAGTTCCTTATTGTCTCTCCCTCCTTCTGTCATCTTTCCAAACGTGAACTTTAATGTCTGGCTTCTGGACATCTTTATGAAGAAGCAACTGGTAAACCTGTGTGTCCATTAACATTTGCAGCAGCTTGGTCCTTGGTGCAATGGCACGATGTTGCCACCGTCTAATATAAAGCGCCTTGAGGCAACTGTTGTGATTTGGCGCTATATAAATAAAATTGAATTGAATTGAACCAGGGGGCCGGGAATCATGCAGGTCCAAGTTTGACTATCATTTCTACCTCTTCTTAAAGTCGATAAAGAGTTCTTTATACTGATGGCATGGAGTTGTGTTTAATGTGAGTTGTAAGGTCTTCGGGTTGTTACAGCTTCACCTTGATCACAAACTACGCCACCGTCGAACTAAAACATAACATAAATTTCAATGAAATAGTAAGACGGGTGAAATAAAGACAGAAAATTATCTATATAACATACAAAACATACCTCGCTGGCTGACCCATGCTTTGAGGGAGAAATGTGCACTTTGCAGATACTGTAAAGAAAAAACTTCCTCTGAATTAAATTGGTGTCTCCTGCTTCAAATGCCATGCTCCTACATCAACATTGGCGTGCATCTTCCTCAGGTGCACCGGTGGAACCAACATGCAGTACAATAGTTCCTGTCCCTGTTCGTATTGTGAGGGCAGCTTGTCCACAGTCTCAGCCCCAGTCATCCTGTCATCCAGGCAGTCCAGAGGGTCTGCTGATTAGTGTCAGGTGTAGATGTATCTTGTGTGTCAGCCAATTGAATCATGACAGAGCCAGTATCGACCAATGGGGGGAAAAAAAACTTTGAACAATAGTAAATCATCCCAGGAATAGCCAGCTAACCAAAATCACTCCAGAAGCACATCATCAACTCTCCCAGGAGGCCACAAAAGAACCCAGAACAACATTTAAAGAACTGGAGGTCTCACTTGCCTCAGTAAACATCAAAGTTCATGATTCAACAATAAGAAAGAGACTAAACAAAAATGGCATCCACACTAAAGCTCCAAAGAGAAAAGTACTGACAAAAAAGAATACAAAGGTTAGTCTCACATTTGCCAAAAGACATCTTGATGAACTATTCTGTTGACTGACTAAACAAAAGCTGCATTTTCCCAAGGTTTAAGTCCCTTAATAGATGTTGGATGGCCCAAAGAAAAGTAGTAGCCCTATCTACCACTAAAGTACTGTAGTATATAGCACGTATATGCTTATTTATTTTGTATTAAGTAGTATAGTAGTTTGTATGATTCTATTTTATGATTCAAAACAAAAATGATTTGTTTGGTCAGGTTATTTCATGTCAACATTAACTTGCTGAAACAAATGCTGAACAATTGGAATTGGTGCTGGTTTTCTCAGGCTGGATAATGTTATTATTACGGACTCTTGACATAAGACAAAGCCAGAAGAGTGCTTCCACTGTTCTGACACTAAACTATCCTCTTTCACACCAATTACCCCCACCCATTACTCAGCTCTAGTAAGAACATATTTGACACATTTAAGATATTTAACAATTGCTGAGGTATTTCTTAGTACTGTAGGAGATCTAACACTTCTATGACACACAATATTGCAACAGCTCAGCAAAACCTTCTAAAGAATAAACTGATGTTTCTTAAAGTGAACTTTACTGTTACAGTAATAATTTAATCAAGATTCATTAAAAAAAAAGTTAATTTATGAGTTACATAGATGTATCTTGGTTAACCTAATTTCCGCTTAATGTCTGCATGAGTGAGTCTTTGTGAAGCACATTACTCTAAGCGTTGCCCAAAACAGAAACACCATATCTATTTAATGTCCTAATCTAATGTGCTGTGGATGACTAAAGAATGGTGCTGGGCCTTTCCCACAATTTTATGCTTCCCTTGTCTTCACCACAAAAAAACTTGTTTATGTGTAAAGTTGAGTCAACTGCCCATGAAACAGCACATTTTCTATTCTATGATTTTTCTAATCCTCTGTCCCCACTTGATTCTTTATCTCACACTTGTTGGCAATCAGGTAATTAAGTACATTTGATTATCAGCATCTGGCTGTAAACAGTAAGGGTGTACTTCATTTGTCACACACTGCTTCTGCATTTTGGAACATGCGACCCATTCCTCTTGCCCGAAGTAAAGAAACAGAATGGAAAATTTAAAGGTCCTTTCACATAAAAAGCATATACAGTAGATGGTAGCATAGTGGTAACACTACACGCTTTTGGAACAGACGCCCTGTTTGGGAGTCTAACCCCGGACTTCTAACAAGGGCATCTGTATCCAGTGGGTCCCTAGGCTAGACCCCCCATGCTAACCAAGCCTATATCGAATATGTGCGAGAGACAGAGAACTGAAGCCATACCGGCTCGAACCTCACCCGGATTAACAATGTCCACGTGTTGGAGTCAAATTGTTAAATGTTGTCATTGTGTTACTTAAATTTGTAAGTCTTAGTTCAAACAGCAGGATCAAAGACCTTCCTTTGTCTCTGACCACCTCTCCAACCAGTTTGTTGGTGGGGGAGGCTATAGTGTTTTATTGTAGGGACATCTATGTGAGGGTTCTGTTTTCTTGGTTAGTAAGCTTCCTGCTTTTATGACCCTTTTGGTGAGCAGGAAGTCACACAAACGCACCCCCAACCACAAACACACACACACTCACATACATACAAACACACAGAAAACATTCTCGCACATACATACATACACACACACACATACAGACACGTGCTTATACGTGCACACACATACACACATAGTGCCTTATCTTTTGTGGCCATAGGGGGGTTTTACAATGGGAGGTGCTTGTGTGTATTGTAACTGTTTTCAATAAAAGGCGGCAAGCGGAGGCCAGAGTCGAGGTCGTCTGTGCTTGGATTCAGAGTGTTTTCCTGAGACATCGAGCGGGCCTTCCTTGCTAGCAAGTAAAAAACGGTTAAAGATTTTCGTCTCGTTTCCTTGCTTGTCATTAACGAGAATAAGTTTCTAAACCAGCAGGGCCTGTGGAAGCGCAGGCCCAACACCACGTTAGGTGATGAGGAACCAGGACACACATTCAGAAGAAGGAACTGCTCTCACGGCTAGAGATTGATGAGGCACAACACAAATGCTCCGTCAAGAGGGAGCCAGGACGACAGGTCAGTGTGAGAGGAACTAACTGGAAAAATAGGATCATGGCAAGCTTGAAACCTGGAAACTCCGCAGCCAGTTACCAACATTACGTGAATTACCCTCTGAAGGTCTGCTAGATAATGTGAATGCAGGACTACAGAAAATACCTACTGTGACCATTACCCAGAGTAACCAGCTGATCTGCACTATGGCAGCAGTGCAGAGATTCTTAGCTACAAGATGAACAGCTACAAGGAGCAGTACCCTCCATGGAGAAGGAGACTAGAGGCCAAGATCAAGGTATCACAGAGAGAAGTTAGCCAACTATTCTCTTCTTGCTCTTGACGAAGGCGGTCGCACTTTTCTCCTCTCCTCCTCTCCCTTAGCTTCCCTGCTTAGCCTCTTGTGTCCTTGTCTAGTCTCGTGTTTTTTGTATTACTTTTCCCTGGAACACACTCTCACAGTCTGTTCTCTAAAACCTAAAAGAGGAATTATGGATTTGATCAACTAGTCCCTAAATGCAATTGACACCCCTTTCTCAACGAGAAGTTTTGGCTTGGGTGAGCCTGAGTGCTGAAGATATCTACCTATTCGGAACCATGGTAACAGGGTTCTTGCTGATCGGAGCTGGCTTAGCCCTGACTTATCGAAGAATTAAGAAAGTGGAACCAGCTGTTCAAACCCCCACAAGGCTGCCCGCTGGGATTGAAATGATGGGAAGAGGCGTGAGTTTCTCAAAATGGGCTCATTGAGTGCAGCACGGATAAGATCTTGGAGAGGCTTACGGCTGCCATGAATACTCAGCATAAGATCTCTGAGTGCAGACTGGATTACATCTTGGAGGGGCTCGTTCGGAATAACATCTCTGAGCACAAATTGGATTACATCTTGGGGAGGCTCCCTGTGGTCGTGAGTTCTCAGAATCGGCTCTTTGAGCACAAGAATGACAACATCACAGAGCGCAAGTTTGATAACATCATGGAGAAGCTCACGGCTCTCCAACGGGAGATTGAGAGACCAGTGTTGGACTGTAGAACTGCTTTGAAATTCATATGAGCTGTTCGCACTGAAGTAAAAAACAACCATCACTTCATGCGGATACCCTTTCGGCGCTAGCTGCGGTCGCAAGGCTGGAGCCGAACAAAAACACCCTGATAACGACTGTGTTTAGTCTGTTCTTTCCCATTCCATGCAAGGCCACCTGGGTTGGCTGGAAGACTGTTTACTTAGCCTAGCAGGGCGAAGGACACTGTCTCAGCTGAACTCTGGACACGCACACACATACATATACACTGATATGCACACACTCATCCCCCCCTCCCTTTCCAAACGCCTTCGATGCTTGTTCCCTCCTAGGAACACGGCGGGTCTGAGCCCGCGCTGGAATGGTAGCCCTGGGCAGGATGACTGCTGTGTTTGCTTCGGATTACTCCTCACCCCCCACCCGATCCCGTGGCTTGTCACGTGTTCCATAATGTTGTGCTGTGGACATTTATGTGCTTTTTTGTACAGAGGAGTTTTTTTTGTTTCCTGTTCTCATGCTGTCCTCCCAGGAGCCCAGCATGAGTAGAGGTCTCTTTTTTTCCTCTTGTACTTTCCCATTGTAGTGTATATTTCAGTGGGTTTTTTTCTGTAACACTACCAATCTCCGACCTGTATCCCCATGTGATGTCTGTGTTGTGTGTGTAAGGTCGGGGGGGGTCCCATTTCACTGCAGGGCAACCTGCACATGGCGAATAAAGCCTTGATTGATTGATTGATTGAGCTGCAGAAAGGTGAAGTACAGCAAGCTGTCCATACCTGAGGCCTTGGAAACTGCCAAGCAACGACTCACAGCCTTGGCTTGAAGAGGCATACCAAAGAGAGAGAGGGCAGGAGAATAAACCAGTTGTTCTCTACAAAACCATCCAAGGTGTACTCCCAGTGGCATGAGAAGAATAGGGCGACCAACTTGTCCACAGCTTGGATTGATTACAAAAAGGCCTATGACTAGATACCCCACACCTGGATCCTGGAATGCCTAGAACTGTACAAGATCAACAGGACCCTAAGAGCCTTCATGAGGAACTCAGTGGGGATGTGGCGAACAACACTAGGGGCCAACTCCAAGCCCAACTTCAAGCCCATAGCACAAGTCACCATCAAGTGCGGAATCTACCAAGGAGATGCTCTGTCCATCTCTGTTTATTACAGAGAAATGGCTCTTTCCAAAATAAAAGCTATACTATACCCTTCTTTTGGGGTATATTCTCAGCAGCATATTAAACATATCAGGTCCCCATAAGGAGAATCATGTGCTAACGGCTGTCTAAATGACTCGGGTAAAGTTTGTAGCATGCGTGCTTGTTGTTTTTGTCTGCTTCCACTTGTCTTTGCACTAGGATGATGTCAGCATAAATGTGCAGTCATATTCGTTGTGTTCCCACTAGTGCTGTCAGCTTTAATCTCGTTAAAATGACATTAACGCCATAACGCGGCAAATCTCTGTTAACGAGTTACCGTGGATCGCCCCATACGTGGGGCTGGACGGCGTCAACACGTTAACAAGCTAGCTGCGCTAACACACTAGTTGAGCATTGCGTGGCACTGTTTTACTTTTGTCCATGACGCGCTTACCATCAGGGTCATGCTTCACATGAAAACCAAAATAGTTCCAAACGCCAGATCTGAATGAGGGTGGGGGAGGTTTAATTTCGGGTAGCATTGAGGAAGTTGCCATATTGTGTTTTGTTTTGTTTGGTTTTGTTTGGTTTTTTGTTTGGTTTTTTTGCCTGTCCCGTTTGGTTCTTTTGCCATCAGAATTATTGTCTAAAGGCCAAGAAAGATGCCCAACGGATTTACTTTACCAAATGGACCATCCCAGCCTTGCCATAATGGTCTATTTGATTCACCTTTTATTGTTTCTTTTATTTTTTATTTTCACTTGCTAGATATGGGACAGACTTGAATGAGGAACAGAAAAGGGAGAAAGGAAGAGGGGGGGAAAAAACAGCGGAGAAGAGGGACGGGGATAAAGGGCAAAAAACAAAAACCAACAAAATAAGCAGACAAAAAATACAAATATCAATCACCTGGATCACCTGTTGAGAAAGAAAAAAGAAAACAAGCTGAAGAAAACGAGAGCAATACAATAAACAACATGATGATGATCTATGGGAATATAACAGTAAATACTAAATGTTAAACATTATTGTGCAGCACGTAAGATCGACAGCGCACAGTGTGCTTTAAGGCAGGAGCCAAAAAGGGTGTAGTTTGTGTGTGTGAGCACCCGTGTGTACACCTGTGAGCATGAGCGTGCTTGTTTTTAAAAGGTTCCTACATGTAATGATCTGCTAGAGGGTGTGGGGGGGCCACAGCCCCGTTCACCAGGGCATGAAGCAGGTATGGAGGAGATCAAAACTCCAGACATCCAGAGGCCCTCAGAACACAAGAGACCAAGGAAGACCAACAGAGGGGCAGCCGCGCCAATATCCCAGAAAGAGCTGAGGAGAGTCCCGGATGAGGGGTCACTCAGCAGCCGCGGAGCATAAGCCGGGGGGGTTGCAGTAACGTGCCCGGGAGCTCCGCCGGCAGCCAGCTGTGCCAGAGTGACCAAGCCCCAGGCCGAGAGGCCAAGGGCACCCCACCCCCGAAGTGGCCCGAGTGAGCCCCAGGCTCCAGGCCCCGATAAGCAGCCACCAAGGAGTGAGCCGGTGTGTACCTGGACGCCCATCCCCGGACACAAAGACCCACCAACGCACCGATGTCTGAGGGCGTCTGCCACTTGCAGGGGAAGTGGTGGGGGGAGATAGGCCTCCATACCTTGGAGGGCCGGAGATGTCCCCAGAGAGGTGGTGTCTGATACCCGACCTGACATATGGACACAGACATACAGGCACACACAGATACAAACATCCATTCCCACCCTCATGCTCTCATATGCAATTACTCAACACTCACCCAACGTGGAGACAGACATAAAGAGACACTGTACACACAATTACACTCCCCAAGCGTACTCTAAGCCCCGGGTCTAGGTACCCTTGCCCCTGAAGGGGGAAACTGCACCCAGACCCAGGTGGTGTTACCCTTTTCCCTGCGGTGGGGAGATGCAGACCGCCATGACTCCGCAGCAGCAGGGAGGTTCCACATTCCAGACCCCAGTCGGACGGCCAACTTCTCCTGCTAGCCACCCCCCCCGCTCCAGCAGGCCGCAGAGAACGGGGGTGTGAGAAGACTCCAAACCTCCATCCGCCCGCTCATATGTAGTGTTGCCATGTTGCAACGAGCTTAGCTTCTGTCTTGCTAGCTTGCACTGCGCTCAGTGGATCTGCACTCGACAGTGCCGCCTAGGCGGAGTAGTCGAACGCAGATCCACTGAGCGCTCAACACAGACAGCATCGTCAGAAGAAAAGTTGATAAAATAAATAAAACATTTTGTATTGTTCGATACATATGCGTACCGAACCGAAAGCACTGTATCGAACGGTTCAATATCTTTACGAACATTGTTGCACCCCTAGTATATATATATATATATATATATATATATATATATATATATATATATATATATATATATATATGTGTGTGTGTGTGTGTGTGTGTGTGGAGCGAGGAGAGTAATCCACCTGGTGAGAAACTTTATGACATTGTTGACTGAGATGACAAGTGAGAGATCGTTTTATTTTGATTTCAAGCAATGCAGCATAATAATTATTTTTATGTGCTTAACAAACACATTGATGGACAGAGCCTGATCAGTGCTCTGTATGTGGCTAATTTAGTGAGTCAAAAACAACAATGGCAGTATCCGAGTTGAGGGGCGATTCCACAAAAAATTTCCAGCTCACCTCCATCCCTCACATCCTGCTTGAGGAAAAAGGATTCTCAGAAGCAGAGGAATAATTACGAAGCCGTGTGCTGCAGCCTCAAACAATCTTTTTTCCAGTTTTGTGACTTTCCAACGCTGCAGTGTCCAGCACTTCCACCTCGATGGTGCCCAGCACTTCCCTGCTGCTCACTGGAGGGCTTACTGTCCAGCTCATCTGAGGTTCTGTGTCTGGGCCTGTTAGAGGCATTATTATTTTCTTTTGTTTTGTTTCTGGGACAGAGAATAATAAAGTTTCTTGTTGAGGTTTTGAGCCACTAAACTGAAGAACTGAACTAGGTGACTATTTATATTTCTCAGCTAGCTAACTTACAGTCTTTTTTTCTCAGCCTGTAAATTGAGAAATATATAAGAGAAATAAGACTGTTGGTAATGTTCCACAGGCTGCTCCCCTAGAGATTGGTGTTCCCCCAAAGAGTCTGAGGCTGGTTCTTCACCTGTGCCAATCCGCAGAGTGAGTGTGGCTGAGGTCCAGCCTATTTTTGCATCCAACCTAGTTCTAAGAGTGCAGTGTCACCAGGACCCAACCAGTTCCTGCACTTATTCAACTTCCCAGGGTGAAGGTGGCTGAGGTCTAGGCAATTTCTGCTCCCGTTCCTGTCCCCAGAATGAGAGAAAGTCCTCAGCCCCAGTCACCAGAGCAGTCAGCAAGCCCTACACAACCACAGCCGGAGCAACTTGAGCGGGTTGTGAGCAATGTTCAGTATGAGAATCCAGTGGAACCTGCACAGCCCTGAATTCTTAATCGTCCCAACAACATGGACCCAGCAGACTCAGTTTTGCGTGAGCGGCAGCAGACAATTTTTTATTTTATTTTTTTTAAAGGAAATGTTGAGGTGGGACTCTTGGCAATATCACTGGCTTAAATGCAGCCCCAAAACATGAAAAAGCCTACAGGAAATTTTGCAGATCGTTGTAGAAACCTGCTGTTGTACTTTCCTCTTGAAATTATTTTTTGCAACAGGCTAGGTACAGTTACAAGATACAATTTAAGATCCTCCATCCATCTTCTTCTGCTTATCTAGGGCCAGTTCATGGGGGCAGCAGCCTAAACAGAGAAGCCCAGACCTCCCTCTCCCGGGCACCTCCTCCAGCTCCCCTCCAGGAAACAACAAGGGGTTCCTAGGCCAGCTGAGGCATCTCCCGGATGGCCGTATCTCTCACCCTATCTCTAAGGGAGAGACCAGCCACCATTTGGAGGAAGCTCATTTCTGCCGCTTGTATCCGATATCTTGTTCCTTCTGTCACTACCCACAGCTTGTGACCATAGGTGAGGGTAGAGACATACATCGATCGGTCAATTGAGAGCTTCGCTGCCGAAGTACCTCCGACAGGACACTCCGAGGGACACGGTTGAATGGCTTCTCCAGGTCCACAAAACATGTGTAGACTGGTTAGGCAAACTCCCATGCACCCTCAAGTATCTTCGAGAGGGTAAAGAGCTTGTCCAGTGTTCAATGACCAGATCAAAAACTGCATTGTTCCTCCTGTATCCGAGGTTCGACTAATGGATGGGCTGTCCTTTCCAGCACCCTGGTATAAACTTTCCCAGGAGGGCTGAGGAGTGTGATCCTCCTGTAGTTGGAAGACACCCTCCGGAGAAACCAGTCTTCAAATCGCCTGATGGTTTGCATGAATTTCTTTGAGGCAGTCCGATAGTCTTTTTTCATGTTTTTGCTTCAGCCACTCCCCAACCCCCATTCCGCTTGGGCTGTCGGTAGCTATCAGCTGCCTCCGAAGTCCCACAGACTAACCAAGCTTGATAGGACTCCTTCTTCAGCCTGGTGGCTCCCTTTACTTCTGGTGTCCACTATTTAGTTCAGAAGTCACCATGACACGCACAAACCACCTTGCGGCTGCAGCTCAATGCTGCAGCTTCGGCAATGGAGGTGCCGAACATGGTCCATTCAGACTCAATGTCCCCAGTCTCCCTTGGAATGCTATCGAAGCTTTGCCGGTGGTGTGCATTCAAGATCTCAGAGACCGGGGCCTCTGCCAGGCATTCCCAGCGCACCCACACTATACATTTAGGTGCGCCAGGTCTGTCCTGAATCCTCCCCCCGCCACCTGATCCAACTCACCGCCAAGTGGTGATCAGTTGACAGCTCGGCCCCTCTCTTTACGCTAGTGTCCAGAACATATGGCCGCAGGTCTGGTGATACGATTACAAAATCGATCATCAACCTGCAATCTAGGGTGGGCCCAGCCAGGCCTCATGGACTAAATATAATCCATGGGGCCTGGCCCCAGGAAGAAGTTTATATTCAGTATATGAGTTTATATTCATATACTGAAGTTTATATTCAGTATATGAAGATAAACTTCTTCCTCCCAGACGCTCGCCCTCAGACACCCTTCCCATGCCTGGGTCCAGAACGGGGCCTCAGTAACCCTATCCTAGGTGACAGAGTGAACTGTTCCCTTGATTGTATACTCATATAGGGGTCTTTTGAATCACTATTTGTCTGGTCCCTCACCTAGGACCAAGTTCCCATTGGAGACCCTACCAGGGGGGCAAATGTCCCCCAACAACAAGCCCCTGATGTCATGGTTCTCAAGATTCGCCTCTCCCAACAGGGCAGAACTGGACCTTGATTTCCCGCCTATGAACCCGCCCTGAACACACACCTGTGGCTCATTTACACTAATGCTAATGCTACACTAATGGCAGACTACTTAAGATGGCAAGAGAGGCTGCTTCGTCACACTACCTAGCATCAGTGTAGCCTAGCCTTTTGAGTATTTCAAAAGGCTAGAGCCTTTTGAAATAGAGCATCCTCCTAACGTTATTTTCCTCTGTGTACAGGCCTTCTAGATTCCCTGCCCGTCTTCCCTGCCGTCTGGATTCCTGTGATTGTGTGCGAGTGAGCATGAGCATTTTGGAGTGGACTATCTGAGTGAGGTGTGGATTGAGTTGAAGAGGAGCGTGTGTGCACCTGCCTTGGACCTTCCCTCCCCTTTTGACCCCCCTCCACTCCCTGGAGCCCCGTGTTATCTGTCTCACTGTATATACAGGGAGTGCAGAATTATTAGGCAAATGAGTATTTTGTCCACATCATCCTCTTCATGCATGTTGTCTTACTCCAAGCTGTATAGGCTCGAAAGCCTACTACCAATTAAGCATATTAGGTGATGTGCATCTCTGTAATGAGAAGGGGTGTGGTCTAATGACATCAACACCCTATATCAGGTGTGCATAATTATTAGGCAACGTCCTTTCCTTTGGCAAAATGGGTCAAAAGAAGGACTTGACAGGCTCAGAAAAGTCAAAAATAGTGAGATATCTTGCAGAGGGATGCAGCAGTCTCAAAATTGCAAAGCTTCTGAAGCGTGATCATCGAACAATCAAGCGTTTCATTCAAAATAGTCAACAGGGTCGCAAGAAGCGTGTGGAAAAACCAAGGCGCAAAATAACTGCCCATGAACTGAGAAAAGTCAAGCGTGCAGCTGCCAAGATGCCACTTGCCACCAGTTTGGCCATATTTCAGAGCTGCAACATCACTGGAGTGCCCAAAAGCACAAGGTGTGCAATACTCAGAGACATGGCCAAGGTAAGAAAGGCTGAAAGACGACCACCACTGAACAAGACACTCAAGCTGAAACGTCAAGACTGGGCCAAGAAATATCTCAAGACTGGTTTTTCTAAGGTTTTATGGACTGATGAAATGAGAGTGAGTCTTGATGGGCCAGATGGATGGGCCCGTGGCTGGATTGGTAAAGGGCAGAGAGCTCCAGTCCGACTCAGACGCCAGCAAGGTGGAGGTGGAGTACTGGTTTGGGCTGGTATCATCAAAGATGAGCTTGTGGGGCCTTTTCGGGTTGAGGATGGAGTCAAGCTCAACTCCCAGTCCTACTGCCAGTTTCTGGAAGACACCTTCTTCAAGCAGTGGTACAGGAAGAAGTCTGCATCCTTCAAGAAAAACATGATTTTCATGCAGGACAATGCTCCATCACACGCGTCCAAGTACTCCACAGCGTGGCTGGCAAGAAAGGGTATAAAAGAAGAAAAGCTAATGACAAGGCCACCTTGTTCACCTGATCTGAACCCCATTGAGAACCTGTGGTCCATCATCAAATGTGAGATTTACAAGGAGGGAAAACAGTACACCTCTCTGAACAGTGTCTGGGAGGCTGTGGTTGCTGCTGCACGCAGTGTTGATGGTGAACAGATCAAAACACTGACAGAATCCATGGATGGCAGGCTTTTGAGTGTCCTTGCAAAGAAAGGTGGCTATATTGGTCGCTGATTTGTTTTTGTTTTGTTTTTGAATGTCAGAAATGTATATTTGTGAATGTGGAGATGTTATATTGGTTTCACTGGTAAAAATAAATAATTGAAATGGGTATATATTTGTTTTTTGTTAAGTTGCCTAATAATTATGCACAGTAATAGTCACCTACACACACAGATATCCCCCTAAAATAGCTAAAACTAAAAACAAACTAAAAACTACTTCCAAAAACATTCAGCTTTGATATTAATGAGTTTTTTGGGTTCATTGAGAACATGGTTGTTGTTCAATAATAAAATTATTCCTCAAAAATACAACTTGCCTAATAATTCTGCACTCCCTGTATGTATAAATCCTCACTTGGTGCCAGATTGTAAATAAACCCTCACCTTCTCTCTAAACTTCAGAGTCCTGCGAGTGAGCCCTCTGCCTAATAATCTGTGACAGAACGATCCAGCCACTATGGACTCAGCGGATTCTGACCCTGTTCAACGGGCTCTCCTCACTCAGGAAGCCCTGCTGGAGCAGCACAAGAAGAAGATGCTCCACCACATTAATAAAGAGCTCTCCGCCCTCATATAGGGTCTCGCCCAGCGCACACCCCTGGTAAGCCGACTTTCTCCGAGCATAAATCAATCTCCGTGTGTAAGTCCCTCTCCATCTCCGAGTCCCCAGGCCGCTGCTACACCCCCAACCCTCCCGCTGCCTGGCTAGAAGCCCCGGGGAGGACGATGCCAAGCCCTGAGCTGTTTACAAGTGAGCTAGAGTAATGTTCCGGTTTTCTTGCCCAAGTCTCCTTGTTTTTTCGCCAGCAGAACAAAACATATGCCAGGGACGATGCCCGGATTGCTTTCTTTGTTCCGCTGCTATGAGACTGCATGCTCCAGTGGGCTCAGGAATTATTGAAAACTCTGCCGAATATCTCCTATCCCGAGTTCCTGTCTGAATTCAAAGGCGTGTTTGAAAAGGACGGCGGGCCCTCTGCTGCTGCACAGCGTCTACTAAATCTAAAACAAGGTAAACGCACTATAGTTGACTTCTCAATTGACTTCCGCATTCTCGCTGTAGAGACCGGGTGGAGTGAAGAGGCAGTAAAGAAGGTTCTGCTCAACAATATTTAGGAGGATTTGAAGGATGAGCTCATAACGAGAGAATTGCCATCATCTCTCAGCTTTTTAATGACCCTGTGCATTCACGTTGACGAGCGTCTGCGAGTGCACCGCGGGACGTGACACTCAGTTTCCCAGAATGCTCCGCTCAGTGTTGGGATTGTTGCTGGAAGTGCTGCTTCACCACAACAGCCGGCCTCGATGGATGTGAGTCCCAGCGAGGCGGAGCCGATGCAAATCGGACGCGCCCGGCTTACGCCAGCGGAGAGGCAGCGCCATTTCATGGCCGGTGAGTGTTTATACTGTGGCCGTCACGGACATTTCATCGCCGTTTGCGCCACACAGGCAAAAGGGCATGCTCGCCAGTAAAAAGGGGGGTACTGGTGGGCGAAATAAACATTGCACATTCCCCTCCTCGTCTTTTGTTGCAAGCTAGGCTCACTGCTCACACCGCCACTCACTAACTCAAGGCTTTGAGAGACTCAGGTGCAGAACAGAGTTTTATTGATG
Source organism: Perissodus microlepis (assembly GCF_051167445.1). Lineage (NCBI taxonomy): Eukaryota > Metazoa > Chordata > Actinopteri > Cichliformes > Cichlidae > Perissodus > Perissodus microlepis. Next base: position 37,675,087 of record NC_140474.1, on the reverse strand, counting down.
CATCACTTGCTAAAAAACTGGGCTTAACTATTGAACCTCTGCCTCATGCTCTTCGAGCCTCATCTCTGAATGGACAGCGTTTGCCTGATGTCACCCACGTTACTGGACCTGTCACTCTGTGTTTGTCTGGAAATCACTCTGAATTAATCAGTTTGTTTGTTTTCAAAGCCCCGCTAACGCCGCTTGTCTTGTCTGTAGTTCTTGGCTATCCTTGGCTATTGCAACATAATCCACTAATTGATTGGCAGGCTGGCTGTGTGTCTAGATGGGGGGAAGGATGCCACATGACGTGCTTAAAATCCGCCATTCCATCCGTCGGCTCCCCTGCGTCACCCCCACAGATTCCTCCGGATCTAACGGCAGTTCCTTCAGTGTACCATGAACTAGCGGAGGTGTTTAGTAAGGATCGCACTCGTTCTCTTCCCCCACACCGGCCTTATGATTGTGCCATTGATTTGTTACCAGGAGCCCCGCTGCCTACCAGCCGACTCCATAGCCTATCACAGCCAGAAAGAGAAGCCATGGAGGAGTACATTACCGACTCACTGGCTGCGGGAATCATTCAGCCATCTACTCCCTTGGCAGTAGGATTTTTCTTTGTTGACAAGATAAGTCCCTCTGGCCATGCATTGACTATCGGGGCTTGAATGCAATCACTGTCAAGAATAAATACCCGCTGCCCCTGCTGACCTCAGCGTTTGAGCTACTCCACGGGATGAAGATATTCAGTAAACTTGACCACCGGAGTGCTAATCATTTGGTTCGCATTAGGGAGGGGGATGAGTGGAAGACGGCATTCAACACCCACCTGGGACATTTTGAATATCTCGTCATGCCTATGGATTAACAAATGCCCCAGCAGTCTTCCAAGCTCTCGTGAATGACATCCTCAGAGACTTCATCAACCACTTTGTTTTCGTCTACCTAGACAATATACTCATCTTCTCCAGGTCAGTGGCAGAACATAAAAGACATGTCAAACTGGTATTACAAAGATTGTTGGAAAACCGCCTTTTTGTCAAAGCAGAGAAGTGTGAGTTTCATGTAAACACTGTTTCCTTCCTTGGTTTCATAACTGAGCAGGGGAACTTGAGACCGGATCCTGGAAAGGTCAAAGCGGATTTGGAATGGCCCACACCCCCAAACCACAAGCAGCTTCAACGTTTTTTGGGGTTTGCAAATTTCTACCGTCGCTTCATTTGTGACTTCAGCAAAATTGTCTCACCTCTTACTTACCTCACTTCCCCTAAGGTTCCGTTCCAGTGGGGGCAGGCAGCCACTGAGGCATTCAATCATCTGAAACAACGTTTTGCCTCCGCCCCCATCCTCTCCCAGCTGGATCTCAACCAACCCTTCATCGTGGAGGGGGATGCCTCAGATACAGGCGTGGGAGCCGTCCTCTCTCAGAAGACTGAAGGTAAACTCCATCCATGTGCTTACTTCTCTCGTTGTCTTTCACCCGCAGAGTGAAACTACGATGTTGGCGACATCAAACTGGCACTGGAGGAGTGGCAGCACTAGCTGGAGGGGACGGCACAGCCTTTCATTGTGTGGACCAACCACAAGAACCTCGCCTACCTTCAGGCAGCAAAACACCTCAACGCATGTCAGGCCAGGTGGGCGCTTTTCTTCACCCATTTCAATTTCTCCATTACTTACAGGCCCGGGTCCCAAAATGTCAACGCAGAGGCTTTATCACGTCAGTTTCCATCCTCTGAGGGGGATCGGGAGGAGGCGTCGATCTTGCCTCCTGGCTGTGTCATAGGAGGCCTCCCTTGGGAGATTGAGTCGATGGTGCGGCAGGCCCAGCATACCGAACCTGATCCGGGGACAGGACCCCCCAGGGCGGCTCTACGTCCATTCGTCGGTACGAGCCCAGGTGCTCCAACAAGACACAGCAAGATTTTCATGTCACCCTGGAATCCAACGCACTGTCTCCTTTCTGGAAAGCTCTTTCTGGTGGCCGTCTTTAGCCCAGAATGCCCGAGAATATGTGAAAGCCTGTACCACCTGCACCCAAGATAAGTCACAAAACACTCCCCCGGCGGGCTTACTTCTGCGGCCCACCTAAAAAGGATAAAACCTGGATGTGCAATGTTGTACTTCTTAAAGAAAATGAATGTATATGATAAAGAGAAAATGATGTTGAGAAAGTCACATGAAATCACAAAGATACAAGAAATATATCTTATTAAAAATGACATGCAATATCTTTAATTCATAACTTTCAAATTTCATACCTAAAGCTAATTTAAACAAATTTAAGGAAAGAGAAACAAGAGATTTTCTTTTTCAATTTAATTTGAGATGCTAGCTTTGTGAGGACCCAAATGAACTTCCATCAGTGGCACTCACAGTGTCCTTACTGACACCAGAAAATGCAGAGTCATCCTGTTCATGGGTCATTCTTTTGAGCATATTGATGAAATATGATATGTGACAAGTACATAACAGGAACTCATTTTATTTTTTAATTCAGATAACTCAAATGTAAAAGAGCAAGAAAACATTTTATAAAGCTTTAATTATTCCAGTAATAGAATATTCCCATTTGAAATATTTTTTTAAAAGATTGCTGTACATCTGCAAAAATACAAAAACAAAAGAAAATCATCCCTCTAAGCCACTCATCCAAGTTCATCTGGTTTCACCATGCTATATATAACCATGCATATTAAGCTTAACTAAAGGAGTCAAAGGAATGATTTGAAAGACTGGACACGGTTATTTGCTGTTTTTTCCAGTCAGATAAAGTGATCATCTGTTACTGCTTACATTTTTGATTGCCATTTGCTTCTGTTTTGCACAGAGTTAAACAAGCATGAAATGTCTGATTGCATCCTTTTTGCTGTTTCTATGGTACGTGTCAGAAGGACAGTATAAAATCAGGAGTCAGCGTACGAACCAGCAGCATCTCAGAAGAGAGACTAAGCTACAGAAGGCTTAACCACAGCCATGGATACTGTCAAACATCAGAAAAAGAATACTTCAGGTAAACATTAAATGCTACTAGCTGCACACACTAACATTATTTTACTTAAATTATAGCAATGTCCTTTCTGATTATGTTTTTTTCCAACAGCACTCAAAAAATCTAAGTCTGTGAAGAACATCAATCATTACACAAATGTACGCGGTCTGCCTTCTATCGAGAAGATTGTGAGCTCAGTGGAGGACACCCCCAGGCCCATCAGCACCCAGATCATTGGTACAATCCCAGAATGGATCAAAGGAAACTTCCTGAGAAATGGGCCCGGAAAGTTTGAGATCGGAAACCACAAGTGAGTGCTGCATCTTTGTGTGTTTATCCATTCGCTTCAGACATCATGAAGCTCACTCTGCTCTGCATTGCATCTGTTTCTCTACAGATTTAACCACTGGTTTGATGGCATGGCTCTCCTGCACCAGTTCAAAATATCAAATGGGCAAGTGACTTACAAAAGCCGCTTCCTGTCCAGCGACAGCTACCAGACCAACAAGGAGCACAATCGCATTGCGATATCTGAGTTTGGGACTGTAACCATGCCGGACCCCTGTAAAAATGTCTTCCAGCGCTTCCTGTCAAGATTTGAATCACACAGTGAGTATCTTGAAGACAAAGCAGCCTGTTGATGCACTTGCTATAGAATAAGTAATTCAAAGCTTTCTTTCCCTCTAGAGCCCACAGACAATGCCAATGTGAGTTTTGTGACCTACAAAGGTGACTATTATGTCAGTACAGAAACCAACATCATGCACAAGGTGGACCCTGACACACTGGAGACTGAAAAGGTACCATAAGTGTAATGATATACGTGCAGCTGAAGTTTTAGTGGCACATGTATCAAACTGTAAAAGCAATAAAAACTGCAAACCTTTTGTGCCATTGCATTTGTTTGTATTAGGTGGACTGGAGCAAATTCATTGCTGTGAATGGAGCCACAGCACACCCTCATACCGAGCCTGATGGTACGACATACAACATGGGAAATTCCTACACCTCGAAAGGTATTTAAGAAACATCAGATCCATTTCCACACTACAGGTTACGGATCAAAGATCTAACAGTATCTGGCATGACAGGATCATACTACAACATTATCCAAGTGCCACCAACCAAGAAAACAGAAGATGAAACCCTGGAGGGAGCCACAGTGCTGTGCTCGATTCCTTCAGTGGACAAGACCAAACCTTCATACTATCACAGCTTTGGTGAGCAAAAAGTCTCATGCAGTGAAGCATGCACATCTTGAATTTGGGAATAAAAAAGCACAGGTATCACAATGGAGTGGTACTCTGAGGTGATGTATGGAATGAAAATGATTTCAATCATTGGTTTTCTTATAGTCCTATAGTCTTACTGGAGCTGAGTCCCGCTGCAAAGAATCATAAATAGAAACTTCTTATTTCGTTATAGCAATGTCTGAGAACTACGTGGTGTTCATTGAACAGCCCATCAAGCTGGACCTGCTGAAGATTGTGACAGGCAAGCTAAGAGGAAAAAGTATCAGTGATAGCATATTCTGGGACCCGAAACTCAACACAATCTTCCATCTGATCCACAAACACTCTGGGAAGGTAGGACTCTAACATGCAAAAATGAACTAAGTGATTAAGTAAGGTAAACTTAATTCACAATAAAAAGTATTCTTCCAAGTCTCATAAGTATTGTTCCTGTGACTTGATTGAATTTTGAGTTAAGTTTTGGTCATCTATTTTTAATGACTGCATTTTATTTTTCTTCTAAGAGAGATACTGAATTTAGGTGAATATTTGAATGCAAAGATAGGGTTAGGGTACAAATGTGAAGATATGAAAGCAGTGTTTTGTTGCAAATGCAAGATAAAAGCAACAATAAAAGTGCAATAAAAACATTTTTGTCAAATCAGCAAATAATCATGACAAATAATACTAATCTGAATACGGATTATGGTAGCATAACTGAAAAATAAAGAGGAAGGGGCTAAAAGCAAGTTTCCGTCTGACACCTGATGCTCTGTATCAATAGGTAGAGTGCTAGATGATTTATGTTACAAAGATTTCAGAAGAAACAAATAAATGTTCAGTTTAGTTAATAAAACTTTTTTTTTTTGCATTTGCAGAAATGTGAAATAATATTTAAGTCACATTAATAAAATATTAAGTACAATTATTTGACTTGAGCTAGAACGCAGAACTGAACTAGTGCCACAGTGCATTTCCATTGTTGTTTTTGTGTTTCAGGTAAGCTCCATCAAGTATCTTGCAAAGCCACTATCAACCTTCCATCAGATCAATGCATTTGAGGAGGATGGATTCTTGATCATAGATTTGTGTGCATCAGATGATGGCCAGGCAATCACAAACTACAACATCCAGAACATGCGCAAGTCTGGAGAAGCTCTTGATGAGGTAAGTTAGTTAAGTAAAGCTCATTACTAACTTTCCTGTGCAGTTTATGGAAAATCCTTAGGCTGCTTTTGGTTTATCTGAAGAAAAGATGGTTTGTTGAAGTTAACAAGATCTTTCTCGTCAGGTGTACAACACCTTGAGTAGAGCTTTCCCCCGGCGATTTGTGCTGCCTCTCAATGTTGACCGCGACACACCCTACAACCAGAACTTGATTACCCGGCCGAACAGCATAGCTACTTCTGTAAGAATTGCCAAGAACAAGGTATTAATGTACAGCCATCAGCACGTTACAGAATGCATGTGTTTAATTTCTCCGTTTCATTTTACTTTTTCACACAAACATTAAGATTTTATCAGTCTTAAGGTAGTTAAAATTTACATGCTTTAACAAACCTACTTCTTCTTTCTCTGGAACTTATTTACATTCTGACTTCTATATAAACGCTTAATTGGACTTTGCTATTAAAATGTTAACATGTAGCACTTTCACTACCTGAATCTCAGTGATTACATCGATCTTGGTTCAAGAGTTGGGAGTTCGCCTTGTAATCGGAAGGTTGCCTGTTCGAGCCCCGGCTTGGACAGTCTCGGTCGTTGTGTCCTTGGGCAAGACACTTCACCCGTTGCCTACTGGTGGTGGTCAGAGGGCCCGGTGGCGCCAGTGTCCGGCAGCCTCGCCTCTGTCAGTGCACCCCAGGGTGGCTGTGGCTACAATGTAGCTGCCATCACCAGTGTGTAAATGTGTGTGTGAATGGGTGGATGACTGGATGTGTAAAGCGCTTTGGGGTCCTTAGGGACTAGTAAAGCGCTATATAAATACAGGCCATTTACCATTACCTGTGTTGCTTTTTTTGTTTTTTTAAACCTGTGCAGGTGTTCTGTACCCATGAGGACCTCCATGGGGAGGATCTCCATGAATACGGAGGTCTGGAGTTTCCTCAGATCAACTATCACAAATTCAACACCCATCCCTACCGCTACTTCTATGGCTGTGGCTTTAGACACCTTGTAGGGGACACGCTGATTAAGATGGATCTCCACGGAAAACGCATGAAGGCATGTTGTTTTATTGGAGCAAAGAAAAGAGAGCTCGCATTTCCAATCTGTGGAACAAGTTAACCCCCACAACTGAAATCAACAGTTTCCCGATAGAACCAATTATATATGTTTCTATTTTAGTTCATTCACAGAGAGCGCAACTCACCCCAAAGGGGAAAGGGTTATATTAAAGCGTTTTATGCTGATGTCAGCCTTGGTAATATAGAAATCTAGTGTAGTATATTATTGTAGTATATTGTAGTATGTATATGTAGTAACTTTTTGTGTCATTGTGAAATTATATAATGTTGTATTGAAAAACAACAGGCCTTAGTTATATACCAGGCCTCAGGGGAGGCCTCAGGGGAGGCCTGGTATATAACTAGTATAAGACTGAAGACAATCCATAAAAAATGTGGGTAATATGGAGTTAACAAACAGTAAACAAAGTTAGAGAGGACTGTCCCACAGGTATTGAGATAGCATTGTTATTGTGATTTTTCTTTTATCATCATGAATGTGATATAAATGTGATATTGTGACAGCCCTGGTGTGTAAATGTTCCCTCACAGGTGTGGGAACATCCTGGTCAGTATCCATCTGAGCCGGTCTTTGTTCCCTCTCCTAATGCTACAGAGGAGGATGATGGTGTCATCATGTCTGTGGTCATCACTCCAGACGAGGTTAGTCAGGCTCAGCCATTTTGGACAGGGTACTCTTTATAGATACAGTTTCCTCATACAAATGTAAAACATGGCTGAGCACGAGCTTGGAGATCGTGCCGTTGTGTTTTCTACACTGTCTTGTACACCAAGTATTTCTTTACCCATGTCTCTGTTCTCTCCAGGATAAGAGTACATTCCTTCTGGTGTTAGATGCCAAGACATTCGAGGAGCTGGGCAGGGCGGTGGTACCTGTCAACATCCCCTATGGCTTCCACGGGACATTCAATGCCACGGCTTAGACGTCTGATGGATGTACATGTGACTTCACGGGGACACACCTACACTGTGTACATGTTGACTTAAAAGCAAAGACCCTCACTTAAAGAATTCCTTTATGCTATTTCAATGCATGAAATAGCAGATATAAAAACACTTTTTATAACCTAACCCTGCTTTAAACCTCTCCACAATTTTATCCCTTACCTCTCAGTTGTGTTCCTTGATCATCATGATGGATTTTGGTCACTCTCACAAACATCGGAGGCCTTTACAGAACAGCGTAAAGGGGACTGAATAAATACTCACACCACACTTTTCAAATTTTTATTTGTGAAAAATGTTGAAAACCATATATCGTTTTCCTTCCACTTCACATGCTGAAGTATGCTTTACTTTGTGTTGATGTACCATGAAATTCTCTCAAAGTGTGAAGTATGGAAAACTTTAAGCGTTATGAATACTATTTCAAGGCACAATAATTTGCAGCGTAAAAAATTATTAGAGTGATTAGAGACTACATAAAATGTTTTTTATTTTATTGTGTGGCTTTTTTGAACATGTTAAAGTAATAGAATAAGCTTATTTAATCAAACCCTTTCCTATTATTTGTACTAATAATCATCACTGTTTCTTCATGTTTATACCATATGCTATCATAAATCCTTCCTTTTAATCTGTCACATGTGTTTGGCTGTGTTACTCCAGATACATATACATAAACACATAGATACACCACATACATGTGTGTGTACGCAAACACATATGGTGTGGCTCAGGAGGTAGAGCAGGTCATCTGCTGATTGGAAGGTTGGTGGTTCGATCCGAGTTGCTCTCCGATGGAGGGATTCGTGGTCCAGAATGTTATTTTCTTTGCCCAATACTGAAATGCTTATTTATTATATTTTTTTCCAGCCTATTTTATCATCTGTTATAACACCAAAAAACGTATGTTCATGAACTCTTTCAATTTCCACAACATCTGTCTGCACATGTGAGTTTATTTGAGAATTCCCAAATCATTGATTGTATCAGATGCTTTTCAAAGACCTAGGAATACTCTGGCCAGTGTTGGGGAGTAATGGAATACATGTACCGACGTTACGTATTTAAAATACAAAATATGAGTAACTGTATTCCGTTACAGTTACTGTTTAAAAAGGTGATATTCAGAATACAGTTACTTTGTTGAAATAAATGGATTACACGGCGGTCTTTTCCTGTTCCATATGTTAGGCTATGCCCTCTCCATTTTTGGTAACCTCTACTTGTGGCCCGCTTAATGGCGTGAAGAAATTTTTTTTTAAAATTATTATTCAAAAATGATTTAATATGAAGGCAATAGGTGTTACAGGCATAGCCCTAAAGAATGTAGCTTGATGGGCAGTGTAGTCCGTGCTGCAGGGAGAATGGACTGCCAAACCTGCCAAACCCATTATGTGTGAAAAAGGAGAGTGGAAAATTACGAGCTGTCACCGAGCAGCAACGGGAGATGGAACCATGTAAATATAATTGTCACGGCTGGGGCAGCAGTTGTGTGGTGATGATAAGGAGGATCCAAGGAGCACAGGCAGACATACACTATAAATACACACAAGGAACTGAGGGAATGACACACCAGAGGGGTACACAGCTGAACCTAATTAGACATGACCAGACACAAGTAAAACATGAAACTCACAGACTGTTTTACAACACAAACTCGGGGACACGAACAGAGCACAAGGGGAAGACACTGATAAAACACTGAACACCAGAATCAAACCCTAAGAACTAATACAAAATCAGAAGAAACTAAAGAATAATAACAATAAACTCAAAACAATGGGTCACCGATCCAGGACCATGACGATAATAATAACCACTGCAGCCAAAAAGAGTGCCTGACAAGCCCACTTGTAAGTAAGCTGTTAAGACTCGACTGTACGCTGTGTTCGTGTTTTCCTCTGAAACAATAAGTTCTGTTGGAGCAGCCTTTCAACGCCTCTCTCTGTCTCTCGCTAGCAAAGTTGACCCAGACAACAAAGTAAAGCTAGTTTTCAGCTACGAGCCCGACACGAACCCGACGTATTAGCCAGAGGTCCCTTTACTACGGTTCGGAGCCGCGGACCTGTTTTATATACGCGCGAATAGTTTTCTATACGAGATCGCTGCAAAAAGTGCAGCCTTACCTAATGTCCACCTACTGTTACTCATTTATATTAAGATTTAAACATCTAGTTGGTGTTGGTATGGAGAGTAACCTTCAGTAACAATTGGAGAATTGTGGAAGTAGAGAAACAGGCTTGTAATATGTGAAGTGGTGCCTATCCCCAAATTTATGGATTGGAGACCAACTTTGAGTTAGTGTCTTGCCTAAGGGATTGAACCACCAACCTTAAATGTATCCCATATAACATCCCTTAATATATTAGTGTTTATTATTTTACTATACTACTATAATATACTATACTAGTACTTTCTTCATACCCGTATAATATAGATCAATTTATTTTTGTTTTTTGTCATTATTTTCTACTTCTTTTGTTCTTTGTTTTATGAATTTTCTTTTCTAAATGTACTTGTATATTGTTCACATGTTGAAATAAATTACCAATCAATCAATCAATCAATTCCTTATACAATGTATTTTTCTTTTCACATGCATTTTGTAAACCCTCAGTGATCTATGGTCAATCTGAATATATTTGCTTTCTGCTGTATTGTGTTGTTGAACAGTTTTTATTATATAATGTTACGTTGTGGAAGTACGTAAGAACGACACAAGAGCTCATCACATTTTTCTCCAGCTTTAATCTCGGCGTCCCACATCTGAACTCACAACCTCCTCCTACATCCTCCTACAACCAAAGTAGTGGGCAGATCGATCCAAAAATCGATCGTATCGATACCAAGTCGGCAAAGGTATCGGATCAATACTAGCCTGGTGAGATCAATTCTTTACTTTAAGTTCCATTCTTGTTTACAATGCTGTGCTTTCGGCAAAGACGAAACAGCCAGGTCACTGGACTCGCTGCTCCTGTGTCAGCGCAGAGCAGGCACACTTTACTCCCCCCTCTTGTGTTTAGATGTTGTGCTGTCACGTGATGTGACTTAGACGCTTTGGGGGTCGTTGTTTACATTAGAGATGGACCGATCCGATATTACGTATCGTATCGGGCCGATACTGACCTAAATTACCGGATCGGATATCAAAGAGAAATAAAAAATGTAATCGATCCATTAAATATCAAAAAAGCACCTCACAAAACTTGCGACAAGACGTAACTCGGCTCATAACTGTATCACGTCGGAGCAGTAAGCGTCACATGATAGAGCGGCTGCGGCGTGCCAGACCTGTCAGCGGTCTGGTTGAATATTTGGAGCCTCGCTACCAACCCGGCATTTCATCTCCGAGAAAGTTATCCCAGAGAAGTAAAGCAAGTGTGTAAGTTCATCTCTGAATGTTTGTAAAGCGTTCCCACGTTAAGCTTAACAACCGATATATGGAGCGACTGCCTCTTCTCTCCCTCCCTCTCCTGCTGCTACTTCAATCATGAAACTGATCAATGATCAGCTGATCGGCTTTTCTGTTGCGAAAATTATATAGTTAATTCTTCAAAAAAGTTACTGAGGTTTGCAAACAACAAAGTTTTTTGCAGCTGTTTACCTAAAAATGCAGCCAAGGCGTTTTTTAAACAAACATTTCAAAAATATTTACAGAACAATCAGCTGTTTTGCATCAAATCTGATGCCACACAAATTATTTGTGCCACTCCAAAAAATGATTTCTGTCCACTATGAGATAAAGGAGAACAAGAGCCTGATACCTGCAGGCCTGACAACAGGAGATGTATCACTGCTGTAACACCTGTAACACTCAGCAGTCGCCTCATTGTTCTGACACACACAAAACTATTGACTACACTACACACTAACTACACAAGATTTGCGCTAAACGTCGCAAATCTCTCACATCTCAAAACCGCCGTCACTCCTAATACTTCCTTCCGTTTCTTAACAACTAAATGCTATGTTTTGATTGGTCGACATGGTACATTTTTCGACCAATGGGAAAGGGTGGGGGGTGTTTTGGTTTCATCTTTGTTCACAGGCTTTCGAGCGTTTTCCTTATAAAACGCCGTTTTTACCGTTTCTTCCCGCAGTAAATATAAACAACAATAGTATTCAGCAAGAAAAACAAACACTGCATATATATTTTTATCATAACTCTGGTTTTACGTGGCCGATCAACACAATTTAAAAACTGGTATAAAGTCCACACTTTTTCCATCAGTTGTTCCTTCTGTCCTGCTCACATCTCCAATGGTTGTACACGTTGTCATTAACGTGGCTTCACTCCACATCAGCCGCTTTGCTCGCTAAAACACCAGTGTCGGCACATAAGGACGCGGTCATAGCCTGTCAACGACGTTGATTAGCTGCGCATATACATGAATCGCGTGATTGGCTGGACTATGGGATAAGGTGGCATCGTTCTAATCCCATACTGGAGCAGCCAGTCACTCACTGACTAACACTGCAAAACAGAATTGTTAATGTATTTACTTTAATTTCAATTCAGGTTAGAATTTTTTTTTTTTTTGTGCGCAACGCAGATTTTTTTCTGCGGAGACACCGTGCCATCAGTGCGCAATTGCGCACATGCGCAGCTTAGAGGGAACATTGATGTCAAGGCAGAAAAATGTGAGTTCTTTTCTCCCTCAATCACTTTTCTGGGCTATGTTGTGGCAGGGGGGCAGATGAAGACACACCCAGCTAAGATTCGAGCTGTCGACGAAAGGCCCACACCTTCAACTCACAAAGAGCTGAAACAATGCCTTGGCTTCACACACTTCTATCAATGTTTCATTCGCAACTACAGCCAGGTAGTGGCACCACTTACTCACCTCACCTCCATTAAGATCCCTTCCAGCTGGTCCATTAAAGCTAAATTTGCCTTTTCTAAATTAAAGCAATTATTTACCTCCGCTCCGATTCTCATCACTCCCGATAGCTCCGAACATGTCATTGTAGAAGTGGATGCTTCAGACACCCAATCAATCAATCAAAGCTTTATTCGCCACATGCAGGTTGCCCTGCAGTGAAATGGGACCCCCCCCCGAGCTTACACACACACAACACAGACATTACATGGGGATACAAGTCGGAGATCGGTAGCGTTACAGAAAAACACTGAAATGTACACTACAATGGGAAAGTACAAGAGGAAAAAAAGAGACCTCTACTCATGCTGTGCTTCCATGGTAGGACAGCATGAGAACAGGAAACAAAAAACTCCTCTGCACAAAAAGCACATAAATGTCCACAGCACAACATTGTGAAAGACATGACAAGCCACAGGATTGGGTGGGGGGTGAGAAGTAATCCGAAGCGAACACAGCAGCCGCCCTGCACAGCGCTACCATTCCAGCGCGGGCTCAGACCCGCCGTGTTCCCCCGCAGGAAACAAGCATTGAAGGCGTTTGGAAAGGGAGGGGGATGAGTGTGTGCTTATCAGTGTAAGTGTATGTGTGTGCGTGTCCATAGTTCAGCTGAGACAGTGTCCTTCGCCCTGCTAGGCTAAGTTAACAGTCTACCAGCCAACCCAGGTGGCCTTGCATGGAATGGGAAGGAACAGTCTAAACACAGTCGTTATCAGGGAGTGGTGTGACAGTCGTGCTTTAGCAGCGTTCAGGTCCCCAGGGCAAGCTCCAGCCTTGTGCATTCTTTTCTCACCGACTCTGTCCTGCTGAGAGAAACTGATGTTGATGACCGGGAATCTCTGGCTGTTAAGTTAGCCTTGGAGGAATAGCAACACTTGCTAGAGGGGGCAGAGCACTATTCATGAACTGGGCTTATCATAAGAATTTAAGATATCTCAGAACAGATAAAAAGGTTAAACGTCCAGCAGGCCTGCTGAGATTTATTCTTTGCATGCTTTACCTTCTCCATCTCCTACCACCCAGGGCCAAGGAACATCAAGCCTAATGCTCTCTCTCTCACCAGTTTGCCACCAGCATCAATTCCCCAGAGCTTGCCAGTATCCAGCTTGGTTCCTGTAAGGTTGGTGGCCTGGGGAATCGAGGACACCATCCGACACGGGGCAAGACCTCCCAGGAGGCAGTTCGTCCCTGCCTCCGCCTGCACCACGGTGCTCCATTGGAGTCACACGTCCAAGTTCTCATGTTATCCCAGCTTGAGTAGAACAATTTCCTTACTCGGTTCTCACTTTTGGTGGGATTCATTAGAAAGAGAAATGAAGGATTTTGTAGCTACTGGTTTAACAGAAAATGTTCTAAAAATCAGATCAAATAAAAAATATGCTCATATTTAACAAAGTTATTTTCCAAGTTATAATTAAAGTACCATCGAGAAACTTCAGAATTCTGATTAAACTTTCTACTGATATTTTTGTTATATTTGCTCAATCTCGCATGAAATGGAATGAAATTAGAATTTTCTCAAGTGATGACTAAGAATTTAATGTTGGAAAGTATTTTTTATGCTTGGAGTATTCAGGCTTTTATATTTAATAGATGTTTAAACACTGCCGTGAAAATGAAGGCCTGAAAACTGATCAACAGAGCTTCTTTCAAAAAACCTCAGATGGTTAAGCAGGAAATGTTCTAATAATTGGCTGATTTGACATGGAATAACTCATATGTTAGATATATATATATATATATATATATAGTGCTAGTGCTGTCAATAGATTTTTAAAAATTAACTAATTAATCTAACAATTTTCTGTAATTAGTCGCAATTAATCGCAATTACTTGATCAATAGCCAGGTTGCAATTACATTTTTCAACTTTATATTTAAGCTTGTAACAGACATTTATGCAATATAATGAACTAAATGCAGAATAAACACAAAGAATGTATGCTTAAATTCAAAGAGAATTTAAATAGCTTGAATAATCTTTTAACACAGGTTCTCTCCTGTGAAATACAACTTAAAAAAAAAAAACCTAATCTACTAATAGGTAAGTATACACTAATAATATAATATATATTTGTGCTGTCAAACAATTAAAATGTTTAATCAGATTCATCACAGGGTTACTGTGGATTAATTTGGATTTTAATCACGATTAAATATAATTCATTTTTATTCTATATTAATCACATTTCATTTTGCATGAGCAAACAGACTCCAGAAAAAAGGGAAATATACGCACTTAACATGTTTATAGAACATCTTGCACATTCATGTTAACAAAAAAAAAACTCTAAACATTTATCCACTCTCTCTCTGTCACTCTTGGGGAGGCTTCAAGTCCTTGAAACGAGGAACCAAAGCTTGTAAAGCGCGTGTTCTCAACGATATTAATAGGTCTGCCAATTGTGTCAGTCAATATGTCCGAGGTAGACTTACTGAGTCCCTGATGCTCCGTGAGTGGTTTGTCGCAAGGTGGGTGACGCATTAGCCAAAGTGCTAGCAGCATCCTGTGGAGGCAGATTTCTTTTCTCATGTATTAATCACATATTTAATCATATCACATTAGTTATAGTAATATCACTTTCTCACTTTATTATTGTAAGAGCACTCCTGTCACCAGTTTGCATGCATGTGGAATGTTAACACAGTGCGGCCATTGTAATGGGAGACGTTAAACAGATAGTGAGACTCCTTCTGCTTATCAGGGATATCCTTAGGTGACGGCCAAGTAGAAAACAAGGTCAGAGGGGCCGTGAGATGGGCCATCATGTAAGAGTTTGAGGAATGTTCTTTGTCTGTGCCTCTGTGGCCACAATTTAGAGATGATCCTAGTGTTTCACTCGGATGCTCTCTCCACATTGCACTGTGTTTATTAAACCCACTTCAAATCAAGCTCACTGTGTGTGTTTCAGGTTATTGTTAAAATTTACATAACAATTTGGCGTCACGAACAGGATTCCTCACGTGAGTTTCGCTGAATCGCAGGTACGCGGTGACTGGCCATCCTGGGGGAAAATTGCCCCAGTCCCACCGTTCTTTTGTTTTCAAAAAGGGGGATCCGCGAGAAGCCTTCAGCGACTCACACATGCAGGAAATTAACGAACTATGAGGAAAGAAATGGGAAAAGAATCTGCAACGGTGAGCTGTTTTTGATTTGGGGGGAGTTTTCAAGTGGACCATAGAGAGGGGAACCTCACAAAAACGACGCCTAAATTAAAGACTGTCATGGGAAGGACTCTTCTGTCCTTGGGTTTATGGTTTTTAGCACTTTGTACCGAAGCAAAGGCTGCAGAGGGGGCTGAGCTCAGCAAAGCGGCTACAGGAGCTGTGGGGAGGTTGTGTCCCTGGAGGTGGTCTGGGTGAAGTATATGTTGTGTAAGAGAAAGAGGGATGTCGACAAAGAAAAGAGTTAAATCGGCTGATGTGTGTGGGATAAATGATGAGAAGAGGTGTGTTAAATGTGGAAAAGTGGTGTTTTTACCGAATCTGAGAATGAAAGCGTTAATAAGTAGTGATGAAAATGATATTAAATAAATGTTTTAGTGTGATAGTACAGGTGGCTACAGAACTGGATCAACGTCCTCCACAAGCACAGCGGCTGGAGCAAAATGATAGATTAACATAATTGGAACCACACCCAGCCGTGTTTTGGCTGAATATTACACAGCTTCACTCCATGTACATCTTAACCTGAAGAACAAGCTTTGAGGACAATCAATCTCTCCCTGAAGACAAAAGGCAGTTCGAGAGGAACGGCGTTGACTTCAAGAGTCAACAAGGTGAACAGACAGCAACACTGCCCTAAACCTTAAAGGGTTCAGCAGCATGTACAAATACCATCGTGGATGGAAGCATGCGCTCCCAATCACAAGCTGGGAGGTTCACCTGCCACATCACTGTGTGTGAATGGACTTGAGAAGACTGTCTGAGTTTCACATTTGCCATACAGGGAGTTGAAATGGCAAAGGAAGAGACTGAAAAGAGTGAAAGACAAAAGGCAAAGCTGAAGAAGAACGGCCCACTGGGCTTCTGACACGCCACAACCATGAACTGCTGCAGATGCATGAGAGAGACAGAAGCTGTGAGAAGTGGGAAGAGAGCATGGAGAAAAAATGAAGTCTGTTGTTGTTAATGTGAGAACACATGGAAATTGGGTTGGAAAACTTTGGCCAACTGTCTTGTGGAGGCAGAGAAAAAGGATCGCAACAAAGGTAAAAATAAAATGCACACAAACACACATAAACAGAGAAATGTGAAGGAAAGGCAGCTTTAAGGACATGCCCTGCTGAATCTGCAGCTCCACTGCACACACATCCATTAAACCTGCCTACTAACACACACACATGCAATGAAGATCAGCTTGTTATCTCTCATCAGTGTTAAAATAGTGTAAATTTAACAGACACTTGTTATCAAATGCTGAGTGTATCCACTGCTCTTCAGGTTGCAGGACAACAGTTTAACTTTTGTGAAAGGAAAAAAAAGAGAGATTCTGGTTTGACCGACCAGTGATCAGACAATACATTTAGTTTTTAATATGGTAAATTGTGATATGCTTTCTGATTGATTGGAGCAACACAAGTAATTTACTGTATGAAGGAAATTCTCTTTTGTGATAATATTTTGAACTTGCATTCCTGTTGTCCTGTCAACTTAGTGGGTTATGAGCTGATATGCAAATTAGTTGATTGTTACAGGGAAAGATGACTTGATTATGAAACAAGTGAATAAGATGTAGCAGAGGGTTGAAATGAGTTTTGTGTTTCTGATGTATGGGTGAAGCTTGCACCCAGATACACACCTCTGAATACGTAAGAACAAACTTGTTTTGTGAAATACATGACGACATGTTAATGAACAGAGGTAGTGACTCTTAAGTCTGATTTCAGACCATGTAAGCATCAGTTATTAATTAAAGCCAGAAGCAGTGACTGCAGCACTGCATGGCAGGTTCTAACCCCTACAGCATGTTGTTTCACCTCAAAGTAAGACATTTCCTGTGATTTTTCAGGCAGATTTTGGGGTTTTGTTTTAGTACCAGGCTGATTCTGCCAGTTAGGTTTGGGTTGTTTTCTTTTTGTAAAAGAAAGACAGGTTTATATATATTTAGACATGTGCTGAACAAGGCCTAATATGTTTGTTTTTGTAACAGTGCACTTAGGAAAAAACCTGCCAGGTATCATCCCTCTGGGGTGATATTTTGTGTGTTGATGATTTAAAAGCAGGCTGCAAGATTGGGAGTAAAAGTGCTATAAAATACTTTACTGAGAGCAAATACAAGGTGAGCTTCTTTAGATTACAATGGGCTTCTGAGGAAATTCACCTACCGAGGACGCTGACCATATTAGATGGTAAGTCCTGTATTTAAAAGGATTGTAGCGATTCAATCCATTTCAAAAGCAATAAGAATTGTTTTTATCTGCAGCTGCACTGCTAATGTTTTTTTTCTCTGAGGGTCTTTGTGGAGGATTCGGCACAGGCATGAGTGAAGATGAAGCAGGATGTGCAGTGAACACAGAACATCTTAGTGTTGGGCCCATTATCATATCACTGTTGAGCTCACAGTGTGAAAAACAAGTGAGTGACATTACCTAAGAAAAGTCACTGGTTACAGTAGTTTTGATTAAACACATGGGATGATCCATGATTTGGGCAAATTATGGCAACAGTAGTGTTTCTAATGATTTTGGGAAATAAACTGCACATGGCACACGTGTGTCTGTGGTGTCGGATGCCTTATTACTCCTATGACCCTACAGTTGTTTGCAAGTGTGAAGTTTGTATTTACTCACTGATTTTGGTTTCTAGGTAATTGTGGTGTGGATGCAGGCTCCAGGCGGAGCCAAGAGTTAGACCCACTAAACATGACATTAATACTAATTTTATTCTCTAACACAGGGTTTACTGGGCTGGAGTGAAGTTACTCTGGAGGAGAAGCCCTGATGTTGTCTGAGAAATGATCTAACTAACCTTTTCCTTTTTGTTATTCTCCTAGTTCTGATGAGTTGACTCGTGGGAGAGACCATGTGTCAAAAGGAGGGATTCCAGGTTTAACATGAAACCTGGAATCCCTGGTTTCATTTTAAACCATGAGTTTCCCATGATGATTTTTCCATGGCTTTTTACTGTGATTTGTGGGATTAACAGTTCATGTACAGGTATTAAACCTCTACAGGGGGTACAGACATGTTCAGGTAAGGTTTTGATGACCTATACGTGAAGTTCACTGAACTGAAAGGAGAATGTGGATTGATGTTGGTTAATATGTTTTCCTCCTAGTAAGGAGCTACAGGTGCAGTACCTACTGCAGTACAGTAAGTTTTCTACATTAAAACTTTAAAAGCATCATCTTCAAATGTAAAACTTAAAGCTGATTAACAGCAAATTTAAGAAAAGAGAATGCATTTAATATCAGGTGTCAGAATACAGGAAACCTACAAGTCTGCTAGCTTTGTGAGGAACCAAATGAACTTCCATCAGTGACACTCACAGTGCCTTTACTGAAACCAGAAAAAGCAGAGTCATCCTGTTCATGGCTGATTCTTTTGAGTACATTAGTGAAACATGATACGTGACAAGAACACAACAGACGCTCTTTTTATTTGTGCTTAAGAAAAACCCAAATGTAAAAGACCCCTTTAAGAAAGAAAGTATTTTCATATGCAGATTGATTATGTGCATCTGTTTAAAAAAATCATCCCTCTAAGCCACTCATCCAAGTTCATCTGGTTTCACCATGCTATATATAACCATGCATATTAAGCTTAACTAAAGGAGTCAAAGGAATGATTTGAAAGACTGGACACGGTTATTTGCTGTTTTTTCCAGTCAGATAAAGTGATCATCTGTTACTGCTTACATTTTTGATTGCCATTTGCTTCTGTTTTGCACAGAGTTAAACAAGCATGAAATGTCTGATTGCATCCTTTTTGCTGTTTCTATGGTACGTGTCAGAAGGACAGTATAAAATCAGGAGTCAGCGTACGAACCAGCAGCATCTCAGAAGAGAGACTAAGCTACAGAAGGCTTAACCACAGCCATGGATACTGTCAAACATCAGAAAAAGAATACTTCAGGTAAACATTAAATGCTACTAGCTGCACACACTAACATTATTTTACTTAAATTATAGCAATGTCCTTTCTGATTATGTTTTTTTCCAACAGCACTCAAAAAATCTAAGTCTGTGAAGAACATCAATCATTACACAAATGTACGCGGTCTACCTTCTATCGAGAAGATTGTGAGCTCAGTGGAGGACACCCCCAGGCCCATCAGCACCCAGATCATTGGTACAATCCCAGAATGGATCAAAGGAAACTTCCTGAGAAATGGGCCCGGAAAGTTTGAGATCGGAAACCACAAGTGAGTGCTGCATCTTTGTGTGTTTATCCATTCGCTTCAGACATCATGAAGCTCACTCCGCTCTGCATTGCATCTGTTTCTCTACAGATTTAACCACTGGGTTGATGGCATGGCTCTCCTGCACCAGTTCAAAATATCAAATGGGCAAGTGACTTACAAAAGCCGCTTCCTGTCCAGCGACAGCTACCAGACCAACAAGGAGCACAATCGCATTGCGATATCTGAGTTTGGGACTGTAACCATGCCGGACCCCTGTAAAAATGTCTTCCAGCGCTTCCTGTCAAGATTTGAATCACACAGTGAGTATCTTGAAGACAAAGCAGCCTGTTGATGCACTTGCTATAGAATAAGTAATTCAAAGCTTTCTTTCCCTCTAGAGCCCACAGACAATGCCAATGTGAGTTTTGTGACCTACAAAGGTGACTATTATGTCAGTACAGAAACCAACATCATGCACAAGGTGGACCCTGACACACTGGAGACTGAAAAGGTACCATAAGTGTAATGATATACGTGCAGCTGAAGTTTTAGTGGCACATGTATCAAACTGTAAAAGTAGGTATAGAAGCAATAAAAACTGCAAACCTTTTGTGCCATTGCATTTGTTTGTATTAGGTGGACTGGAGCAAATTCATTGCTGTGAATGGAGCCACAGCACACCCTCATACCGAGCCTGATGGTACGACATACAACATGGGAAATTCCTACACCTCGAAAGGTATTTAAGAAACATCAGATCCATTTCCACACTACAGGTTACGGATCAAAGATCTAACAGTATCTGGCATGACAGGATCATACTACAACATTATCCAAGTGCCACCAACCAAGAAAACAGAAGATGAAACCCTGGAGGGAGCCACAGTGCTGTGCTCGATTCCTTCAGTGGACAAGACCAAACCTTCATACTATCACAGCTTTGGTGAGCAAAAAGTCTCATGCAGTGAAGCATGCACATCTTGAATTTGGGAATAAAAAAAGCACAGGTATCACAATGGAGTGGTACTCTGAGGTGATGTATGGAATGAAAATGATTTCAATCATTGGTTTTCTTATAGTCCTATAGTCTTACTGGAGCTGAGTCCCGCTGCAAAGAATCATAAATAGAAACTTCTTCTTATTTCGTTATAGCAATGTCTGAGAACTACGTGGTGTTCATTGAACAGCCCATCAAGCTGGACCTGCTGAAGATTATGACAGGCAAGCTACGAAGAAAAAGTATCAGTGATGGCTTATTCTGGGACCCGAAACTCAACACAATCTTCCATCTGATCCACAAACACACTGGGAAGGTAGGACTCTAACTCTAACAGAGTTTATCTTTACTGCTTTTTGCCATTCTGTAACCAACTCTGTAAATCCATGTATTCACATGCATCATAATCCCATGCACTGATCAGAAGTTGCCCTTGAATTTGCCCCACTCAGAGTATGGCTTAAATGTTCCACAAAGCACTTGGTCAATAGACTACAGCTCTGTGTGAACATACATAAAACGTATTTTGAGTGCTCAAATTGAATAAGTACCAATATAGATTCCATATTTAGCAAGAAGATGGAGTACAACATTTTCAAACAACATTAAGCTGCACCTATAAATTGCATGGGTGTAATTCACAAAGACACTCAAGTGCTTTTAAGTGGTGAGTAACACCAAAGACATATAATTTCCCCCACCAAACAGAAGCCTAAAGTTTTTCTGAATACCTTATTCTAGGCTATATTATTTATTTAAGAAATGCTCCATATGTATTGGGGCACTTGTTAGTCAGTGCAGCCAAATCTCTAACTCCAGTGCCCATATGGTGTCACCTAGCCCCAACAGCAGGATTTAAGTGGAAACTAAAAACTAAAAGACTAAAACTCTTAAAATATAACAGTGAATTTATTTACAGTGAAAATATTGCAACTAAAGTTTTACAAATTTACGGCGATGATACTGGTTCCCAATGGACGGGTGTGGACAGGTTTGATATGGGAAACATGAACATCAATTCAAGTCAAAGTTTATTTATATACCACATTTTGAAACAACCTCTATTGACCAAAGTGCTGTGCAAGTTATATAAAATATACACTGTATAAAAACACTTGCTAAAGTAACAATAAATATCAACAAAAAAATCTAATAAAACAAGTAAATAAAACTTTAATCAATCAATCAAAGCTTTATTCGCCACATGCAGGTTGCCCTGCAGTGAAATGGGACCCCCCCAACCTTACACACACACAACACAGACATTACATGGGGATACAAGTCGGAGATCGGTAGCGTTACAGAAAAACACTGAAATGTACACTACAATGGGAAAGTACAAGAGGAAAAAAAAGAGACCTCTACTCATGCTGTGCTTCCATGGTAGGACAGCATGAGAACAGGAAACAAAAAACTCCTCTGCACAAAAAAAAGCACCTAAATGTCCACAGCACAACTTTGTCAAAGACATGACAAGCCACAGGATTGGGTGGGGGGTGAGGAGTAATCCGAAGCAAACACAGCAGCCGCCCTGCACAGCGCTACCATTCCAGCGCGGCACACAGACCCGCCGTGTTCCCCCGCAGGAAACAAGCATCGAAGGCGTTTGGAAAGGGAGGGGGATGAGTGTGTGCTTATCAGTGTTTGTGTGTGCGTGTCCATAGTTCAGCTGAGACAGTGTCCTTCGCCCTGCTAGGCTAAGTAAACAGTCTACCAGCCAACCCAGGTGGCCTTGCATGGAATGGGAAGGAACAGACTAAACACAGTCGTTATCAGGGTGTTGTTTTTCGGCTCCAGCCTCGAGACCGCCACTGGCGCCAAGGGGTATCCGCATGAAGTGATGGTGCTTTTTACTTTAGTGCGAACAGCTCATATGAATTTCAAAGCAGTTCTACAGTCCAACACTGGTCTCTCAATCTCCCGTTGGAGAGCCGCGAGCTTCGCCATACTTGCGTTCTGTGATGTTGTCATTTCTTGTGCTCAAGGAGCCGATTTCTGAGAATTCACGGCAGTGTGCCTCCCCGAGATGTCATCCAATTTGCGCCCAGAGATCTTATTCCGAGCTAGCCCTTCCGAGATGTATCCAGTCTGCACTCAGAGATCTTATTCTGACTATTCACAGCAGCCGTAGCCTCTCCAAGATCTTATCCGTGCTGACTCAATGAGCCCATTTTGAGAAACTCACGCCTCTCCCATCGTTCCAATCCCAGCGGGCAGCCTTGTGGGGGTTTGAACAGCCAGTTCCGCTTTCTTAATTCTTCGATAAGTCAGGGCCAAGCCAGCTCCGATCCGCCAGAACCCTGTTACCATGGTTTCGAATAGGTAGATATCTTCAGCACTCAGGCTCACCCAAGCCCAGACTTCTCGTTGAGAAAGGGGTGTCAATTGCATTTAGGGACCAGTTGATCAAATCCATAATTCTTTTAGGTTTTAGAGAACAGACTGTGAGAGAATGTTCCAGGGAAAAGTAATAAAAAACACGAGACAAGACAAGGACACGAGGAGCTAAACAGGGAAGATAAGGGAGAGGAGAGGAGAGGAGAGGAGAAAAAGTGCGACCGCCTTCGCTGAGAGCCAAACGAGAAGAGAATTAATTGCATGAAAATCACAGTATTCTGTTCAACTAAACCTAAAAGCAAGCAAGAACAAATGGGTTTTCAAAGTGTTTTAAAATGATTGAGAGACTGGACAGCTCCAGTGTGAAAAGGTAAGTTATTGAAAGATTAGGAGCCACCACAGGCTCTATTGCCTTTGGTTATAAACCTGGATAACAGAATCTCCAGGAGCAGCTGGTTCGTGGACCTCAGACATTATGAATCTTCATATTTCTGGGAAAATTTAGGTAAGCAGAAACAAGACTGATCATGGGACAAATGAAATTTGGAGAGAACCTTTTTTGATTCAGTACATAATGGAATGCTGTTAGCGGACAACCACATCTTTTGACCTAGTTGGCAGGATGTATGTTTACAATTGGCCAGAGAAGCTTGGGCGGACTTTCAAAGGTGGCGGCAATGGCAAATATGGTGGAGGTCAGAAGGAACAGAGAGCTCACTTTCAGTTGTGTTTAAGACTGGTGGTTAATAGCCAGGGGAGGCCTCGAATGATGACAGCCTGGTGGCAGATGAAGTCATATTGTGAGGATACGCTATCTAGTATAGCTGAGAACTGTCTAGGAAAGCTGAGTGGTTGGCGGAAGTGACACATCTGAGTGCAGTTCTTGATTTGCTCGCTCAGTTTGGCCGGTCTGCGGGTGGAAACCTTATGACAGTGACCTGAGGCTGCTTCACGGCATCTTCTGGGATGTGGTGAAGCCGGAAAAGCATGGTAGCAGCCCGCTCTTAATGTGCCTCATGACGAGCCTCTCGAAGCACTTCTTCGTGATGGGTGTGAGTGCAATGGGATGGTGCAATTAATGCATTAACCCCAAGAAAGACAATGCAGTGGTTGCTAGTGTCAATCTTCCAAAATCATGTAAGCAGATTCATCCAGCTCACAAAGACGTACTGAAAACACCAAACAACACACTGGACAAATAATGTCATCCCCTACCTACTACATATATTTTTCTAAAGTGAAAAAACTGCAACACATCGCAGGGAAAATGTCACAGCTGAGGAATTTAGTGAAAGACTTTATACTTAGCTTTTAGGAGACGCACTAAGGCCAAGTGAATAAACACATTTTTCCGTAAAGGTGCATTCGTAAAGAATAATTTGCAGGAATGTAGCACAATGTAAAGGTGATTAGTGTCATAATTTTTCTTCAAGAGATATATTAAAAATAAAGATATCTTTGGACGCAAAGATTTGTAGAAATGTGAAGACGTAAAAACACAACTTTATTGTTTTTGTCATTAAAAATCAATGAATAATCGTAACTAATAACTGTGATCTGAATATAGATCATAATAATTGTGATAATAGTTTTGGCCATAGTTGTCCAGCCCTACATTGTAGTATGAGTGAAACTTGCAAAAGGAATGCCAATTTCCACTTGACACCTGGTGCTCTGCTCTAGCCTGTAATATTAGTTCCTGATTGACCTTTACAGTAGCTACGCTTGTGAATGTTAGATAAAATGTTAGCTATGTTGTTTTTTCCTGTGTTTCACTGTGTTTAGAGTTAAGTAGTTCAGCTTTGGTTAAGTGTTTCCGTTGCTTTCTTTGGTTGTGACAGCTGTGACACCATGGGTGTAGTGGGTTGGAAACTTATGTGAAGACCTGTGATGTGAAACCTCTCATTATGACTATTAGAGATGATATCTGCTTTCCATAAATGTTGCAAATGCTAAAGTTTCAAGTGACGATTTCCATTTGAACATTTAGTAACTTAAGATGGTTTGTTACATTTTTTTTTCTAAATTTTGGAACCATTAGAAAGGTGAAAAAACTCAGATTAATTTAAATATTAAGTAAAATTATTTTAATATGAACTATTATGTAATCAATGAATGTAAACAGTGCCACAGTGCATTTCCATTGTTGTTTTTGTGTTTCAGGTAAGCTCCCTCAAGTATCTTGCAAAGCCACTATCAACCTTCCATCAGATCAATGCATATGAGGAGGATGGATTCTTGATCATAGATTTGTGTGCATCAGATGATGGCCAGGCAATCACAAACTACAACATCCAGAACATGCGCAAGTCTGGAGAAGCTCTTGATGAGGTAAGTTAGTTAAGTAAAGCTCATTACTGACTTTCCTGTGCAGTTTATGGAAAATTATTATGCTGCTTTTGGTTTATCTGAAGAAAAGATTGCTTGTTGAATAGGGCTGTCACAATTAGTCGACTAGTTACGATAACGTCGACTATCAAAATTGTCGACGACTAATTTAATAGTCGACGCGTCGTGAAGCTTTGTAAGATCCCAAAAGACGCAGGAATAAGTAGTAGGATTTAAGAGTGTAATAACGGACTGAAACAGAAGATGGCAGCACTGCATGTACAAGGATGCCAGCTGCCGTTAAACCCCGAAGAAGAAGAAACTGTCCCAGAATTCATAGCGTGACCCATTGCGGCCCTGCTCAGTTTCCAATAGTGATGGTAAATTTGATTCTTTTTACTGAATCGAGTTTTAATGAGTCACTCACCAAAGTGAATCGGCTTTTGTGAGTCATTTGATTCACTGAGTCAGTCGACCAGAGAGTGCAAAAAATTTACATTTTCACTCAAACTTAATTTGTTTCTCTTTTCATGTAAATCCCACTGCTAAGATGAATGATTCTAAAAAAAACAACTATTTTATAGAGCAAAAAAGAGCAAACACATTTCTAAAATTAAGCAATTTCCTATCAAAATTGTTTAATAAACATTTATTTTGTTTATTTGTATTTTATTAGTATTTTCCTTAAATGTGTTAAATATTTATTTTCTCATCTAAATGTCCACTGAGCTGTGAGCCAGGGGGCGGTAATGCGCCTTAACATTGCCATTCATTGCCAACCAAGAAGAGGAAGAAGCTGTGAGCCAGGAGGGACGGGGTGAGTGAGTGAGTGATTCGTTCGCTCGCTCTATGATTCAGCACAGGAGGGAGGGGGTGAGCGAGTCCTGAGTGATTCGCTTACGCTTACGATTCAGCACAGGAAGGGAGGGGGTGAGTAGCTCAAATGTGCTGTTAGCATGTTAGCAGAGCGATGCTACTTTGAACCGAGGAGCTATTTTCTTGATGTGAGCCTCTACTCAAGGTTTTTTCTTCCAGTTCAGAGCAGAAATGCTTTTGTTAAGAAACTGGCTGTTGTTTTCCCCCCCCCCCACACAATTTTAATTATAAGCCAGATATATTTCTACTAATGGAATTCGTTTGCTAACAGCAACAGGGATGAGTCAGTGAGTCAGTTGGGCTTGTGAATCATGATTCACGAGTCAGTAAAGTGATTCTCGAGTATTGAACGATTCGTTCACGAATCGAACATCACTAGTTTCCAACAATGGCGGCAGCTAGTTAGTTTTAATATTACTCTTATTATTCTTTCTGGGTCACAAAATAAACGTTTAACATATTTTCAGGCGGGAATGTTGCTGTGTAAACTTCAAATATCTGCTCAGTTTATCAAGACACCACATATTTTCAAAAGCGCGCCGACGTTTTCGGACACGTCTGTTACCCACTAGCTGGATAGCTAGCCGGGGGCAAGGCTCACTAGAGCCCGTGAGAACACCGGACTCCTGGCAAATCGTTTTCAAACCCAGCGCCGTCTTTCGCTACTCAGGTTAAACACGATATACAAGTCACTTAGATAACTTAAAAATGTTATTGTTTGGCTTTTTTCAGTATTTTATTTGTTCCTGAGTAAATCGGTTTGGCTGAGATTAAAGTTATAGTTTTTACACAGCTGAATAAACGTCAAGCAGACAGCTGATTATCAGAAGTGTGAGATGCTCGATAATATACTCCGGTGTCCCGTTATATTTTAGATAGCAAGGAGCAGACGGCTGAGTTTATTAAACTTCACTGAAACAATCTGCAGATGTCATTAAAAATTAATAAACTATCATCTTGTCTTTATTTTTAGTTAGCACATACCTTAAACACTTAAAGCTGTAAGCTAATGATAGTTATATAAGAGCAGATGCTGCTGGTGCAATAAGCTGTACGTTTTACGTTGAATGGATGATGATCTGATTAGTTGACTAATCGCAAAAATAATCGGTGACTAGTCGACTATCAAAATAATCTTTTGTGGCAGCCCTATTGTTGAAGTTAACAAGATCTTCCTCGTCAGGTGTACAACACCTTGAGTAGAGCCTTCCCCCGGCGATTTGTGCTGCCTCTCAATGTGGGCCCTGACACACCCTACAACCAGAACTTGATTACCCAGCCGAACAGCATAGCTACTTCTGTAAGAATTGCCAAGAACAAGGTAGGGCAAATAGCATGATTACCATACATGTATCAACATGTTACTACAACCATTCTTATAGTTTCAGTTTTTTAATGTAAATATCCCGCAAAAACAGTAGGATTTTACAGTCTACAGTCTCTTATATATAAACGCTTAATTGGACTTTGCTACATGTTGACATTTTAATAGCACTTTCACTACCTGAATCTCAGTGATTACCTGTGTTGCTTTTTTTGTTTTTTGTTTTTTAAACCTGTGCAGGTGTTCTGTACTCATGAGGACCTCCATGGGGAGGATCTCCATGAATACGGAGGTCTGGAGTTTCCTCAGATCAACTATCACAAATTCAACACCCATCCCTACCGCTACTTCTATGGCTGTGGCTTTAGACACCTTGTAGGGGACACGCTGATTAAGATGGATCTCCACGGAAAACGCATGAAGGCATGTTGTTTTATTGGAGCAAAGAAAAGAGAGCTCGCATTTCCAATCTGTAGAACAAGTTAACCCCCACAACTGAAATCAACAGTTTCCAGATAGAACCAATTATATCTGTTTCTATTTTAGTTCATTCACAGAGAGCGCAACTCACCCCAAAGGGGAAAGGGTTATATTAAAGCGTTTTATGCTGATGTCAGCCTTGGTAATATAGAAATTTAGTGTAGTATATTATTGTAGTATATTGTAGTATGTATATGTAGTAACTTTTTGTGTCATTGTGAAATTATATAATGTTGTATTGAAAAACAACAGGCCTTAGTTATATACCAGGCCTCAGGGGAGGCCTGGTATATAACTAGTATAAGACTGAAGACAATCCATAAAAAAATGTGGGTAATATGGAGTTAACAAACAGTAAACAAAGTTAGAGAGGACTGTCCCACAGGTATTGAGATAGCATTGTTATTGTGATTTTTCTTTTATCATCATGAATGTGATATAAATGTGATATTGTGACAGCCCTGGTGTGTAAATGTTCCCTCACAGGTGTGGGAACATCCTGGTCAGTATCCATCTGAGCCGGTCTTTGTTCCCTCTCCTAATGCTACAGAGGAGGATGATGGTGTCATCATGTCTGTGGTCATCACTCCAGACGAGGTTAGTCAGGCTCAGCCATTTTGGACAGGGTACTCTTTATAGATACAGTTTCCTCATACAAATGTAAAACATGGCTGAGCACGAGCTTGGAGATCGTGCCGTTGTGTTTTCTACACTGTCTTGTACACCAAGTACTTCTTTACCCATGTCTCTGTTCTCTCCAGGATAAGAGTACATTCCTTCTGGTGTTAGATGCCAAGACATTCGAGGAGCTGGGCAGGGCGGTGGTACCTGTCAACATCCCCTATGGCTTCCACGGGACATTCAATGCCACGGCTTAGACGTCTGATGGATGTACATGTGACTTCACGGGGACACACCTACACTGTGTACATGTTGACTTAAAAGCAAAGACCCTCATTTAAAGAATTCCTTTATTTTCATGGCATAGTGATATGTTAAAGCATACATGCCTTTTTTCAGACTTAAGGTTTTATTAGGTGTCGATATAATCTGTGTTGAAATAAAATCCTTTGTTTCTATTGTTTTTCCTCAGCTATCTGTAAATGAAAGTCGTGAGGGGTTTTTTAATATCTGCCATTTCATGCATTGCTATAAAAAAAGTAAAACTGATTTTATGATACTGTTAAGGTAATGCACAAATTAACACAGAACACATTTTGGAGAAACCTCTGTGACTTTAAAATGTACAATTTCAGAAACATTCACGAGTCACTGAGCCTTCTGTCAATAAATAAAGCTGCATTTAAACACCTGGTAACAACATTTATTCTCATAAGAAATGCTTGGGGGCACCCTAAGATCAAAACGCAGAAAACAAAACTGCACTATTGCAGCATTTTGCTTTGACGAGGATAAACCCTGCAAAGTTTTGTGTACAGGGTTTGTTTTTTTTGTTGTTTTTTTTATAAACAGTCATGAGGTTAAATTAAATTTCATTTATGCTTTTTTTTTTTTTTTGCACTTTTATGCTGTGAAGAAAATTCTGAAATAGATATTTTATAATGATGCATTTGGTCAGATGAGTTTTACAACGAACTGAATTGTAAACCTTCAATAATCAAATTGTCATTGACCATTATGTTGGACTAAGGACACATTTGACTCAAACCCAGAACAATAACATATTTCTTACATGTACTTGAACAGCAGCAAAGAACACTGGGAAAGAACAAATCTTAGAATCCGGTTCTACTTTAGTAAATGAATAAGTACACCACACAAACAAAGGTGTTCACAAAGTCAAACAAAAAGGTGTGCTACCTCACACAGGTGACAGAGCAGGCAGCACACTAACCTTCCAGTTTATCAGAAATAAGAGCCAGTGTTTCCTTCAGATGTTTCTTCTTCTCTGTGAGGTGACCTTCCAGGTTTCGTGCTTCAGCCAAAATGGCCTCCAGCTCCTTTATCTGTGAGGTGTCTGCAGCAGCTCTCTCCCTACAACAGTGGACAAACACTGACCGTGAAGCTGTGCAACAACAAAAAGTAATCAGTTGTTTTAAGCCAGCAATAATTTTGGTTTAGACTGGAACAGGATGAAATGCTTCACTTCCGTGACATTTGTCATTTATGATAAATTTACTTGCTTCTCTGAGCTCTAAGCTAAGTTCCTCTTCCTCAGTCACATTTTTACCTTCAAATTAGACATTTTATATCAGTCCGTGTCCCTAATTTCATTGTTAAGCGGGACACATACGGCCCGCTTTGATCTTAAGTGGGCTGGACCAGTGAAACTCTTTCTGTCAGTGTCAAGTTACATGTTTAGCCGTTTTTCTACATGATATTACAGAATTACTTTATTAAGTCTAGTTATAAAAAACCGTGGTGGAAAGTTAAAAACAAGCTTTTCTTTCATTTCACTGTTAAATGAATTTGTGCAGTATGAAGTGGAGGCTTTTATTAGTAGCAAAAGCCTTAAAACTTACGAAAATACAGTTAAAAGTCCAACATTTGTGTTTGTGGTGAGCAGCAGATCAAACAAGAATTATAAATGGCTTCACGTGCACATTCAGCCGCTGAGACTCATTTTGACACTGAGCCATGGCTCTGTGCTACATGCACACATTTCTGCATCTCTGTCATCAAAGACTTTGTATATAGTTGATGTCATTTTCAGTACTGAACTGTAACTTTAGTCTTTGTAAAGGAAGCCATTTTTATTCAGTGTTTTCATAAAAGCCTTGTATGGATTTGCTACTGCTATGGAGAACATACATGAGCTTAAAACCTGGACGAGTTTGGATTCCAGTCAGTCTTTGCGTGTGGCCACATGGTGTGCCCATCAAAGTAAAGTCTCACCTCTGTCTGCATGGATTCTCAGCAGGGCTGAAGATTTGGCTCCCACATAATAGCAGACATATGAAATTATCTCGCGGGCCGGATATAACTGTATCACAGGTCAGATGTGACCTGCCGGCCGTAAGTTTGGCACCCCTGCGTTATACACTCTATGCTCTATTCTTGGTACATCCAAACATTTAATTTCCTGGTTCATCAAAGTTTTTGTTACACCAGTTACTGCCAGTCAATTCAGGGAAGTCTGACTCAGTAAACTGGGTGGTGCAATTTCAGATCCCTGTTAAGCCCTTCTGTCAATTCCAGGTACAGGTTAACACAATTTAAAGTTTTGTATAGGTTTCATAACAGATTTCTGCCTCTGTCTCCTCTGTGTGTGGTAAATGTGGTATTGCACAGTCACGCGTGTTGTGGTCTTGGCCAGGACATATTTGATTGTTTCCCCAAACAGTGCGACTCGCCCGTTCACCTGGACTGTAACCTGGCCAAAATTGACTGCTCGGACGAGACTGTGTCTTTCTCGTCCCTTCAGAGGCGAGCTCCAAGGTCGGGCACGATCGCTGCAAAAGCACTGATTCTATTCGAATGGAAATCAGCATCACATCCCCGTTTTAAAAGGTCACGTAATGAGCTGCTGCTTGTGGCTAAACTTGAACGGACTTGGTGCGGTAAAGGCACCAAAGGTATATTCTTTTATCTGGATCCTGCCAAACATCCAGTGCTGTTCTGCTACAGTAACAGTCAAAGGTTTGTACACACCCATCAGGATAAAGCTGGTGCTGGTAGAATACTACATTCCCCTTCTTCATGAGAAAATGTTGATCAGCCATGTTTAATTGGCATCATGGGAAAGAATCAGTCTTGACTTGTGTAAATACCTTAAAGTTTCAGCAAACTCAGAAACCAGCACGCTCAGCACCTTGCTCACACCTGTAACACAACAAGAAAGCAAGTCCATGTTAGGCGTGCTGCAAATGTCTTTGCTTAGCTGTCATTTCACCATTTTTTCAGTATGTTTTTAATGTGGATACGTATATAAATACAAGCAGGTGTCGTTGCAGAAATTTAAAATCAGGCTGCATGACTAATGGAACAATTGCACTAAGACACGTATCTGCTGACATCATTTCAGAGCAGCAAAAAGATGCGAGCTGTTATCATTTAATATCAAGAGTCTTACCACTTCCACTGAAAGGTCAATAAATTATATCCTGTTTTTTAACACAATCACATCCTGTTTATGAAGCAGCCTCACTCTAATTTGACATCATGCTGCCAGCCAGAGGAAAAAAAAAAAAAAAAGAGAAGTGTGTTTGCTTTTGTTTCCACTAAAGTAACCAAAAAGTTACCATACACAACACTACACCGTTCACACTTTTGCATAACTGGCATACCTGCAGCTATAGTCTCAAATGGATTGGCTGACTCCAAAGAGGGGGCCTTCTTTTTCTTTTTCTGTGGAGAGTTCTCCTCATTTACATTTGCACATTCCATCTGTTGCAATGAGGAAAAAAAAAAAAAAAAAAAAAAAAAAAACTGATGACACTAAAATGTTTTCATGCATTCAAACATCAACCTAGCGGAGTTTCTCCTGCTCTGGAGAGTGACTATGTACACAAGTAGGTCTGGGCCATATCATACTGTTCACGGTAATACTGGTATAATGTTAGGCAACGATAAGAAAATGAAATGTTGTGATAGAATATGGGTAAATGCGCATGCTCAGTGCCTTTGTTTTCATACGCACATGGCCGAAAACGCATGGCAGCGACGGAGAATTAGAAGGGGGAAAGCGGATCGTTGAATGAAACGAATGAACCTGAGCTGGTTTGGCTTTCGTCCATCAGATGCACAACAAAGCACATTTTTTGGTAGCGCATGCAAGCGGGCCGTCGTTATTACTGTGTTTTTCGGACTATAAGGCACTCTTAAAATCCTTTACTTTCCTCAAAAATCAACAGTGCGCCTTATGGTCCAAAAATACGTATTTGACTTTTTTTATTTGGCACACTGCCGTTTCATGTTGCAAAGCAGCTCTTTTTAACTTGTGTGGATATTATACATGGTTATGCTGAGGATATGCCAGCCCATTTCCACTGGAAATGCCTTTTGGTTAAACTGTCAGCAAGGAATTTGCATTTGCACTGTTACATCAGCTGCTTGTTTAAGTGAAAATACATTGATGGGTGTTTGCACTAAGTTGTGGACTTGTAAAGTATTTTGTTTGCATTAATTATATTGTCAGCTATATCATTATCGCGAATTTTCAAATATATATCGTGATAAATATTTTTGGCTATATTGTCCTGCCTTACACACAAGCACAATTTGTCCGCAGTGAAATGTTTTAAGGAAGAATAACACTCCCAATCTACAAAGCATTTTTCACACATACACCTCAGCCCTGAACTTTTCTAGATCCACATCTCTCCATGTAATGGAGCATGATCCTGCCAGCAGAGGCTCTATGCGGTCCAACACCATGAATGTGAGAAATGTGCGGTGAATAGGTGATGATCATGTGACCTGCCTCCCTCACCAAAAGCAGAGTGTTTCCAGTCTCTAAGGCTACTCTGGACAATGACTCTCCTGCCACTGTAAGGAGTTCATGTGGGAAAACAGCCTGAGATGAACAATCTTACTGACACTAATGCATCAAAATTACACATACAGAATATTAAGAACAGCCTAATGAACGACTGTCTTCACACAGATCCCAGCACAGCTACTATTTTTAGACTGCTACCGTGAAGCTTGTTGATTTCACGACGGTCCTTCATTGTGCAACATCACCTCTGTTTTAAACTGGCCTGAACTTCACGTGAAGGGTTTGTTTCCCGGTTTGAGACAGTCATCGAGCCTCAAGGACCTGAGGGAGGAAATTCAAAGGCAACACCTGAACAGTAGCGCGTGCCACAGTGGCATCGTCGTGCAGGAAGACGGACCACACCGGAACAACCATCTCAACCACTCTTCAGATTTGCTTCCTTTTCACTCTGTCCACTTACCAGAAATGAGAGTCCTTTTAAAATGTCACTAACGTAACACACTGTGTGAATGAGGAAAAGACTGATCACACTGAAATATTTAATGCTTCCAAACATCAAAGCAGGCTTTCTCCAGGCTCAAATGGGCCTCTGGAGACTGCCTGTATCCACGATCGGGCCGTACTGAAACCAAAACCATCTCCTAAAGGAGACACAGCATGCATTGTAGAGGCACAAGATAATACCTTCAAAGGAGTGGATCTAAAAACACACTGAAAGGAAGAGCAGCCAAATTGGATGTCAAACCTTCCACTAGAAAGAATTACATGCATATCAAGAGACAAAAACAAAGATTTCGGGACCCTTTTTGAAAGATGTGGCTCTAATAACGAGTCAGTCTAATAACTGATTCATGTTACTCATGCACCGGTGGGTCTGCTATCATTTTTGAATGGACACAAATATTAAAAATTATTCTCTGGATTTCCATTTTTTAAAGAAACAAGTTTTGGGCTGCTATTGGACAGCTATCCTCACCTGCTGAGAGCTCGTCTGTCTCAGCCCGCTGTTGCTGTTCACCATCATGTTTAGTGCTGCTGGCATCAGTTTTCCTGCCGTTGCTCCTGCGTCCTCCATTGTGAGACAACAGAACTGCAAATGGAAAATCTGACATTTAAAAAAAAAAAAAAAAACAACACTCAGCTTTGTCAGCATCAATGTTACAGTGTAGTTTGAATTAATGTGGGTTTGTGTTTTAATACATACAAATGATAAATCAGCAACACATAACAGAATCAGCCAATTAAAATATTGTCCAATAAAATGAAATAAACTCCCAGCTTACTTATATATTAAGATTTATGCATTTCTTTTAATTGAAATTTACACAGAAAACTACTAATTAAACCCAGTTCAGCATGTTACTGATACTGCATCCCACGATGAAAAACACTGCTATCTTTCTTAGTGTTAAAATACCACTGTCTGTTTAAAAGGTGACCTTTGCAAATGCTGCTTTTGGCTAACAATTCATGAGTCTGAGACCAACACAGCATGTCGAGCACAATGTAGTCCGTCTGTTTGATTCCTCTGTACTGTGACGAGGACATCCTGAACCTTCTGCCCATATTTGTGTTGGTTTAAATAACACATGACACTAGCTTTTTTTCCCCAAAAAACATTGTGCATTGGAGCTTATAGCATCAGGAGCTCTCAAGTTAGACTTTTTTTCAGATATTATGTCTGTACGGTTTTTAAAATATGAGATTGTTAGCTTCAGCTTAGTAGGATTCAGAAATGTACAATAATGTTAACCCTTTCTAATCAAAACTTTTATTCAGCATCCATTATGGTGGACGGCAGGACTTCCTAGCTCCCGTTTCCAACCCATTTTCATGCTTCAGGAAGCAGACGGCTGAGAAACGCAGAGAGGATTTGACTCAGATTTGAAAAAGGGGAGTCTGACTTATAGTGTGCAGGGAATGAGGTGGAGGAGGCCACGATTTCTTAAACTATTTACTCTGTTGATTTATAGAATTAATATTTGCTAGAAGTGCAGTACTGTACCTTTCTTTACTTTAAAGAGTCAATTTCAACTCTGCTGAAATTGGGTTGAAAGACTTTCTAACACAAACAGGAAAACAGGAGAAACTGGCCACAGTAACCAACACTAGATTACATTTAAAGACTAATGAGGTAACCAGGTTTCTGAAAATGTCAGAGTGCACAAACCACAGGGAGATGCTTCTCTGTAAAAACAGCTCAAAAAAAACTCTTAAGCATATTTAAGCTCGTATGTTCATATCAATGGCCTGATTTGGAAGTGGCAGAGGCAGGAAGTAACAAAGTAAAAATACTCTGTTACTGTACTCAAGAACTTTCTGGTATCTGCACTTTGCATATGCCTCTTTTAAAGCAAACATATGTGTGCATCTTAAATGAAAGGAACAATGACACATAAAAAGACAATCCTACTGGTGTTTCCATCACCTGTGCTTATCACACAGAAAGGGATGAAAGAGGCACAAAGATAATTTATCCTTAATCAAAAGCGCTATACAGGGCTGAGGTGATAAAGTAGGCCAAAAGTAGTAAGGCTTTTAAAGTGGCAGGTAGGGCTGCCACGATTAGTCGACTAGTCACGATTCCGTCGACTATCAAAATCACAGACGACTAATTTAATAGTCGACGCGTCGTTTGTAAGATCCCAAAAGACGCAGGAATAAGTAGCAGGATTTAAGAGTGTAATAACGGACTGAAACAGAAGATGGCAGCACTGCATGTACAAGGATGCCAGCTGCCGTTAAACACCAAAGAAGAAGAAGAAGAAGCTGTGTCCCAGAATTCATAGTGCGGCCCATCGCGGCCCTGCTCCGTTTCCAACAATGGCGGCAGCTAGTTAGTTTTAATATTACTCTTATTATTCTTTCTGGGTCACAAAATAAATGTTTTACATATTTTCAGGCGAGAATGTAGCTGTGTAAACCTCAAATATCTGCTCAGTTTATCAAGACACCACATATTTTCAAAAGCGCGCCGACGTCTGTTACCCACTAGCTGGATAGCTAGCAGGGGGCAAGGCTCACTAGAGCCGTGAGAACACCGGACTCCTGGCAAATCGTTTTCAAACCCACCGCCGTCTTTCGCTACTCAGGTTAAACATATATGAGTCACTTAGATAACTTAAAAATGTTATTGTTTGGCTTTTTTCAGTATTTTATTTGTTCCTGAGTAAATCGGTTTGGCTGAGATTAAAGTTATAGTTTTTACACAGCTGAATAAACATCAAGCAGACAGCTGATTATCAGAAGTGTGAGATGCTCGAGAGTTTACTCCGGTGTCCTGTTATATTTTAGATAGCAAGGAGTTTATTAAGCTTCACTGAAACAATCTGCAAATTTCATTAAAATTTAATAAACTATCATCTTGTCTTTATTTTTAGTTAGCACATACCTTAAACACTTAAAGCTGTAAGCTAATGATAGTTATATAAGAGCAGATGCTGCTGGTGCAATAAGCTGTACTTTTACGTTGAATGGATGATGATCTGATTAGTCGACTAATCGCAAAAATAATCGCAGACTAGTCGACTATCAAAATAATCGTTTGTGGCAGCGCTAGTGGCAGGTAATTAAAATGCAAAGTTTCTAACACCTCTAAAAATATCAGCAATTACACAAACCGTTTCTATGTACTCTGTCGCACAGTGTGCATGTTAGCTAAAGGTACCGCCGCTGTATTTACAAGGAGATGAGAGCTAAATTTACTCAGAGATGGAGAAAGACAGGAAGAACTAAGTTCTATTTAAAGGTATTTGATAAACAGGAAATGTAAAGCTTAGGTGTAATGTCATCAGCTTTAAATCAGATATTGGATCCGTATGGTGTGAAGTTGATTTTTTTTTTTCTTCAAATATTGTGAAACATCCTGAAGTGTATACTTTGTGTTATTCAGTGGTTGTATGAAAACACCCAGCAGTCTAGCGCAGGATAAACAGGTTAACTTGCTGTATTGTGGTAAATAAACAATAAAAAAAAAAAACAGTTTTACTGTGTATGTGTTGGACTGGTACACAGTGGCTGTATTGCTCATGGTCAGAGTTAGGTTAGACCAAGTGTAGCAGAGATGAATTTGAATTTAAGCTGATGATGTGTACATTTGCCTCGTATGCAGACAGTATAAACAGTATACTGTCAGTGTAGAGCAGGGCTGTCAAACTCCAGGCCTCGAGGGCCGGTGTCCTGCAGGTTTTAGATCTCACCCTGGGTCAACACACTTGAATCAAATGACTAGTTCATTACCAGGCCTCTGGAGAACTTCAAGACATGTTGAGGAGGTCATTTAGCCATTTAAATCAGCTGCGTTGGATCAAGGACACATCTAAAACCTGCAGGACACCGGCCCTTGAGGCCTGGAGTTCAACATGTGTGGTGTAGAAGGTGAAATACTTGGTTAAATGTTGTTGAATTCAGTTGTGTAAATCCCCAAAAAGCAGTAAACCTGAGAGGAGCAGCAGCACGGGTTAGCTGATCTCAGCCTGTACAAAAATAACCTGTGTGAGTTCTCAATAGAAATGAATGCGAGTTGTGATCCTTTTCCCCAAACTGAGCCACTACACCTGATCTCTGGGTTCCCCCACCTGCTGAATCCCACTCAAACTCCCGATGACACTCATTTTTCTGTTTGGGTTTGGGGAAAAGGTAAAAGAAACAATAATAATACTAATAACAATATTTTATAATGACATTAATAAAGCACAAGGTTCAGTTAGCTTTGTACAAAATTAGCTGGTAGAAACATCCTTCAAAGAGCTACTTATTACCTTCTTGAAAAAGTTGAATCAGTACTTCACTATATACCAAAGTATTTTTTAAGTATCTTCAGTTAAGTAAAGAGTATCGGTACTTTCGCACCTTTGATACATCAAATTCATTAAATGAATACAGACCTTCAAGATTAATTAAATTAACAAATGCGACTTCTGATAAGGGGAAAAGAGTAATTCTCTTTGGAAAGTGAGGCCTTTCTTAAACGGACCAACAAGGCTGTGTCTCTATTTGTCAGGAGATCATGGAAGGCCATGTCCTGTATATCCCGTCCCCACAGCTGCAGAGCCCTGTCTTACACAATGCTTAGTTTCCATTACAGGCTTCAGCTGGTGTCACTTTGCTCCAGCTCAGGCTCTTTGAAAGCTGGGACCTTCTTCTCTCAGCTCTCACCTTCCTCATTAATCACAAATTCAACTGTGAGAAGTTATTAGTTAAAACTCTGTTTAGCAAAACCTTGTTTTTTCTGGTTTACCGAGTTAGCCTAGCTGCTAATAGCTACTTAACAGCTACTTTTGCTAAGATTTAAAAAATAAAATAAAATAGAGGTAACAGGCACTTACAATATGTTCAGGATCTATGTTGAAGAGTTAAATATCTTCATGTAGTCGTTGAAAAGATGTCAGAAGAACTGCAAAGTAAGTTACTCCACTGCTAATTTCTATATAGTCCAATTAGAAGTTGCTGTCAATTTAAACGTAAAAGTCAAAGCTGTACCGCGCGTCTGATGAACGTTCGCTGCTCCTGGGAAATGTAGTCCAAAATGTAGCATAAACAATAAATAGCAGACTAAGAGTGTGAAGGAGGTGAAATTTCATTAAGAAATGCTGAAAAACACATTCATTTAACATCCTTTGCTTATTTTGCTAATAATTTAATATATAGTTGTAGCCCTTAATCTTTTCTGCCTGTTCCATAAATATACTGCTGACTTCACACATTCAATCAGTCAATTAAAGAACTTTCATCACATCAAAGACATTAAGAGGGAGAGATGACACTCAAAGAATCATGAATGTTTTGAAGTTTTCATGTCCTGTTGAACCCTAAAGTTTATTTTTATAATGTTTCAAATTAATGACCCAAAATACTGCAAGTGCTTGAACTTACTTATGTAAGGACCCATGAGCAACTCTAAGTGGGAAAAGGCGCCAAACCAGTATATATTTCAGTGTAGCTGTGTAAGTAATTACACTCACATTCTTCTTAATCATTGTTTAGTGATTCCTCATAACATACTGTAACGTCCCAATATGGTGATAACGCATCAAAGCTCTAATTCAAAGCTAACAACCATTAATTTAAGCTAAAAAAGACAAACTGTCTGCTAACTGCTTGTCATGAGGGGTACCTTCAAATCTCTTCATTTTTCCTGGGTGAATCAAATCAATGGAATTATACAGAAAAAGATTAGTGCTGCCTGTGAGTGAAGTGTGCATGGGATGAAGCTGCTGAGGTGGTGGATTTCAGTGCAGATCAATGCTGCTGCCTTGTGGCAAGAGAGTAGACTATGACATTGTACAGATGAACCAAAGAAGAAAGTACAGTTAGAGATGTGCTTTAAAATGGCTAGGCTGTGGTAATGATGCTCAACTGCTTCTTTCCATCTTTAAACAAAACTCACCAGTAAACATGACTTAGACTTAGACTTAGAGGGAACTCTTGGTCTGATGTAATATTTCATGTAATTATCCTTTTATTGTTGTTATTATTAGTAGTATTTTGGCCTTTCTTTATTGACTGGGATCAATATCATGTCACGCTCAAGTTCTTGAGGGGGTGGGGTGGGGGATCAGATACAGGACTTCCACCCAAGACTCTGCAGTTGTATATTTTAATTCTTCAATGTAGACCCACAACGACAATGTGTCCAAAGCCAAAAAGGAATGGTTCTCACAGTTATGTTACACAGTAGTTTTGTTACTCACTTTACTGCGAAATTAGGCAGGAATGAAGTACATTTCAAGTACAAATGAATCCCCCCCCCCACCACCACCACCACCACCAAAGAAAACCCAGCATCTGTAATATTTCATTTTCATAGAAATAGAGTAACTTTTTTTTTAATGAAGCCTGTAAAAACCTTGAGTTACCGTGTATCTCAAAAGGACATGTAGATCATTTCCACAGTAGCAGCTGTTATCTGGCCAGCTTCATTAGCAGATGGTGTCTTGTGTTTCCAGCTGTAATGGCCACCTGTTCTCACTTGCAGGTGTGAAATTGCTGAAATCTGCACCTTCTCACTCTCACAAGAGCCACGACCTCCGTTGTCTCTATTTCACATCCCTTTTTTGTAACGTAAAGTTCTGTGCAGTGGCTGAATACAATTATGTTGTTGTCCACTTTTATATTTATTCATATTTATATATGTAATATATGTAAGACAGGCAGCACGGTGGCACGGTGGTTAGCACCGTTGCCGCACAGCAAGAAGGTCCTGAGTTCAATTCCACCATCAGGCCGGGGTCTTTCTGTGTGGAGTTTGCATGTTCTCCCCGTGTTTGCGTGGGTTCTCTCCGGGTACTCCGGCTTCCTCCCACCGTCTAAAGACATGCAGCTTGTGGGGATAGGTTAATTGGATAATCCAAATTGCCACTAGGTGTGAATGAATGTGAGTGTGAATGGTTGTCTGTCTCTGTGTGTTGGCCCTGCGACAGACTGGCGACCTGTCCAGGGTGTACCCCGCCTCTCGCCCTATGACAGCTGGGATAGGCTCCAGCGACCCTGAAAAGGATAAGCGGAAGTGAATGGATGGATGGATGGATGGATATATATGTAAGACAAAGTGCTATTATGTCACCACTTAGTATTTTCTGTAGTCAAGTATTCCAGCGATTCATGCATGTAATTTCAGCTTGTCTCATATTTGTGTAGATGTTTATTCGACGTGTTTAGAGACTTTTGACCTGTTTTGGGACTTTTTGCTTCCCCTGTGTTTGTTTTCTGCCTCCATGTTTGCTTACTTTGGATCTTTGGCTTTCTCTGTAACTGCTACCTGATTACTCGTATTAACAACATGGCTGCTGTTGCCAGGCAGCTGAGGAGATTGTTAAACGCTGCCTTGTTACAGTGGATGGATGCAGCTGCTGATTCGGCTAAACTTTCTATTATGTTGTAGCTGGAACTGTAAAAGCAAATTCAGACCAAACAAACAAACAAAAAACAACAACAGCAAAAACACGCTAAAAATGTTATTTAAAATGATCAGGTGGAAATAATCAATAATCAGAGAAACTAAAAAAAAGTAATACCTTCCATCAGTTCAAAGATTTTATATCAGAGCATAATGAAAACATATTCTAGTCATTACCAGGTTTTAAAATGAGATCAATAATAACACATTATATATTACATCATGTCTCTTCCTGCCACAGCACTGCAGTCAGGTTTGAAGTCTGGACTTTGTTTGCACAACTCTGATTCTAGTGTCATGTAATTAATATATCCTTAGTATCCTTATTTTCTTATTATATTGTTTTATGTACTTTAATCATGAAGGTTTGTAGAGCAAGGCCACTTTTGACTCGCAAACTAAGTGCTCACCCAGACTGAAAACAGGAAGTGTAGAGCTGCACAGCATATTAATAAATACAGAAAGCCAGACAGAAAAGAGGAACTTTGCCTTATAAGCAATGTTTGCATTGAAACTGTGACGTGTAAAGTACCAAAATAAAACCTATATGAGACACACTTTATGATTCTAATGTTAGAGATCCTGCAACTGGTGTTTGGGCTGTGCAGGGGTCTCTCTCTTCCGGAGGATGATTGAATAAAAAGAAATATAAATGTTTTAACACACTATGAGTCGGTTTTCTCTGTTCTATCGTGGGGACAAAAGAATCGGGGTTAATACTAGTCTTTTTCAGCCGTTCTCCTATTGATTTGCTGCTGTGCTTGGGATCGTTGTCGTGTTGCATGAGCCACTTTTAGCCAAGCTTTAGTTCTCAGACAGACGGCCCCACATTTGACTCTAGAACACTTTGGTATACAGAGGAGTTCATGGTTTATTCAGCCACTATGAGGCGCCCGGGTCCTGAGCTGCAAAACAAGACCCAGACTCAGTTAGCTGTTTGTAAATGGACTGGTTCTTATGTAGCGCTGTTTCCATCATGCACACAAGCACTTTTCTTCTCATCTCTGATTTCCTCTGTTTGTCCAAAGCACAGTCAGTCACTCATTAATATTTGAGTGGTAACATTTTTACCTTGTTCAAAACACAAGTGTGCACAAAAGATGAGACCAACATGTTTCTCTACAAGCACGGGGCGGGAGTGTGTGCCTAAGAGGAAAGAAGTGGTTCGTCAGGGCCAAGGTGATCTTGTAAATTTTGCAATGAAATTTGTTTCCTGAGCAGATGACTCCGAGGTGACAGGCAGAGGGGTCTCCAGTATGGTGGAGTGGAAAGGTCACGAACGAATGCAGAACAGGTGTCAAGCCGAGAGGCTCCACCTGCAGCGCCCACAACTCCCTCGGAGTAAATATAAAATGGACTGTATTCTCTACTCTTTATAACAACACTTTATACAACATGTTTCATACACACATTCACACACATTCATACTCATGTTCAGTATTTGTGCCAAGGTACTGATTCAAGCACACTGGAGCATCCAGGGATCAAAGCGCTAACCTTCCGATTATCAGAAGACAGAAAGAGAAGCTGAAGGAAAGGAGGAGGAGAAGTTTCAAGTAAACAAACATTCCTGACACGAAGAATAAAGAACTAGTGGTGTTTGTAGCAGCAAACAAACTTGAGCAGATTGGTGGCACAGACCACGTCAATGCCTTTGTATAAATGTTCAGATTTCCTTCAGTTCTGTTCTTCCATTGACTCAGTGTTCAGCTGACACTCGGGTGGATTTGATGGAGAAACAAACATGGCTGTGTCTCACATTGTAGCTGTTTACACGTGCACTGCAGCCCTGAGCCTTTGGAGAAATTACACTGAGGAGGTTGCAGTGAGAAGGCAAACATCACAGCCAGATCAGGCATTAAACAATCTGTAGCCCGTCATCTCCTTAATGTTCTACTTCCTGCATGCTCTACAAAGGAGGCTCCAGGAGTGATAATACATCTAGAGCTGATAGTTTGCTGTACGAAAAGAAGAAAAGAAATGTGTTGATTCAACACAGATATGGTAAACACTGGTCTAATAGAATTAACTGGAAGTATCTGAAAAATAAAAGGGTTTCCTCAGCTTTAGCCTACACTGTTTAGTACTGTGCACTTATCCATCTCACAGTTACTAAATATGGCCAAATATGGTAACGTCTCAACATTAGAATAAACTTGGAATGAATGGAAACACATGCAAACAGCAACATTAGTTCAAAAGACTTATTTGCAGAGGCTGATTGGATTTATTTGATTTGATTTAGTTAGTTTGTATATTATTTAGCTGGGGTGTGTTTGTAATCAGATACACGTGAGGTGTGTTAGAATACCTGCAGTATTTCACTGTTTAGGTTTTTAGGGGAAATCTTTTAATTTTATTGGTGGCGGTATGACCAGCATCTATTTAAGGCGGGTTTTTTGAGAGGCTGGGTTGTTCATTTTTAGATGTGTCGCTGGTGAGCATGTTAAACCTCTGTACGTGGAAAAAAGAATATATTCAAAGCTTTGAAAAACGACTGAAGGCTCGTGTGGTTTTTTCCCCCATCTGGTCCCCTTCACATCACCTTGCGACCGTTACAATTTCAACACATGAAACAACAGTATAGCTAACATTAGCACTGCAGCAGCTGAGCAGTCGTAAGGTGGATGGGAGAAGCCGCTCTTGTTATGAGGAATTACAATAGATAACGGAAGTTAGCTGCTTCATAATGACAGCAACTTGACACACACACAAAACCCAACAGCACAGTTAACCTCTTAACATCCACCATGACACCAAAGACAATCTAGGGTCCAGACTTGGTTTATTTTAAGCCACATGCTAAACAAGCCATTCTTCAGAAAATAGAAGATGAGATATTTGTAATGAATCCTCATACTTTTTTTAAATTACACTTTTCTTTTGCTGGCATTTCCAAACAGGTGAAAGGTTTGTTAATTGAATACTCGATTTGGTGGAAGTTAAGACATTTACACCTGATTCAAACTAAACCAAACCAAAAACAATAGGCCTGTCTCTAATCTGCATTTTATACCATGATTAAACCCTGCTCCTGGCTGCACATTATACCTGTGATATTGTTATAACAAAGACTAATTCTTTTGTCCAGT
Source organism: Perissodus microlepis (assembly GCF_051167445.1). NCBI lineage: Eukaryota > Metazoa > Chordata > Actinopteri > Cichliformes > Cichlidae > Perissodus > Perissodus microlepis. The sequence continues at coordinate 37,630,737 of NC_140474.1, read as the reverse complement.
GGGAACCCAGTCGATATCCAAATAATTCAAAGATTGTGCAGAAAAAAAGGAGAATCTTGGAGGATGTTTCTGAAAGTAATCTTTGAAGAAAGAAATCAATGAAAGTAAAGTGGAGGAAATCGACCACCAACTGGAGATATTGTGGAGAAATATGGTAATATTGCAGAGCTGTATAAACAATTTGCACTTTGACTGCACACATAGCATACACTAATACTTTAAAGAGGATGGGGAAGCACAGATTTATCCTGTCACAATCCAGACTGAGCGGTAGTAAAGAACAGAGCCACGTTATATTCAGAGGGATTCGTCCATGTAAGGATTTGACTCACGAGAGTCTGTGTACCTTCTGTTCAGGGTTGGCCGTCTCAGAGACTTTCTGTTGGTAACATCTACACGTCTACATGTAAAGTGATTTGCTCATTGTGCATTCTTTTTATAGGAAGCAACACAATGTCTCTGGCCATACATAAACCTGAATTCTTCTAGTGAAAATGACCATTTAACATGCATATACACTAAACGATGGCACAGCAAATGTATCGTAGGCTTTCCCTAAAAAATCTCTACTACTGTTAGCTAATATTGGCAATATTATTGGTGTTGGGAACAATCCCAAATTCAGGTAAATTATATGCTGATAGTAAGGATGGTTTGCTCATTTTAGAATATGAAGGTACAGCTGAGAGCTAAAGCAGCTTAACCACAACTGCACATCTAAAAGTAATTTACTAACATGCTTTACAGGGAAACAATCAACTGTTTACTTACAAAGAAATGAACAGTATTATTATTAGAATATTATATATTTATGGTACTTTGATTTTAATGAGGAGAGATGGAATATCACCCAAATATTACATAAAAGTTATAAATGGATTTGAATGCCATTGAGATAAATAAGTATTTGATTGCAAAGCAAAACATGACTTAATACTTGGTTGAGAAACGCTTAACAGCAGTAAAACATTTCTTGTGCTCGGTCACCAGGTTTGCACCCATCTCAGGAGGGATTCTGGTCCACCCCTCTTTCCAGGAACTCTTTGAATCTTTTATGTTCTTGGCTGACCCCCGGCAACTTCATCTTCTTTCCATAGGACTGAGGTCTTCAGCCACTCCATTGTTGCCTTGGTGGTATGCTTTGGGTTCCTGTCATCATGAAGTGCAGTCCACAACCCATCTTCAGTGTTCTGGATAACACTCGTCTCCACCCACTCTGTGCTACCTGCACTTCTTCACCTGTCTTCAACTCTTTAGTGTCCTGTCCATTGCTTGGGATGGATGACCCAGGGAAGTGTCCTCTATAATGTTCGGTGCAGTGACACACTGGATTGTAAATCAATCAATATGTGATTCAACCTTTAGCTTTAACTCTACAGTGAACTGTTTAAGGCAGACTTTTTTATAAATTGTCCTCCATTTTTAGAAGATCAAAATTAATGAGACAGACTAAACATAATTTTAAATATAAAAACTCTTTTTAATATCTGGATGACAAAACTTTGCAGTCAGTGACTGCCTAAAGCCTCGAACCCATGGTCAGCACCAAACGTTGTTTCCTCCCTTGAGTTGCTCTGCCAGGCCTTTACTGCAGTCGCCCTAAGCTGCTCCTTGTTTGTGGTTCTCTCTGCACTCAGTTTCAGTTTTGCAGCATTTGGCTGAACCTGAGCCTGGAGTTTACCTCTGTACACGTCAGACTTCATCCTTTTACTTATCAGCAGTCACATCATCAATAAACACTGGTGGCCTGGTTACACTGGCAGCATGACGTGCCCATACATGCAACAATGCTGCTGCTGCTGCGTTACACAGATAATGTGGTCTGCTTTGGACCATGAGCCGTTTCACTCCTCCAGATTTTTCTCTTCCCATTGCTCTTCTACAAGTCGACGTTTGTTTCATCTGTCCAAAGATTTCTTTTACAGAACGGTGCAGATGCTCACTGCAAAGTCTGATCTGACCTTCCTGGTCTTAATCACTGGTTTTTACCTTCCTAAAAATCCTCTGCATTTCCAGTCGTGAAGGTGTCTCTTGATTGTGTAGACTTTGACAGGCATACACTCCTCTGCTAAAGGGTGTTCTTGATTTGGTTAGATTTTTTTTTTTTTACCGTAATTCTGTCATCATGTCCTTTAGTTGTCTTTTGTGGTCTTTCAGTCCTTCTTGGCATTGCTGAGCTGGTCACTGTTTTCATTCTTTCTAACAAGCTAAAGTTTTTGCTGTCTCTCTGACAGGTTTATTTGGGTTTTTAAAAATGCAAAATTCAGCACTGTAAATTCTGATATTATGTCTGCTTCATTTGTCATGAGAAACGAGAGGGCAGGCCATCAAACAGCTTGTCACTGAATTGGGGCACTGTGTATGAGCATTCTTGTTATTCTCTAACAGGTTCTGCAAAATATTTGCAAAATGAATGAAATTCAAGCTGAAAGTCTGCACTTTACTCACATGTTGATTATTTGACTTAAAATCCACAGTAGATGTTTACAAAAGCAGAAGAACAAGAATAACGTCTTTGTTCCAAACTTCGTGGAGGGCACTTTATTTAGACCTTCACTATATTTTTCCTTGCATGTTCACCTTTCACCTCTCTCCCCGATACTCACACACATCCATTCTGTCTTGCTCGTGCTGACTGTCCTTCCTCTTCTTCCCAGAGCATACCTCCACCTCTCCAGACTCTCTTCCAGCCTCTCCTTAGGCTCATTACAGATCTCAGTGTCATCTTCATATATCCTCCTCCACAGAGACGCCTGCCTGACCTCGTCTGTCAGCCATCCTTCTCTTTCTCTCATTTTCTATATTCATCAGCTCCTCGAACTATTCACTTGTTAGCATATTTCCATCTTCATCATTAATCTAACCTGCTTAATCTCTCTGTCTAGCCAATGATTCCTATTCTCCTTCTTTAGTGTCAGTCTAACATACCTCTCACTATAAGCCTCTGCTTTTGTCACCGTTCTCTTTGTTGTACACCTAGCTTCCCAGTACTCACGTCTACTCATCTCTTTGATTGTCACACTTTTTCTTTCCTTTCCTGTACTACTTCTCCCCACCCAGAGCTTTTCAGCTCCTCCCTGAACTCTGTGTAATATTCGTCTTTCTTCAGCTTTCACCATTTAATCCTTTCCTCTGCTTTCATTCACTTTCACTTCTTGAATTGAAAGCCATCCTACAGACTAGCAACCAAGCGAGCTCTCCCCTGATACCATCTTGTGGTCTCCTGTCTATTTTAGATTTTATCTTCTGCATAAAAATGTAGTCCACCTGTGTGCAGCCTCCTCCACTCTCGTGTTATCCTGTCTCTGCCTCTTCTTAAGGTCAGTGTTCACAGCAACCATTTCCACCCATTTTGTAAAATCCACAACCATCTGTCCCTCTGTATTACTCTCCTTAACACCGTACCTATCCAACACTTCCTCATCACCTCTGTTCACTTTATCCGATTTCTCCAGAATTCCTGTTTCATCAAACATCCAACCTGCGGGGCACGGATGCTGACATCATTCAACATCACCCTTTCAATTTCCAGCTTCAAACTCGTGATCCTTTCCGACACTCTCTTCACCTCCATAGTACTGTTCACATTTTCTTCCTTCAAGATTACCCCCACTCAGTTTCACTTCTTAACTATACTGTGCTCATTTACTGAGAGTGGCAGAACTGGAACTCCTGCATAAAATGAAAGCTAAGGGAGAACATCCAAGTCTACACAAAAGGGCCCTGTCTGTGTGAGTTCAATACCAGGACCTTCTTACTGTGTGGCAACAATAGCTGCTTAGCGCGAGGACAATGGTCATCAGTGCTGGGTTCCCATGGAGCTTTATATGTAAATGTGAGAGTAGCAATGATCCCTACAGCTAACTCAGAGCAATAAGACAAAAGATAAAGGCCTGCCGTGTGGTATCGTGGAACGTAAGTCTGCATCTCTTTCTTCTCTTGTTTCCCCCCTCACCCCCAAACCAGTGGCAGCAGATAGCTGCCCCTCCCTGAGCCTGGATCTGCCTGAGATTTCTTCCTTTTCTTCCCACCATTGCAAAAAGCCTGCTTATGGGCTCATTTGAGTGTTGTGGGATTTCTCCAGAATACTGTTGTCTTCACCTTACAGTATAAACCACCTTGACGTGTCTGTTGTTGTGATTTGGTGCTATACAAATAAACCTGAATTAAATTACACTGAATGTCTTTGGGTGCTGTGAGTGTGTTTGAATGTTTGGCAAAGCCCATAGCCATGAATAAAAGCACAATGTGAATGTGAGACTGTGTCACTGATGAGAGCTCACCTAGTCACAGATTAATTTACCACCAGAATGTTTAATGTGCTACAGCTACAATATATTTATTGTTGAGGTGTAAGTGGTACCTTTACGGTCTGGTTGTATTTCTGTAATGTTTTGTGTGCTACATCGTCATAAATGTCCCCTTTGTAAAACACCGTTTTCAGTAATAAAAACGATGCTGATGTGTTTGTGCGAAGTAAAGAATTTACACGATATTACTGCTTGCTGATACGTGTTACATAGCAGTCTGTGTTTGTATGTGCACGGCTTTGGCTCGGGCTTTCTACATTTACAATACCAGTTCGTGTACTAGGCAGGCTATAACGTTTGCTGTTGCGCTGTTTTTTATTTGTATTTGTCAGAGTTGTCGTTGTGTAATTCGTGTGGCTCCTTAAACAAATGGCGTGGACACCGGGAGGCTTGTTCACAGCCTTTGCGTGTGATACCGATCCAGCAAAAGCATATTTGAAGCTGAGAAATGTGGTACTTCCTGAAATTTCCCGTGGCTTACGAATGTAGCAGTGGCTGCCAGTAGAAGGAGCTCTTCGGTCTTACCTAATGCAAAAGGCAAAACATACACAAACATGGCGTTATCACGAGCGGGCGAGATGCTGTCCTCTCTTCGCTGTTTGTTGTATTTATTAGTCCTCAGCGTGGCAGGAATAAACTCGTCGACTCTTCGTCTTCATCCTGAGCAGCGTTACATGCTGCCGCAAAACAGAGGATTTTTCACAATAGAAGCAAGTGAGGCTTTACTGCACGGAGATGGAGGTGGCTCCGCGGCTCGAGCGCTGCATCTGCCCGCTCGCAGTGGAATCGAAGGCGGGTCGGTCTCCAGCGTCTACCCGCAGCATCGAAGTCGCCGGAGCGCTGGTAAACCGGCGATGCCAAAGGTGTACGGCCAGGTAATATAACGCATTAACTGCGTGATACCGCTCACTTTGACGCGCACATCGAGCTTCACCTCAGCCTGACCTTACTGGTATGGGTGGCGTAAAGAAATTACGCACTGTTGTTTCCGAAGTAGCATCAATTCCTGCACCTTATGCTTGAAGCAGGCTCCTGTTGTGTGGGGGTCGGTTTACCTGATGCCTTTAAACGTCACACTGGCAGTGTAACATTACAATTCACTAAACGTTCATTCAAATGAATGTAATTGGTCAGCGGCAACCTGTCCGCGACACTTTCGACTGTCGCTGAAGAAACGAGACAAAAGTAAGACACTGCGTATGTTCAACGGATGGCTAAGTTCCCGAAACATCTCCTTTGTCGTGCTAGGGAACGGAAGCGTAACAAGATCAGAAAAGTGAATTAGGCAGAGGGTTTGGTGTCAGTGTAAGGGGACTGGGGCTAACGCTAGGTGCGAAACAAATGTCCGTGTCTTTACCTGCCGTCTCCGGGGAGGGGGGGCTGAAGTGAAATCACCAAACGTGGATCCCATACAAAGAGCCCACGGAGGCAGACAGAGCAAGAAACATACACGAGGCTCCGTATTTATCGTTAAATGCTGCACACATGACAGAAAGTGAATGAAAACATTTCTATTTAGCAAAAACGGGGCATGAAACATTCTTCCTTTAATAATGCCCCAGTGTGCAGTTTGTCCAAAAAGAATGTGAAAGCACTAAGAGGGATTACTTTGGAAAAAACAACAACAAACCAAAGATTTTGGCTGAAAAGTGAATAAAAATGTCCAAATTTTAAGTGGAATTATGCGTGGAGCTCTCCACACCCCAGGTCACTGACCTCAGTTTGGCTAAATGTAAAAGCAAATGTTTTCCTGGTGATTTGCACCTTTGGGCCACTTCCACAGCTGCTGCATTGGTTTGTCCACTTATCTGTGTCCTTGCCCCCCTCGCCCATAGTATTCTTTGCTAAGGAGAAGGTGGAGCCCAGTAATGGTTAACTACAGTGCTCTTAAGTGCTATTATAGCTTTGGTATTCATTACAATGCATTGTAATAAATATAATGCTATTGCACTCTTTGTTGTCTTGTGGGATTATACAGTTATTGAGCATGCACAGACAACAGCATGATGAAGGTTGTTTAATGAAGCATTGCAGCTTCAGTTGTGCCAAGGGAACACAACTGACAGGAAAAAACAGCTCACTTCCACTAAAGAAAAAGGAATTCATCACCGTGGTTCTCTATTTCAAGTATGATGAACTTTGCTGGAAACCTTTTCAAGTCAACTGGCTTTTATTGTCATCTCAACCATGTACAGTGGTACAGTACAGCTTGAGACGATACAGCGTTCCTCCGAGACCCCGACGCTACATATTACATACAACAGACGAACACAGGACTACGTAAAGTGCAATGTGCAAAAATTGCAAAAAAAAGCAAGACAAGGCCTTGCAATGGAAATGTGCAAAATACTGAGTATTGTGCAAAAAGTAACTTGGCGCCTGAAGGTGTGTGTGTGTGATCCCAGTCACTGAGTGTTCAGGAGTCTGAACACCTGCAGGTAAAAGTCTGTAGACTGTCGTCCTGCAGTATGATAGTAAACAGGAAAACTTTGGGTTCAGTTCTGAAAGATGAACAACATAACATCATTGCTTAAAGAAAACTTTTTATTATATTCCATATTTTCTCCAACCTGCCACATCATTCTTTGTGAGGGGCAGCCAATCAGAACAAAGGGAGGGGAAGAGAGCTAAAACACCTTTGGTCAGACAGTGGATCAACTGAGGGGCTCTGCTAAGGCTCACTATAAGATGCATAAGGATCATTTTCCAATGAGGCATACAGATAAATGTAAAAGATCCAGAGAATCAAATGGCTGTAAATTTAGGAAACAAGTCAAGTTACTCTTTTGAAAAAGCAGCAGAAAAAAGTTGGAGTATGAAAACAAATATTGTTTAGTGTTTAATCGGTGGCAAAATTTATATATTGGTTTTCAAGGAACAGACAAAAGTATCTGTGTCTGTTTAAAAACCCAACGAATGCTTTGTACGAGAGAAGAGAGGCAAATGGACGTGTTCACGAGTTGTCATCGAGCTGCTGTCTCGTGCTGACTGACACTTCTGGTGATGCCTGCAGTCAAAACACAGCTATAGCCTCCAGAGAGTCGCATCGGGATCATGTTTTGTCACTGGTGAACGATAAGGCTGGAGGAGGTTGGCTTGTCGAGTGTTTGCTCCTCAGCTCGCTGTCCCTGTTGGCTTGTAGTGGTTTGACTAAACTTGTTAAGGTCCTCGAGCAGGCATTGTAATTAGAGGTAATGACTGTCTGAGTTGGGTGCAGTGTGCATACTTGATCGTGAATCTGTTCACCTAATCAGCCTCAACTGTTGGAAGATGAGAATATCACAGGTTTGGATGACGCCATTAATGTGAAGGTCAGATGGAGCTGTGGACAGTGGCAGCTTTATGTCAAACCAAAGTTTACGGCAGGAAGTTTCAATGTATTTTCTCTGTGTCCGAATGCGGGAAGCTTCCCTCATTGTGTCAGCCATGACCAAGCTAGAATGGTGAAACCTTGAAAGCTGTGCTATCATTATTTCCCAGTCTTAGTAAGTCTTCATATCTAAGGACCTTCACTGGGCAAAATTCCTACTAAACTTCTTAGACAACCCACCTGCTTCAGCGCTCACATGCTCTCTTGAAACAGTGTGTTGTCCTAGAAGTGCAACACTTCAAACAGCTGCAGTTTGTCTGATTTGATAAAATTGATATCAAATAATTGATAAAAATGCAGAAACACCCAGGAGTTCACGATAGCACTCAAGTTATTAAAAAATAGAAAATGCTAAGATTTTATTAGGCTGCAAATGTGTTCAAGGTTTTTTTTTTATTATTCATTGATCTGCAGAGTATCACTTATTTAGTCTTTAGGTTTCTGTTTTTTCATATTTAATAACCTCGAACTAGAGTATATTTGGTTTTAAAACCACTTAAGGGACACTTAAACTATGTAGAATTACACTTTTGTCAAAGTTTAAAAAAAATGTTGCGTAATTCAGCACCTGAGGCGCTGCAGGTTCACACGTCTGGATCTGAGCAGTGTCTTCTGTCTGTCTGTGAACAGCATTAGTCACGTCTCTGTTATTATGATCTATCATAACAGCACTACAGCGTTTTACATGGTATAAAAGTGTCGTATCAAAATATCATTATGGTAATATTATGATTTTGCCAAAATTAACTTGATCTAACTTTGAGGTTAAATCAACCAACCCTTCTTTCCACTGATGCGCTGTGGGTTGGGCTTTGGCTCAGCCACTCAAGGACTGTCACTCATTGTCCTGAAGCCATTCTATTCTTCTTCTAGCTGTTTGCTTCAGGTCAGGATTAAAAGTAAAGTTAAAGTAAATAAAACTGTACAAACTGCTGTCAGAGAGTTCCAGAGTCTGGGGGCCAATGTTGCTCTGTCTCCTATAGTTTTCAGCCTCATATGCTGCACAGCCAGCAGGACCCTGATCACATGACATCACGGGTAGGGATGCTAATCGAGAACCGGTTCTTGTAGCGACCCAGTTCTCGGTAGTTCAGTTTCTTTGAATTTTTAGTCTGTTTATCGATTTAGCCGTTCCACTTGCACTTCACTATACACTACAAGTGATTTCAGTTCATGTACCAGTGAAGGAAAATAGTGGGTCAAGAGCACGGGTATGATGAGAGCATGATGGTGAAGTGCAAACGCTCTGTGCAAGCGTCTGCACAGACAGCATGCTGAGGCTAAGCTAGCCAAGAATCCAGAGTGATGTTAAAGCTGACCCAGCCCTGCAGACTCACCTCCAACTTCAACAGGTACCAAACTGTTTCTACTGGTTTCTAAAGTAGAATCACCATGGTGATGGCTTTGAAGTCTGTTTGTGCTGGTTTCATTCCTGCTTTGTGCTGTAAACTTAGCGTTAATGGCTAAATACTAAATGGCGTTGTTCCCGCTGGTGCAGGGTCCGCTCTTCAGCAAAGGTTTCTCCACTTGGTTCAGTCCAAGGCGTCCTCAGGTGATGCGTTGACGGTCTTAATGTCCTCCTAAATTTTGTCCATCCACTGTTTCTTCAGTTTGCCTCGAGGCCGGCGTCCTTCTGGGTCGGTTCTCATAGCCGTTTTTGCTACAGAGTTCTCATCACTTCGAATCACGTGTCCATACCACCTCAGGCGGGACTCAAGCATCTTTTCCTTAATTGGGGCTACACCTAGTCGCTTCTGTATGTCTTTGTTCGTAACACAGTCCCATCTTGTAATTCCCAGGCTCCATCGAGCATGCGCATCTCCATGGTGTTTAGGGCCTGTTCATGTGTGGTCAATGCGGGCAACACGCGGAGTCATACAGGGCTACTGGGCAACCACCGTTTTGTAGATTTTTCCCTTGAGTCGATCTGGCACTCTTCTGTCACAAAGGACACCAGTGACTAGAGCAGGGTGATATGACCAATAATATTTATCATGATATACATTTGAAAATTTGCAATAACGATATAACTAGCGATATAACTGACGATATAATTGACACTAGACAAAATACTTTACCACTCCACAACTTTATTAGTGCAAAAAAAACCAAAAAAACACTGCAAATGCAAATTCCTTGCTGACAGTTTGACCAAAAGGCATTTCCAGTGGAAACCGGCCGACATATCCTCAGCATAACCATGTATAATATCCACAAAACTTAAAAAGAGGTTATACACACACAATACGGTAATATTATGTTGAAGCACAGTACGTATCACTCCACAAGGCTCCTGCCTACGATAGCTGTAATGCTCCCACAATCTATCAAGCGGTGCGGCTTCGTAGCTAGCAAAGTCTTACTAAAACATTTGACAGATTATGTGTAGCACATAAAATCGTTTCGAGGTCAGTAAACACAACCAGAATTCATACATAAGGCACACGGGATTATAAGGGGCTCTGTCGACTTTCAGAAAAATCAAAGGATTGATTTTAAGTGTGCCGTATTTTCCAAAAAACACGGTAATAACGACGGCCCGCTAGCATGCGCTACCAAAAATAGTGCTTCGTTGTGTATCTGACGGACAAACACCAAACCAGTTCCACACCAATCAATCAATCAATCAATCAATCAATCAATCAAGGCTTTATTCGCCACGTGCAGGTTGCCCTGCAGTGAAATAGGACCCCCCCCCCCCCGACCTTACACACACAACACAGACATCACATGGGGATACAGGTCGGAGATTGGTAGCGTTACAGAAAAAACACTGAAATATACACTACAATGGGAAAGTACAAGAGGAAAAAAAGAGACCTCTACTCATGCTGGGCTCCTGGGAGGACAGCATGAGAACAGGAAACTAAAAAAGTCCTCTGCACAGAAAAGCACATAAATGTCCACAGCACAACATTATGGAACACGTGACAAGCCACAGTGTCGGGTGGGGGGTGAGGAGTAATCCGAAGCAAACACAGCAGCCATCCTGCCCAGCGCTACCATTCCAGCGCGGGCTCAGACCCGCCGTGTTCCCAGGAGGGAACAAGCATCGAAGGCGTTTGGAAAGGGAGGGGGGATGAGCGTGTGCATATCAGTGTATGTTTGTGTGTGCGTGTCCAGAGTTCAGCTGAGACAGTGTCCTTCGCCCTGCTAGGCTAAGTAAACAGTCTTCCAGCCAACCCAGGTGGCCTTGCATGGAATGGGAAGGAACAGACTAAACACAGTCGTTATCAGGGTGTTTTTGTTCGGCTCCAGCCTTGCGACCGCAGCTGGCGCTGAAAGGGTATCCGCATGAAGTGATGGTGCTTTTAACCACTGAAGTTGCAGCATTTTTACAAACCAATTCTGGTTCATCCGTTTTATTGAACGATCCGCTTTCGCCCTTCTCATTCTCCATGCTTTTTCCGCCATGTGCGTTTGAAAACAAAGGCACTGCACATGCACGTTTTACCCATATTCTATCGTGATATTTCATTTTCTTATCATTGCCCAACATTATACCGGTATTACCGTGAACAGTATGATATGGCCCAGCCCAGCCCTACCTGTCGCCATTTTAACCAGGCTGCATTTATTCGTGCTCGGACATCGGAGGGGATATTTCCATCGTAGCTGATAGCTGAGCCCAAGTAGCGGAACTCTTCTGTCTTCTTCAACTCTTCGTTGTCAATTATGATGATGCCATCAGTTTGGGGGCCTCCTTCCAGGTATTCGTTGTTTTTCTCGTATTGAGCCGCATACCGTATTCATCGAGCTGGGTCTTCCAGAGTTGAGTCGTCGTTTGGGTCTCTTCTCTGTCTTTGCTGGTGAGGAATACGTCATCAGCAAAGAGGAGAGACCATGGATGAGGTAACTGGAGGTCGCCCGTGATGGTATCCATATAAAGGATAAAGAGGAGGGGTGATAGAGCTGATCCTTGGTGGACTCCGACGCTAACTGGGAAGGGAGGTGATAGTCCAGCAGCGCATCGGACTGAACTGGTGACGTTGTCGTAGAGGAGCTGTATCCATTTGACATACGCCTCAGGGACACCATGCAATCTTAGGCAGTGCTATATGAGGTCATGGGGTACCCTGTCGAAAGCCTTTTCAAGGTCTAGGAAGGCTGTACCGTCTTGTTCTTTTCCCTTTGCTTCTCCAGCAGGAGGCGGGCAGCGTGTATGGCGTCAGTTGTTCCGCATCCCTTTACGAAACCGCATTGGTTGGGGGTGACGTTGACAATTTCCTGAAGACGTGCATCGATGACTCTTTCGAATATTTTCACCGTGTGACATAGTAGGCGAATAGGACGATAATTTGAGCATTCGGCTACATCCCCTTTGTTCTTCCATATGGGTATGGTAATACTGGTAATACTGGTCGTCCAGGCCTTCGGGACTTCCCCTGTGCTGAAAGTCTTGTTAAACAATTCTGTCAGGATGACCATTCCCGGTCGCCCGAGAAGCTTCCAGACTTCGGTTGGGATATCGTCTGGTCCAGTTGCTGGTCCAGTTGCTGGTCCAGTTGCTGGTCCAGTAGGAAGATATGTTTCAATAACTGTTGAAATTGGTCTGAAACTGCTAAGAAGGCTTGAGCTTCAGTTTGAATTTAATTTTTCTAAGGGACCACAAGATGAACCACGAATGTTGTGGAGGGCAAAACCAATAAGCTGAACTCAATTCTGCTCAATATTAATTTGATCTCTACATAAAGTGTTACTGGTAAGAACAGATGTTACGATTAGGCAATGAAAGGTATATACTATACTAGGGTATAGTAACATACCAACGTTTTATCAGCATTTAATCAAAATGAAGCCTTAAAATTTCAATGACTTTTAACTTTAAGAAGCTTTATTGTTATAGCTGTTCTTTAGTCTGTTTTGGGCTTGAACAAGTGCTTTAAAGTCAGCATCACTGTCTGATGTGGAAATTCGAAGCACAGTCGTATCAACAGGAAATGCCAAATCTGCGTAGCGCTCAGAAGCAGAAGACTATGTCATGATCTTGCTTTTCACAAAACTCTTACATTTCGGCTCTCTGTTTAATACTTTGTCCAGGCTGAGCCGTCTAACAGCTGAGGGGTGGCTTCTGTCTCCCAAAGTGTACCAGACTGTGATTAAGTGCTCTGTCCTGATCAAGTGAATTATTATAATTACAACACCAACACCATGGTTAATTTTTAGCACTGACTGACACAGCACCTCCTCATGTATAATACGGTTCAAAAACTCCAATTTTATTTCTCCATTCATTTCAGTCTCTTTATCTTTACGTGATTGAAAAGTCGAACATTCACCCATCGGTTGTAACACGTGACAGTTTGTCAGGCGTAACCAAGCATGCTGTCATAGTCCCTTTGATTCAGTGCATTTCTGCCATCTCCCTGTAATTTCAAACTCATTGTTGTCACATGTGCAAGCTGGGATATGAGTAACTGGGTTTAGTCATGGACTTCACAGGTCTCGTCCAGAGCCAAAAAGAAAAAGTCAAAATGATCTGCTTGGCTTTTAAACAAAGCTCCAGATTTCCTGCAACGTCCTCGATCCGTCTTATGGTTTGCCTGGAGAGGGGCAGAGTCTCAAATGCTTCTTATTTCTCAGGGGATATCAATGCAGCAGAGTTTAACAAAGATAAGGGACCCATCAGATACTGAAATAGCCAAACTGGTCGGGACTGGTCCAGTGTGATTCGTGTACACTCTGGAGCTGGTTTTCCTTGCAGATCTCTCTGCATTCATTCTTCTCTGACCAGCTTTGCTGTTGCGTCTGCTGAGAATCATTTTTAACTTGATGCTCCCATCAACAGTCTCATTTTCAATGCACAGCAATGAGCCAAACTGTTAAAACCACATCTAATATTATCTAATATTACATAATTTTAAGGACTGACATGAGCATGCACTACAACCTGCAATCCACTTCCTGGATGGTTCTGTGCTCAGCTGGATCGTTAGTTTGAATTTCAGGCTGAGAGTAAGGGGAACATCAAACTTACAAACCCCACTGAGGTGCAGTGGGGCTCTCCCACACCCATGTCACATGTCACAGGTTTTTTGTTTTTTTTAAACATACACTGAGACGTTGACACAGAGAGGAAATAAAACGTGTTTTCATAGATTACTGTCTGGTGGTGTGCACGGCTAGTCCATTAGATGATCAGTTGTTGGTGTTCACCTGAGATATTCACCAGTTAAAGTGATTATTCATATTTTCTTAATGTCTGTTGATTGTTATGTATCTGTATGGCAGGATGCAGCAGCCTCTGTCTCAGGAAGTTGTGAAAAAAACTGTGAAGTAAAACAGATGAGAACCACAGTAACCAGTGTTGGTCGGCAGTGCTTTGATGTAGAAAATCAACCTTTCTTTGTAGGCTGCAGCACAGTGCTGGTCCTCATTCAGTGCTGGAAGCTAATCTGCAAAGAAGGCTTCTGCTGCTAGCATTCATGCTAGTCACACTCAGCAAACTAATCTGACCAATGAGCCGCCTGCGTTTCAGTGATAGGACTTGCTTAAAATTCTGATTAATGAACACAAAAAAATTACACAGACAATTTTAAACCTCATACATTAAGGCTGGACGTTGGACTTGCTGTATTTCACCTCGGCCTGTTAATACACACACAAAAATACTATTTTTGTTACCTAGTGCCACACAATAAGACCAGCCCAGGCATGTCTGAGAGCAGGAGCCATGTTTCAGGCTTCAGTGTAGTAAAAATTGAGCTGCTTCTACAGCCTGTGACAAAGCACCAAACATGCAAGAAAACTCTTACCGCTAAAGGGGGAAACGACAGCCGCTGAGCCAAAAAACACACTGCTAAAGACAACCAAGCTAGGAAGGAGGCGATGCTAACAGCTGGTGATGTAAGGCTGAAGAGTAAACCAAACATCGCTGTAGCATTTGCTATTTACGCTCTAAATCACAGGCGGAGCAAATGGTGGATGGAAATTACTGATGCAGTTATGTGGTGGTAAAAGCAGCTGGTTAAAAAGCTCGACAGCGTCCCAGGTAGAAAATATTTCTCACTTTTATTATGAGGCAACATTGTGCAGGCTCCTGGGGAATTACAAGGAAAAACTACTTTAGTTATTGTAAAACAGGATTTACCAACACTTCCAGGGAAAACACTGCCTAACTTTAGCTTATGCTGTGTCGCTGCTGTTGCTGCCGGCACCTCGTAGCATCAGTGACAGTGGAAACCAAGGATGGATAATGCTGTTTGTTTTGTTAGCACAAATCAATGCTGCTATCTGCAAGCTGCAGTCACTGCAATTTCTTTCTCTATGTCATCATAAATATAATTATCGCAAATGTCCTTGAAAGTTTTTGATTTTCATTGTGGATTTTAAGGCTACGTTTTCCATCTCGAGTTGATTCAGACAAACGTTAATCTGCTGGATCTCACACAGCACAAAAGGAATGTGCTTTGTCAAGCGATTTGTGGGTATTTTGAGCGTAGATAATTCAAAAAAAACAATCGGGGACAATAACCACAGTTTTGATCTTTGAGACTTTCCTCTACACGACTGTTCTGTTTAAGGAGAAGTTGGACAGATGTGCACAGAGAGACCAATAAATATGTCACACAACCCAACTGACGGGGCGCTCACTTTAGACATCCCGTACATTTCAATGCCCCCACACCGCCCATGTCTTCAAACTGCACTAGTGTGTGACAGAAACGTGCATGGTGCATGTGAGCTGCGCGATCAGCTGGAGTTGGTGTCGTGTTTACAGCAGCATCGATCTCTCCACCCTGAAAGCAGTAGACGCTGTCCTCTGAGCAACAGCGCGCCTCTTTACGCTCTGCTCTGATGCTTGTGTGCTGATTCTGGTGCTCAAACCCTCTTTAAAATTCACCACACTGTCTCACTGTGAGCTGTCTGCACGCAGCCCACTGTGTGTGCATCTGCTCCGGTATGAAAATGACTTCATTGGTTTTTATCTGGTCGAGTTTGTAAAGCTGCTGTAAGACGTATCAAGCAGAGCCTTCTCGGTGTGGGCCAACTTGGGCCCATGTCTCAGTAGATCTTTGTAGCATTCATCATTTTCTATCGAGTGGGGGCATACCACACAGTAACAAGGATGTTCAACATTATCATTTGCCTGCCTTTCATTTGCTTTCATGCATTATTTTGGTGTGGAAGTTCTGGAACACCTTGCTTTGTGAGTCTGCAAAGAACTCGGAGGTCTGCAGTCACACTGGGAGGAGAACAGGGGCTCAGTTGTGTCTCGTCCCTGTTGCACTAAACCACCGGCCGGCCTGAGCATGGACACTGGACAGTCAGCTCGAGGTGAGAGCGCTGCGAGACTTCTCTGCCGGCCAGTCCTGCAGAGATGATGTCATTGTTTCAGTCGGGCTTCGTCGACTCTCTTGGCCACGCTGCCACCCCCCAACGCACACACACAGCTGAGCTGAGGAGTGGGGAGGGTGGAGAATGGGCTGAATGCCCATGCATATCGTTGGTGCAATCCACTCCTTGGTACTACCAGACACTGAGCTGACCGCCTCCATCCTTCCAAAGAAATATGAAAGCACTAGAAGGGTGGGAAGCAAATGTGAGAGTTTAATAGAAATCTTTCATGTTTTTCCTTTCATGGTGGCGAGATACTTGGAGCAGTTAATACTTTGTTTTTGTGTGTGTGATTTCTTAATCCAAATTTTGACTGAAAAGATGAGGTATGTACAAGCACCACAAGAATATCAGTGCCATGCAGACTGCTTTCTGTGATAAAGCCCACTCGCGAGGCCCTGCGGTATTATAATTATATACTTCAGCATCCACTTTATGACAATAACTAACAGAGCGGCGGTCTCGTCCAGCTCCACCATGTTGAAGTGCAGCACTCGACCTCAGTATAGTGGCACAGGATGCTCTCCATTTGTTGTAGCTTCCGGTTAGTGCAGCTCTCTGTCCAGAGCTGCTGTCTCTATCCACGGTTCAAGACTGTGGAGCTGCACCCTGTCTAACAGTGGGCGAGAGTCTTCTCCGTCAGAGTCTTGATCGTCTGTCCAGGAGAAGCTCAGAATGTTCAGCTGCTGCTGAGCGTTTATGAGGAACAATGTTGATGATATCTTTTGTAGGACGGAAAAAAAAAGCTGAAGTGAGTAACTGAACCGGATCTCCGTGTGAACCGCTTGTGTCTTATGGTGCTGTTTTGAGTACATTCCAGCTCCTGGAGCTTTTGTCAGGAATGTTAAAGATGGATTTCTTGGTGTAGGGTTGCAGAGTTATGCTCATGTACGAACATGGGTAAAACTGCACAGCGGCGTTCAAACAGGCAAAGGGATCAAGTTGAGCTGTGTCCTGTAGTCAGATGTTGGGTGGTAGAGCGCAGTCTATGCACGTATCTGCATTTACCCAGGGAGCAGTCTTTACACTGGGTTACCTCTTTGTCTGGATCTTGTTTGATTTGAATGTTAATGTTTCACTCGGTGCTAATCCTGCTCTGCTGATGTGTGTGTGGCCTGCTCCCAGTGACTCATGCATAAGCCTGGTTTGCTGTATTTCACCTCAGCCTGTATGAGGCTGACACGTCTCATACAGAGCACCAAACACTGCAACAGCATGTGCCACATGAACCATTTCTCCACCTGGATGATGTGATAAATAGACTGTTTTTTATATATAGTACACAATAGGGCAGGGCAATATGGACAAAACTATTTATCCCAATATATATTTGAAAATTTGCGATATAACTGACGCGAGACAAAAACAAAATACTTTATAACTCCACAACTTTATTAGTGCAAAAACCCCTCAATTCTTTTTCACTTAAACAAGCAGCTGTTTTTTATGTGCATTAAAGTTATATAAAAATGTAACTGTGCAAATACAAATTCCTTGCTGACAGTTTAACCAAAAGGGATTTCCAACGGAAATGGGCCGACATATCCTGAGCATAACCATGTATAATATCCACACAAGTTAAAATAAATAAGTCAAATACGTATTTTTTGGACCATAAGGCGCATGAAGCGAAACCAAACAGTCAGATAAGTCAAACTTTTCTCAACTCATCCTTCTTGCTTCCTCCACTTCTGCACCGTTGATTCATTAATGCTGAAATCTCTCACAGCTGCTCTATTCCCATGTTCTACTGCGTGACTGTGAGCATGTCTCTTAACAGGAGCCATTTTGGGCTCCTTATACACACAATACGGTAATATTATGTTGAAGCACAGTACGTATCACTCCGCGAGGCTCCTGACTCCGGTAGCTGTAATGCTCCGACAGTCCATCAAGCGGTGCGGCTTCGTAGCTTAGCAAAGTCACACCGCTTTAGCTTACATTCACCCATTCGAAGAACCACTTTCTTCTACGCTGTTTCTAAGTGTTCCTGTCTAACACTCACACGCATTCATACTCCGATGGATGCCTCAGAGAGCATCATAGATAGGATATTTGGCTTGCAGACTGGGATCGAACCACCAGTAGGTGACCTGCTCTACCACCTGAGCTATAGCCACCCCGGCTTTCTTCTTTTCAAAAGATCTCTGAGCAGAGCAAGGGCTACTGTGAGAAGCTGCATTTCAAGCAGGTGACGTTGGAGTCTGACTGCTTTAGAGGCGATTTGCCAGACAGATTGACGACTGTCACAGTCGCATCCTAACTCACCGTCTGCAGGGAAAGTCTTGCTTGGTTCCTCAAGTTTTGACACAAACAGACTAGCACACGTTTTTAAAGCGAATCCAATTAAAAGGTGTTGTATTAGACACAAAGGACTGATTGTGTTTCCAGATGATCCAAAAATTCAGTGTGTAGGCTGAGTCACGTTTACTGAAGATTCAGGGTTGGGCCTGCAGCTCTGAACATCACCAGCTGCTGAAGAACACGAAGGTTTCTCTTCAGTGTTTTCACAAACCTTCAGCTGCACACAGGATGATCTAATTTCAGTTTACTGTGCTTTCAGCCACGAATGTCTCATCTGTACTCAAACATCCATCACTGTTCACGTTTATAGAAATCCTCATGGCAGCAAAAAGAATAATGTGATCGGTTTAAATATATATATCCTGAGCATAACCATGTATAATATCCACACAAGTTAAAAAGAGGTGCTTTGCAACATTAAACTGCAGTGTTCCAAATAAAAAAGTCAAATACGTATTTTTCGGACCATAAGGTGCACGGGATTATAAGACACATTAAGCAAAACAAAGCAGTCAGATAAATCAAACTTTATTCAACTTCCTCCACTTCTGTACCATTGATTCATTAATGCTGTATTCTCTCACAGCTGCTCTATTCCCATGTTGTTGCAGTATATGAATGACTAACCTCGTATTGTGGATGGATTATCTCAGTTGTTCTCCTGACTGAAGTTTGGTCCGTTTACAGCATCCTGCCATGCCACTGTATTTGTCTCTAACCATCAGGAACCTTCACGTTAACTTTTATCGAGTGGAAAAGTGTTAGTGTTCATCCTCCAGCTTCACTGTTTATGTTATGCTAACATAGCGGTGTCGCTAGCAATCACGTAGCACATCATTATATAGCAGCTAGCCCAACTTCAGTAACCCTACAAACGTCACTGCTGTTTAGTTTTCTGTCTTCATTTATGTTGGAAGTGACAGCAGAGCTGTACGTTTTAAAATTTTCAGAAATCTCTCAGTCAGAACATGCTATATCATGTTTAGGTAACTAGCGAAACTAGCGCGCTAACTTCCGCTAACTTCCTGCTAACTTCTAACTCCGTGAAATGTAATAAATTCTGTTTTCATGGATGCCTGGATGTTAAAATTAATTGTTACACCTGGTAAAGCGGCAACGCTGATCATTTTATTAAAGATGAAAGAATTTAGACAGTTTTTAACTCTCAGTCATGCTGCAGTGTTCGTTTGACTTTGGGACCTGAAGCAGACGGAGTTTTGGACCCAGGTTACTCCCAGATTTACGAGCATCTTAGTCCGACAAATAATAATAATGATAATAATAATAATGGATAGCATTTATATAGCGCTTTTCGGGACCCCTCAAAGCGCTTTACAATACCACTATTCATTCACTCTCACATTCACACACTGGTGAAGGCAAGCTACAGTTGTAGCCACAGCTGCCCTGGGGTAGACTGACATACAATACAGCAATAACAACGGCCCGCTTGCATGTTCCACATCACTGAAGTTGCAGCGTTTTTACAAACCAGTTCTGGTTAATTTCTTTCACTCAACAATCCGCCTTTCTCATTCTCTGTTGCCGCCATGCTTTTTGGCCATGTGCGTATGACAACAAAGGCACTGCACATGCACATTTTACTCATATTCTATTGCGATATTTTATTTTCTTATTGTTGCCTAACATTGTACCGGTATTACAATGAATGATATGATATGGCCCAGCCCTACCGTGGAGCAATGACAGGAGGAGACTGGCCTAAAAGACAAAGTACATTTTTCCATCTTGCTGGCTGTGTGTGTTGTGTATGATGAAATGGCAGCAGGAGTGTGCTATGAAAGTCGGTGTGATGCTCGGGGCAATGTTCTGCTGCGTTCATGTGAACGTTCGACATGTAACCGGGACTCGTAGTAAGTGTACTCCCTGATGGCCTCATTCAGCGGCGTGATGTGTGGCACACTGAACCAGGCAGGAGTGTTTGGAACAGGCCTCCTAATTCCTAGATTTCAGTGTGTTTAAGCACATTGAAAAACAGCTGCTGACACAAGTTTCAGTAACAGTGGCACATTTTTCTGTCTGCTGCCAGTACAGGTGTGTCAGGATACAGTGCTGCTTGTTTCCCTGCACTAACGACAGCAGTCTGAAGCCAGGCGGTCTGTTGAACCACTGTTTATGTATATATGTGTGGATAATGTAAAGAATGAATTTCAGCAGCAGCTGCAGTAAGTCCAGGTTGTTCAGAGTATTGTGGAATATGAGGAAAACAAAGTTGAAGCCTTATGGGTGTCTGTGAGTGTTGTGACTTGAGTTGGATGATTTTGGGGCCTTATTTTAAAAAGTGACTGAGCTCAACAGACCTCTGGAGCGTGCTCATCATCTCTGCTAACCCACCCAAATCCTTGACATAACTGTGTGCAGGCAAATTGAATTGTTGGTAATGTAGGCATGAGTAAGAAGTGGTTCTGGAATAAATGAAGATGTATCTGGTTCTGCTTATTAAACACAGCTCTGGTAATAGTAGCACAGCAGGGCTCGCAAAATCGCTAGCCCGACGTCCCGGGGCTAGCGATTTTTCCAGTCGGGCTACCAAAATCTATCTCTGCCCTGCCCGTCGGGCTATCGTAGGAAGGGAAAATATATGTCAATGCTTTTGCATTCTTTCGGAAATTTCGTTTGAATTTGCTTGTTTTTTTTTGCTTTCACTTTGCAATCGCGCGAACTGTGTATAGAGAGCGACAGCACTGATTGGTGAGTGACGATAATTTGCGCACCAATTCCTCTGACATCGTCTTATCAATCGTTAGCTTACTATGCAAACATGACAAGTGAAATCTCCCGCAGCTTAAACATGTGAGAGGTTGAGCGCGCAGAGAATCGCTGAGCGTTATGTGAGTGCCTGTGTAAAAGCAGCAGGATATATATTTTAGTTCTGCTGAGCCAAATAAGACAGGTCAGCGTGAAGAAGTGACAGCCAAAGAAAAGCTTACCACAAAACGGAAAAGTTATGACAAATCAGACTATAAGGCAAAAAATAAAGTGCAGCTTTATGGTTTCATGGACAAAATAATTTCTGTGGCTGCAATATGACGAGCTAAATAATAAACAGGGCTGCACATAAGTGGTCCGCAGGTGCATTCGCTGTCAAAATAAAAAACGCGCACAAGATAAGAAGTTGCAACGTGTGTTTGCGTACATAAGATTTTCTGGAGGAGGACAGACATTTGTTTAGAACTCTTAAAGATGTCGAAGAAGCTCCTTTAAGCAATTTGGTGTTCCTCCACCTCCAAAGAAATGTCAGGAGTCCGAACCACAAAAGAACCGCGTATTCTCGGAAAAGTAGTTGCAGGAGGTGAGCTGGCTTCAAACAAATGATGAACGCACAGAGATGTGGTGCGGAATGTGCCGTGAAAATCCCACTCTAGTGGACAAAAACAGTGCCTTTTATATGGACGCAAACACGCGTTGCAACTTCTTATCTGGTGCGCGTCTTTTATTTTGACAGCAAATGCGCACATGCGGACCACTTATGTGCACCCGTGTAAATAACATAATGTTCTGCCGGGTGTGTTGTTGCTTTTCCCTCGATTTCTGAGTCGACAAGCGCCTTTGTTACTGGGACCAGTCATTTTAAGAAAGACCCCCATTAGAACCCATGAGAAATGCAAGAAATGCATTATTGCTCAGTCTGCAATATCTTTCCCAGAACAAACACCAATTGCAAATAACATACTAAAAATAAACCTGAAAAATCTGTTTAGAACAGCTACTATGTTACAAAGAGTGAACTACCACTGGCACAATTTAGCCATCTTTGCAAACTTCAAAAAGCAAATGGCCTCGATCTTGGTTCCACTTGCCTCTTACCCGTGACTTCAGTGGAAATTTCAAATTCAGGATCTGACACAGACTGATTCATGTTCTACACAGTTCTTACAAGTTCATAGAAATTTCTGTTCAATTAGAACCAAGTATTTGAGTTGATGATTGTAATTTTTATACAATGTGGTAATTTGTGTTTCAACAATTTTTTGATTAATGTTTTGTTTCCGTTACAATATTATACATTAATGTATAATATTGTAATGGAAACAAAACAGGAAACAAAACATCAATCAAAAAATTGCTCTCTTTTTTTATTCGGGCTACTTAAATTTATTTTGGGCTACCAAAAACTGAAGAGTCCCTGCCCGAAGGGCTACCAGGGATTTTGAAATTTTGCGAGCCCTGCACAGTCTGATTCAAACGCTGGTTTGCAGTGTGAGTAAAGCGTTGCAGTGCTGATGTTAACCTGGTGCTTCATGCTGCAGGGTGAGTGACGGAGCCGCTCCGGTCTGTTAGCTCTCAGGGTTTCACCTTGGAGCGCTGGAGCTTGATGAGAAGCGAGAGCTCCTTCCCTTCTGCACGTTACGATGATTTGGTTTGCTGGTTTTACTGGATCCTGTTTCACAGAATGTGGAGGGTTAAATATGGAAAACATCACGTATTGTCTGCGAAACACTGAGACGAGGAGCGCTGCAGTACAGTTCCCCTGATGGCTGCTTGCGATGCCCTCTCCTCTTCATCCCACAAAAAGTGGCTACATAACTGTCAGAAAGATTGATGGACGTGAGCATTTAAGGAGCTCCACGCTTCAGGACTGCCGGCCGTGTTGCAATGAGGAAGAAAAAACAGGACAGGCAGTGAGTCGTGACATTTCACTGACCTTAGGGCGGCTTCATCAGTGTCCTAAATAACAACACAAAGATGGGATGTCTCTCTTCTGCTGTTACTAAGCTACAGCTTGCCCCCTTGTCAAAACTCTGAAGCAGTGCTGACGGTGTTTTTGTTTCCTGGACAGATACGAACTGGAACTGAGCAGGAGACTTACCATCAGCTGTTTCTGCACAATGTTCTGTAGGACAAAAACATGACACAGACTATTCCTATGAAATATTACTGCTTTCTTTAAAAGGACAAAATCCTACAATTAAAAAAAATGTTAAAACTTAAGTCCATGGTAACCATGGTAACAGCAAGTGCTATTGAGTATGACAAACATCCAGTGAAGCTGTGGCGGTGGGTGGGGTAAAAGGTGGGTACTGAATATAAATCCTCTTCATTAGTGTTGCAGAAAGCTGGGGGAGTAAATCTGTGCGCCCCCACAGTCAGCAGAGCTACAGCAGGGCAACGACAGAGTGACCTGCAACAGTTATGACGACTCTTACCGCTAACCCCGAAACTGACATGGGTCAGATTAGAAGCGAGGCTTTTATTTTGTGTAACCGTGGGAAACGGAGCTGCCCAATTAGCAACGTTCTTGTTGTGTAAAAAGTGCTTAAGTGTCAGCACTGAAGCCATAAGAGTTTTTAAAGCTTGCATGAAGTTCTCTCGAGACTGCAGCCCGCTCACGTGTAATCAGCCGGCTGGCAGCTCCACAACATTTTTGTAGCCTGGTGTAAATTGTTGGACTTCCTGTCGCAGAGTCAGATCAACGGCGATCTCCACCGTCTCAGCTGGAGGTAAACAGTGCGGCTGTACATGCGGTGAAATGGCAGTGGGGGGCTCTGTGGAGGGATCGGCGTGTCTTAAAAAACACTATAAAACATTTTACTGTGAGTTTCTGGGAACCCTCAAATATGCCTGTTGAAGCCCTGATCTATCAGCGACAGGAAGCGTGCGTGACGGGTCACGTTACGATCAGCTGAGCCTGAACCACAAAGCCTGATCTCTGCAGGGGTTCACCACCACTTCATGGAGCTTGGAACAAATATGCTGTGTTGCTGGGAGTTAGGGCTGTCACGATTAGTCGACTATCAAAATCGTCGACGACTAATTTAATAGTCGACGCGTCGTTTGAAGCTTTGTAAGATCCCAAAAGACGCAGGAATCAGTAGCAGGATTTAAGAGTGTAATAACGGACTGAAACAGAAGATGGCAGCACTGCATGTACAAGGATGCCAGCTGCCGTTAAACCCTGAAGAAGAAGAAGCTGTGTCCCAGAATTCATAGCGCGGCCCAGCTCAGTTTCCAACAATGGCGGCAGCTAGTTAGTTTTAATATTACTCTTATTATTCTTTCTGGGTCACAAAATAAACGTTTAACATATTTTCAGGCGGGAATGTAGCTGTGTAAACCTCAAATATCTGCTCAGTTTATCAAGACACCACATATTTTAAAAAGCGCTCCGCGTTTTCGGAGTCTGTTACCCACTAGCTGGATAGCGAGCCGGGGGCAAGGCTAACTAGAGCCGGTGAGAACACCGGACTCCCGGCAAATCGTTTTCAAACCCACCGCCGTCTTTCGCTACTCAGGTTAAACATGATATATAAGTCACTTAGATAACTTAAAAATGTTATTGTTTGGCTTTTTTCAGTATTTTATTTGTTCCTGAGTGAATCGGTTTGGCTGAGATTAAAGTTTTTACACAGCTGAATAAACATCAAGCAGACAGCTGATCATCAGAAGTGTGAGATGCTCGAGAGTTTACTCCGGTGTCCTGTTATATTTTAGATAGCAAGGAGTTTATTGAACTTCACCGAAACAATCTGCAAATTTCATTAAAATTCAATAAACTATCATCTTGTCTTTATTTTTAGTTAGCACATACCTTAAACACTTAAAGCTGTAAGCTAATGATAGTTATATAAGAGCAGATGCTGCTGGTGCAATAAGCTGTACGTTTTACGTTGAATGGATGATGATCTGATTAGTTGACTAATCGCAAAAATAATCGGTGACTAGTCGACTATCAAAATAATCGTTTGTGGCAGCGCTAGTGGGAGTGTATACGGTACACATGTTGTTGTCGTTGTGGTGGGTGCGACATGTGCAGTGGAGCTGCACAGCAGTAATCACCCATGGCGGGACCACCCGTACTGTTGACGGTCTTCCTGCAATTTGCTGCAACCTGACAGATAATATTTATCTCTGGACTCATCGCTGCTCTCTGGATTCATGTGTCCGTCCCGAGAGCCCCCTCACCCCCTCACAGGGACCAGTGATGCCAAAAATACAGAGATTTATTGCTGCAACACCTCGGCTCCAGACACAGCCCGGACTTTTACCTGAGGGAGGCACGCTGAAGAAGACGGAGAGGAGGAGGAGATGACTAAAGCGGGTCTCAGTGAAGTTGACTGTGTCGCAGCGCCTCATAGTTGTCCCTTTGTTGGACCTTACATCAGGAAAAGGTTAAATTTGTGTCTTGCTGGCGACATACAGTCTAGCCCTCCAGGACATCTGTTCTGCTGTTTTCTGGTTAAATTATGCTAAAGAACAAATCTATCCTCGTACATCCTGCCTTTCGAGGCCGCCCCCTTAACCGCACAGCGAGCCTTGTTGCTGCATCACTCTATAGATTTTTTAGACCGCTGTAGGTGGAGATATTAGCATCGCTGCATTTGGCAGAATGCCGTCGAACACTGGCACAAACGTGTGAATATTAACAGCACGTGAGGCGTGGCAGTGCGGGCTGCACTGCCAGCAGTCGCTCTTTACTGCTGAAAAGTCTCAGGCTGAATATCTCATTAGGCCCGAGTCCCTCGTGCAGTCATAATTTTACCTTTTTGGCATCGTCGTCCTCGCCGTTGTTGCGGCGGTGCAGCAGACTGGGTGGAGGGTTGTGTCTGATCACAGCTGACAGCGATACTTGTTGTTGGCTCCTCACTGAGAACTGCTAGAAAAATGCAGGGAAAGGCCTTTGAAGCAAAAAGGAGCCCTTCAGGCAGCCGGGCCCTTCTTAACATCATCAATAAAAGATGAGAAGAGGAAAGCAGAGAGAGCCAGCGACAAAGAAAGAGATGAAATCGCCTGTTTTTTTTTATCATTGATCCAGGCGCCACGTGAGGTGCACCGAAGGAGATGGAGTTTGTGTTAAAGCAAGTTATTGGTCGGTCCTGTGCAGACTCACTGCTGGAGCACGATCAGCCAGATGTTTACGGAGTAAAAGAAAAGCGTGCTTTGCTCTGTGCTGCAGCTCCGTCCTCTGTGCCACGCTGCCGCACCGTCTTCCAAGAAACCGTTCAGACACGCCGTGTCGCTGGGTGTCCTTTCAGCACCACGAACAGGCCCTCTGCACTTGATTTTAAACGTGCTTCCACATACACCGTCCTGCTGTCCACAGTGTTCCCAAAAAGCACAAAAGAACTGTGATGGATGGTTGTGCTCAAGCCCAAAGCGCCTTACTTTGAGATCCACGGACAGAGAGGATGAAAAATCACGAGTAGCTTCACTGTCCTGACACTGACTCGCAGAGCAGAACTTCAGGCGTGTCCTGAAGGTTGTGACGTGCACCTCTGGACTGACTGTCCTTAGGACGGTGGTCCTGCACCTGTGTGACCACAGACAAAAACTTTATCCCTTCTTCAAACACGGTGGCAGCAGACACGACGACAGACCGTCGTCCTGCTACGAGGTTATTAAAAGAAACAATTGCAAAAACCTCCCAAAACACCCAGTGGAAGCTAGACTGGTTAAACTGGTGGAATCTGAATCTGCTTTGTGGTTTTGTGTTGCTACGGGGCGGAGCTTCCCCGCTGTTGCTTCTCTTGTGTCTTTTCTTCTGCAGCTGCAGTTTGCTCTGCTGTCAGTTGAAATGATGAGAACATTGGTGTGCAGCTGGTGTGCTGATGATGACTGTTAGAGATGCAGATCCATGTCAGGAGTGGCCAAAAGACATTTTTGGAAACTGACTCTTTGTTAAATACAAATAAATACATATAAATAACTCCAGTGTGTTACAAACGGAGACTATCAGCCCGGTGACTCCCGTTAAATGACACATGGGCCAGTTTTTCCCATGAAATATTGACTTGTGCTACTTTGATGTTGTTGCTAAATAAATCATTCAGATTGTGCACAGCGTATCTGGATTCAGAGATTAAATGTGATTTGTCTCATTTTTGGAAATGTTCTGACAGACGCGGGCTCAACAGCCTGGGGTTATCTCAGGTCACCGCCTGGTTTGTTTGAATTCCTTACCGAGTTGTCATAAAACTGGGAAGCGGCTTCAGATCTGTGAGCTCCGTTGATCCTTATCTTTTTGCATCGTTTGACAGTCCGGCCGCCGAAGACAGAAAGTCGGTGTGAGGAGTCAGAGACGTGAGTTTGTGCCTGGCTTTGATTCAGCGCCTCAGATTCAAACCATATGCTGGCCTGAAGAAATGTCTGCATCCATCGTTGTGACTGTCAGCAGATCAGGATACTGTGTTACACTCATCCGTCTCCTCAAGTGTCACGTGTCCACAGGGATAAAAACAATGGTGTTCTCACCAGCCTGTGCAAATGGGTACCCTAAAGTATGACTACAGCTGTCCCGAGCCTTTATGGGGCCTTAAGCAGCGGTGTTACGATCTACTTGCAAACAGTCACAACGTGCATGAATGTGGCCCACGCGCTGACACAGGCTGTGGTTAAACTGGTCTGTTAACATATTTATCTCAATAATTCATTTAGGTTTGTATAATAATAATAATAATAATAATAATAATAATGGATTGGATTTATATAGCGCTTTTCAAGGCACCCAAAGCGCTTTACAATGCCACTATTCATTCACTCTCACATTCACACACTGGTGGAGGCAGCTACGGTTGTAGCCACAGCTGCCCTGGGGCAGACTGACAGAAGCGAGGCTGCCATATCGCGCCATCGGCCCCTCTGGCCAACACCAGTAGGCGGTAGGGTAAAGTGTCTTGCCCAAGGACACAACGACCAGGACAGAGAGCCCGGGGATCGAACCAGCGACCTTCCGGTATAGTTACAGCTGATCGCTTTAACACACGGACAGAAGTGAGTGGTGAGTACTTTCAGGTGTTTTCAGGGGCCTCACTGCTGGTGCAGTTAGCTGTTAGCTTGGGTCAGCTCTGTGCATAGCGCCACTTCACAACAACAGCTGTCTCCTTATATACTGTGAGGTAAACCCTCTACAGTATCAGAGAGTGGGCCTCAGCAAACAGGCCACGCCCTGTGAGCAGCAGTGGTGATGGTGGGGAGGATGAACTCTGCTGTGACCGGGTGAGGGGAAAGCTTTTGAAATGATGGCCACTTTTCAATTTCCTCATTTCAGATTTTTGCATATTTGTCACATTTTTTTGTTTCTAATATTCAAAGAAATTTTAATATCAGACAAAGAGAACTTCAGTAAATTTTTAAATGATTATTTTACTTATTAAAGAGAAAAAGCCTCCAAACCGACCTTCAGTCCCGTCGCAGCTCTGTATCCGTGTCATCGGTGGATATTTCAGCCCATTTAAATTTCAGATTGGAAAGGTTTTCTTGCACCTTATGTTCACTTTTTTTTCTGCAGGCCAACCTGAATGACTCTCACAACCAGATGGTCGTCCACTGGGCAGGAGAGAAGAGTAATGTCATTGTAGCCTTGGCTCGAGACAGTGCAGGAACCACTGGGTCCAAAACCAGCTCGGTAAGTACGCCTGAAAACATCCATGCATGTAACATGTAGGGTAGGAAACCTGGGAATACTAAAACCAGAAGGCCCAGGATTATTCCCAGTAGCCTCATACAGTGTTCAGGTTAGTCTCAGGCCTGGTTTTCCAGTTAAATCCCAGTCTGTAAACGGTCTGTGTGGCAGCGTGGCAGAAGGTTTGTGTTCACACTTGTTTAACATGTTTCTCATGATGGTACAAGTGTTGAGCTACACATTAATCGGTCCCATCTGCTACCTCAACACACACACACACACACACACACACACACACACACACACACACACACACACACACAGAGAAAAGAAACTGAAAGCCTCAAACACAGTCATTAAACAGCACGCCGCTTCTGTTTCCACTTCCTGGGATGACTGAGCACTTTCAGACGGAGAGCTGAGGGGAATACTGCTTTTCCTTCGATTGTGAAGTTTGTTTTGTCTCATTATGGGATGGATGTTGTTCTGTATTCCTCAGAAAGATTTATCTCATCATGCCAGTCCTTAACAGTGACCATGTTGGGCAGAACCATCAACCTTAAATAGCTGGTTGGAATAACGACCGATGCAGTTATTACTCAAACACCTTCATGTTGACCTGCAGTCTAAGCTAGCTAAACTGCTGATAGACAGTTAGGACCTCAGCATTGAATATTTCCTCCACGCTCACTACTTACCAAGCACAGCTATGTGAGGGCAATGGCCACTGACCAGACATTACTGTGGTTACGAGTATTTGTGTCCGTGTGCTGTCAGAGCCAGAGCGAAATATAAATAATAGTTTTAAAAAATAGTCTCAAAAGGATTTTTTCCCCAGTGATTGCAAAGTGTCTAAAGCCAAAATTGTAAATACTGATAGCACAGCTTTATAGATTATTGGCTGTTATTTATTAAAAATGTGTTTAATTTCCATTATTCTCTGAAATTGCTCGAAATGCATACGTGAGGTCGTGTTTTGAATTCAGCTTGTTTTCATGTCACTGCAGTTCTACTTGTGTTCTGGTGAAAGGGAAAGGAAACACACACAAATACACTGGTTTCTGAAGACGCCCTGTGACACAAAGCAGACAAACTGGGCTGAAATGATTCAAAGTCACTGTCAGAGTTAATAAAGATAAACCGATGAACTGCAAAGCTCTCTTATTTCAGTAGATATTATGTTAGGAGCGTTAGCGTGTGTGCACAGGCAGCATGGAGGCAACCAGACTGTTAAAAGACAGATTCTGTCATCTCTCCATCAACTCAGGGATTTAATATGGTAGTGTTACATATGTGACATGGCACCTTTGACCTCTTGCTGTGGCCAAACACAAGCTCACGTTGTGGTTACAGCGGAGGCGTTGGTCCCCTCATTTTTCATGAATTCAAGTGTAGTTGCGTGTGACTGAAGGTCGTACATCAGTTTAACACGTTTGCTTTGAAGTGTCTGGGGCATGTGTGCAAAGTGCAGACAGAGTTTGGCACCTTTAGACTTCCTTTCACATGTATGCTGAGTTTTCTACAAGGAGATGCTACGAGTCTGCATTCAGTTCGTCCTCGTCACACGTCACCATTTACAAACACTGAAAGGCTCTGCAGCCAACCAGTCACACTTGTCCTTTATAGATGCCACAGAGTTTTTAATGGGGGCATGAAGCCTTAAATGAAAATGAACATTTTTTAATTATGGCCTATCTCACACACCGACAAGCACAGGGCTCTGCTTTTAAATGCCAGACTGTCTCCTGAGGACATTTAATGCTTTTCTGTTAGTTATAATGGATTGTTTTCATTTTTGGATACAGCGGTCATGTCTCACGTGTTGGCGTTCTTGCTTGTCGAAAGGAGGTAACAAAATACAGTCTGTGTTAAGGAACAGCGATGCATGGCTCTGGTTTTCACATGATTTTCCACCACAGTGCTTTTGAAGGATGCTAACAGCACACAGATGGTCCACCTTTGGATTTAAGTTGGCACTGTGGTGTCCACGTGTGCTCACAGATGAAGTGAGCAGAGCTTTAACTTTCATGATTAACCGTCCCCAGTAAGTTACTGCTGTACCTCAGGAAATTATGATTATGGCGTTAGCTATTATGAGTGTGATGCATTACTTTCAGATAGCAAACAGGGTAAGATTGAAACAAGGCTTTGTTTAAATTTAGGACGTCTAAAGGTTCCTAAATACACGGCTGAGAAACTCTGTGTTGAAGGACATGTGGTAGATATTTTCTTATTTTTGGTTTTCTTGTTTCTCTGAAAAAGGCTGACATCCATGCCACAGTTAGTTTGCTTTTACCATCTTTCACCATCGAAGTGTCTATAAAGTAACATCTTTTTGTAGGTATTCAGTCATTAATCAACCCCTTCGTCCTCTCCAACACACAGCAGGCGCAGAAATTTGTCTTCCTTGAAACGGTGGATCACCAAGGTTACGCTCACACTGCAGGCGAAAGCGCATCAAATCCGACTTTTTTGACCCTATGCGACTCATATCCGATCGTGGTGTGACAGTGTGAACGGCACAAATCCCACCTGGGTCACTTTGGTATGTGGTACTGAATCCGATACATATCTGATGTTTTAGAAACCGACTGCTGTTTGATGGTCACGTCGCATTAAATCCGTCTTTTACGTCACCGACACAAGACAGACGCCGATTATCAGCGCCGGAGAAGACATCGCGAACGCTTCCTGGCCATCCAGTGAAACTGTTGGGAAGACAACGTTGGAGAAACGTGAACATTTTATTTGTACTGTATAATCTGCAGATTCTGACAGAAATCTGCAGCTACCCTTTGAAGCAGCGCTCCTCTAAAACAGCAATAAGGATCATTATTAGGCCAAATGTAAACAACACAATAACTTTATAACTTGAAGCAAAATTGGGAAACGTAAACAAGTCTTTATATTAAGGCCATCAGTCACACAAAAGAAAAGAAAATATCGCGATATATATCGTTACCGCATATGCTTCAAATTATACCGTGATATGAATTTTAGGCCATATCGCCCAGCCCTAGTCCAAACAGAGCGCGTTGTGTGGACGTCTTCTTTTGTGCATGCGGGCCGCTTTGAGGGTTCACACTAGAGTGCGTCACATTTTATTTGTAGTGTGAAGAAGCAGACAAAAAAATCGGATTTGATCAAAAAATCGGAATTGAGCATTAAGACCTGCAGACCTTTCAGATTAGTTTGACTCCACCAGTGTGTGAATGTGAGAGTGAATGAATACTGGAATTGTAAAAAGCGCTTTGGGTTCCTTGAAAAGCGCTATATAAATGCAATCCATTATTATTATTATTATTATTAGTGTTTTTAAAATGGCAGAATTTGCAGTTTGCCGAGTGAATTTTTTGATTAAAAAATATAATCCAGGCCTTTTCTCAGGGACCGCCGGGTGCAGGCATTCATACCTCCCTTGTTGTCTTCAGGTCTACGTGTCCTATGACCACGGCACCACTTTCATACCCGTCTCACACAAGTTCAAGTTTTCGGGGGCTAAGATGAAGGACGGCAGCAAGCAGGTCATCTCGCAGTTCTACCACAGCCCTGCAGACAACAGGAGGGTGAGTCTGGTCCCATTGACCCGTATTTACACGAGAGACAAGTGGAAAGTTTCCTGTATGTATTCTACACAGCACACATTGTGATGTCAGCTGTATACTGCCAGGTATGAAATAAAGCTTTTGGTTGCATTATGGGAAATTTAAGATCCAATGGTAGAATTGTGGAAACTAATCCAGCTTCTCCTCCTGCACATATCTCAGTGTCTGTGGATTTGTCACTGGTCGTCTTTTGGTGGAGCTGAACTGTTCTGTCAAGTAGAGCTGAAAAACTCAGCAAACATCCAAATATCTGAACAGAAAAAGTACAATTTTAAGAAAAATGTGAGCTCATACAGCAACACATTCCCAAAAGAAGTTGGGAAAGTGGCAACAAAAAGCTGGAAAAGTAACTGTTACTAAAAGGAAACAGCTGGAGTAACATGTTGAAACTAATTAAGTTAACAGCAGCAGATCGGTAACATCAGGTCTAAAAAGAGCGTCGACTTCAGGCAGCACTGCATTAACTGTCAGGAAGTAACTGGGACACATCGTGCAGGTAAAATCTGAATCATGCAACGACGAATCCTTGTGTGAACGTGGTGGGACCATCAGGAGTGTTATCAGTGTTCAGTTTAAAATCAGTGGCTGTGGAACTGGTAGCTTCCACATCTGGAAAGGCTCCATCAGCTGATTCATTTGAGTCCTCTGCTCTTCGTGATTTTATGTTGCAAACTCGTTTTCGTCACTGATACTTTTTTAAGGATTAAACCTTGGCGCCCGATGGTGAAGTAAACACGGGCTTAAGCTTGTCAGTCATTGCATTTTGTTTCTAATAAAACGTTTCCCAACGTTTCTTCGGAGCTGAGTTTGTGCAAAGTCAGCCTGATAGACCTTAAACTTTGTTTCCCCTCAAAGAAAACTTTTCTAGGATTTGTCAGATTTATTATGTAATGCTTCTGTTTGTTGTCTGCCTCCTCAGTACCTGTTTGTGGACTCTACCAACAACTACCTTTGGAACGCCTTTGACTTCTGTAGGAACGTCCAGGGCTTCTCCCTCCCCTTCAAACCCACCGACCTGCTGCTCCACAGCAGACGAGCCAACCTGGTGCTCGGCTACGACGGCTCCCATCCCAACAAACAGGTAAAGCGATGCTCTGACTTTACAGTGCTGTGTGTTTAAAAGAATGACGCACTTTGTTTAGTGTGAAGCCTCAGCGATAGCCGCACACCTTTTACTGAGTGGTGCTTGTAGATATGATGAAGCATTTGTAGTGTGAGTTTGACTCCCTGTTACAGCCAAAATTTGACCTGATAAAATGACTGTAGGTTTGCATTCAAATGACTTCAGCTTCATCTTCATCCAGTCATGTGCATGTGTAGGAAAACATTTCATGAAGCCTTTCTGCACTGAATATTCACACAATGTGGACTTGATGGATTTTATTATCCCTTATGTGAATACTTGTGGTGCTTACTGATAAAAATGCAGTTATTGACAGTATTCTACATATTTTGATACAAACAGAAGGACGATGTCTTCCTTACAAATGTCTAACAGCTCTGTGGAAACGTGTAAAAAAGTGTGTGCCAGGTAAATAACCTGGGACGTATTTGAACACTCAGTTAGGCTGCTGCTGCCACAGTAACCACAGTTTATGAGTATTTTATGAGAACAGTCGGTGAATGCTTTGGTGTTTCCAAAACATTCACCGACTGTTCCTCTGAATTTTTAAAATCCTAAAACGAAGGCTGAAATCGTGACTGTTTCTTGCACGTGTGCGTGATATGAAGTACTCGTCGCTTGTTCGATTCAGAAATTCACATGCAGGATATTCTAACCGGGACAGGAAGTGATGTCCTTGCATCATAGCTCTCCTGAGTTCAAACATAACAGTGGCAAACGTCTCTCCGGTGTTCTCCTTTACATGTGTGCTGGAGCCAAAACGAAGGAATGAGCTTGACCTACATTTTTACAGTGCACCATCCCCCTCTTCTCCTCCTCCCCCTCCCTCCTCCTGCTCTCTCCTTACACCCTCTCTCCTCTCCTGCCTTTCTAGCTGTGGAAATCGGACGACTTTGGGGAGACGTGGGTGTTGATCCAGGAGCACGTGAAGACCTACTTTTGGTAAGGAGGCTGAAGCAGTACAACAGGCATCAGAGGGTGTATCTATCCTGTGAGGGAGAACTGTCACCAACACAAAGCTGAGGAAATATAACCTTCCGGAAAACTCCTTTTAAATCTGCATCTCCTAACTCACGGCCTTCAGGCGTTAGCTACAAGCACATAAATAGATAAATTATTCTGCTATTCTCGCTGTCTGATATTTCTAGGCAACAACTCTGATACACAGATGAGTTCATCCTTACTCGACAGCACGTCGCTGCCATGAAAGACATTAACACAATAACACAGAGACTGACACATGAATGAAAATGTGTTTTTCTTCTTTATCTGACACAAAGTAGCTCTGCTTTAATCCAGTGTCAGGACAGTCAGTTAACATTAGGTCCGTTTAATGAAATTAGACACCTTCATTAAAAAATAAATTGCTTAATTTTGTCATTTCCATTGTTGGATTATCCGAAAGAATAATCCAACGGTGTTTGGTGTTTCTATACAGAAAGAGGTCAGAGCCCACACTCACAGCTGACTCCGTTAAATGTTGAAAGAAGAGTCGAGCTGTATTAGAAATGATACAACTCAGAGTTGTGGCTGCATTTATGATCACAGGTCTGTGGTTATTCAGTGACTGGTTTGACAAAAGCTAAAGTAATTAAATATAAATAGCATGACTGCAGGCTTCAACAGTGAACAGCCTGTTGTAAAAGATAAAGTTAAGATAAAGTTAAGACTGTTAATTAGATGTGTTGAGCTTTGGGAGCGGACGAGATGGAACCTGACCCAGATTATCTTGGATCGTCATGGAAACCCAGTCCCTCAGCTTTGTGTTGTTCTTATTTGATTAATATGAAAATACAACCAACAAATTGTAGGCAGTTTAATGACTGTCTGCACAGTGTTTCCTGTGATTTTATACAATACAGCTTATCTCAGCTCTAACATTTGTTGGCTACTGGCTGGATTTGATAAAAGATCAATAATGCACCGACGTAAAGCAAAGAAGTAACAGTTTAAGCTGTTCTGCATAAAGACATTCAGATGTGTAAGGCTGATCATGAATCCAGTGAGCATAGTGAGGCCCAGTCTGGAACATCTGGGCTTATGGTGTCTCCATTCAGCTGTGAGTGCTGTGTAAACTTGTCTTGACCAATAAAGGAAGCCTCACTAACACCACTGTGTAAAGCAGACCTTTGTGACAGCCCCTTGTCCCCACACCAGGCATCCTCACTTTCTTCCACATGAAGATGACTAGAACTCCTCAGTGAACCACGATTCTCCATTTAACTGTTTTCTGATATGACTGTGAGGTTTTCTGGGTTCAGGATGGACTCTTATCATGCTGGAATTTTGATTACAAGAATGCACGTTTTTCTGGTAAGCAGTTGTTGGACGTTTTCAAGCTTGCGTTTGTGTAGCTGTTGATAGTTGTCAAACCTGAACATTAGTGGTTGCACCTTGGAAAAATGTGTAGTCATTGCTGTCCTGTTATTAAGTGCATGACTTAACACTTTTGGCTTGTACTGTGAGCTTCGGCTGGGATAAATTCACAGTGTCATGTAAGTGGCTGAGAGACGGCAGCCTCCCCTGTTGTGTTTGTAGTATTTTAATCGAGGCTGTGAAACAACATGAGACAACACTTTACTCTGGCTATGTTGGTGCAGGTTCTCTGCAGCCAGGAGCCTTTAGATGTTTATTGAGCAGAGTAACATGTTGTCACCAAGGCAGAGAACCGAGTGACAGGATGGACGGCTGAATGGACTCTACCTGGATTACATCAGGTTTGCCAGGATAACTGCTACTTATGGAAACTTGATACAGTATTTAGTGCTTTCATTATTTCAATGTAAACATGGAAGGTTTGAAAGGTAAAATAGTTCCTGGTAAAATACTCAGTGCTTCTGCGCCCAGCATCATCAGTGAGCAACAGCAGCCATGAAAGAAAGGCAGAGTTCACTGATCGCTGAAGTCAACAAATGACCAACTCCCGGCACTAAGCAAACGAGTCAACCAGTAAAACATGGCTTCAGGTAGCATTTTGCTCGCCATCTCTCACGTTAACTTTAACCAAGCTAGTGTTAGCCTGCAGCTGTTAACTTGGGTATCAAGTAAATAATGTTGTTTAAAAGTTTTAACCTTTCGATGTTTGTTTGTTGTTGTTTTTCTGGCTACTGTTAGCTAATGCTAGCATGTCTGCTAATACATAAGAATGCAAGCCATCTAATGGAGCAAAATCCACAGTTAGCAAATTCATCTGACTCCTGATGCTTATCTGGTAGCTTAGCTGACTGTTTTCAAATGATTTCCTCCGCTAATATAGCTTGGTTGCTAATATTGTTACTAGCAAAATTGTGTGTTGCTTCCTATATGGACACATTTGAGATGTGTGACATTACAAGCATTGTGCATCACTATGTCACCAACACGAGCAGACGCTCTAGGCTCCGACTGCCTAGACCTCGCGGCTCACGAACGGCGTGCAGCTCTTCAGCCTCACGTCTGTGGGTTATACAAGCTAAAATACACAGATGGATATTTTGGGTTTGTTTTGTTTGTTAAACAAAATAAAGATTACATCTGCACCCCCACGCAACGTCTACAGCTGGGTTTCTCCCATCCTTTGGTAGGAGAGGATGTTGATGTTTAGGGGTGGTGGACGTCTGACCTAATGCGTTTACCACCCTGCCATATGGAGGGTGGTAAACTTTCCTCTCGCGGCTAGTTGCTTTAATCAGTTGCCTTGAAGTTGAGAACTTAAAGCCAATCGAAGGTGCTGAATCTGATTACCTTTCTTTGGTATGTGTACCTGTGAATCACTTCCTGCACAGATGCCCTTTTAGTGGAAATGCTGAATGGCTAGCTTACCAAATTAATTCTCCAGCTGAAGAGATTTATGACTCTGTTGAACCTATAGAATCTTAGTCATCATAAATGTTGTATTGGCATTAAGCTAATGTGCATAACTAAGACTTTCTTTCTGTACTAATAGCAGCCAGCTTCTTCCATATGTATCTGGGACTCTTCACTGTTTGCTTTTAGAACTGATGTTGGACGAGAGCTGAAGGATCTTGACGAAACTTTAAACAGTCCCGCTGTTATATTTCCAGTTTCCTTAGACTACCGTGACCTGGATGACTGAGAATCTACACAGACACATCTGACATTGGTTGCTTAGTTATGTGCAAGTCAGCTTTGTTGTCATTACCATCATCAGGATTGTGGTATAAATCAGTCACACTAACCAAGAGCTGCATGTAAGAGTGAGTAACAGGATGCTGACTGCAGATCATTACAGGGCTGCAGGTGTCATTAACAGTGATTTATGCAGTGCTCCTTTAGGTCTTTTTTATAAAGCACAACATGCAATGCTGCAGTGAAACCTGGTTTCAAGCTCTGTTGGACTGATTTATATTATAGAATAAACAGAGCACTAATGTTTGCCTTCTCCAAAGAGAATTATACCTGCTGTGTGCCAAAATATGTAATCAATATCCTCCCTTAACTACATTTCATGGTGATTGGTAAAAGCTGAATTATAGCTTTGGTGCAGAAGTATCCTTTCCTTTGCAGCCCTTGTACTATGCTACTGCCAGCAGTCATGATGGAATGAGTCATTATGTACTCCTTATCTGTTCCAAATGCTTCAGCACGCTTAGATTTTTGCTGTAAGTTAGAATCAGAAACAACTGGAGTCCTGTGGGGTTGAGGGACCAGTGGAAGCATTTCTGGACAATGCAGGCAGACCTGTTGATCTGTGATGCTTCCCCTCCACTCTGGGTGGATGCTAGACTGATGCTCTTTTAGGCAGGTTGCCCTCACCGTTTGTCTATGTGGGGAAAAAACCCTTTTTGCTCTGTGAATGAATTTCTGTCAGCAGCAGCTCAACTGTTTGCTGGTTATTGGTAAGAAGAAGCTAATTGGTTTGATGGCTAGTCAGTAAAAGCAGTTGAACTGGTGACTTTTAATATCAGTAGAAGTATGAATAGTTAAAGCATTTGAAGCTTCTGTTGGACCACCATAACAGGGAGTGTCAGTTAGTAAGGAAGAGCAACAGGAGTCCAGGAGGCGTGGACTGGCCAACCTTAGCAGAGCTGCACAGTAGCTGTGGGGAGTTATGGTGTAAACCAACACATCCGACTCTCTGTCTCTCTTCCGCAGCGTGTCTTTTGTGCTGTCTCCCCAACCAGTCATGGTAGATGGCCCCGCCCCTCCCTGAGCCTGGTTCTGCTGGAGGTTTCTTCCTGTTAAAAGGGAGTTTTTCCTTCCCACTGTTGCCAAAGTGCTTGCTCATAGGGGGTCATATGATTGTTGGTTTTTCTCTGTTGTATTATTGTAGGGTCTACCTTACAATATAAAGCACCTTGAGGCGACTGTTGCTGTGTTTGGCGATGTATAAATAAAGTTGAATTGAATCTGTCACGTGCTGCATGGACTGAAAACAAGCCAGCTTCCTTCCATGGGTCCTGATGCTGAATCCTTTTATATCTTCTACTTCCTGTTGACCGAGGGCTCTCCCTCCGTCTTCTTAGTTTGAGCTGAACTAAACTGTGATAGATTTTGGATTTTTAAGGAGAAGCAGCAGTGTGCTTGATTCATAACACAATACAAAACTTAAAGGTAATGGTTTTATCTGAGTCATCTTTTTTATCATTGACAGCCAAAATGATCTGGTCCCTGGATTTCTAGATGTATTTAACTACTGATGCCTTTAAAAGTCAGCAAATAAGATTTGAAAATGCTGCTAAAGGTACAAACCGGCCAGAAGACACTGCAAATCATCTGAGGACCAAAGCAACACAAATAAGGATTGATCTTACGCTCGCCCCTGGTGCTCCATCCAATTTGGGTTTAATCCTGTTTGTTGTGGCGTTAGAAGAGGCTGCTGCTTTTGTGCTGCACATCAGTCTGAAGGCTCTGTAAGCCAAAGCGATCTGAGCCTGACTATCAGTCTACTGCTGGGTGTGTTCAGAACCACCCAAACCAGTGGGACCCCCCCACAATCTCACATAACTGGTAATCCTATGATCGCAC
This sequence comes from Perissodus microlepis, assembly GCF_051167445.1. Classification (NCBI taxonomy): domain Eukaryota; kingdom Metazoa; phylum Chordata; class Actinopteri; order Cichliformes; family Cichlidae; genus Perissodus; species Perissodus microlepis. The sequence continues at coordinate 37,591,361 of NC_140474.1, read as the reverse complement.
TGCTAGAAGACAGACTGAGAGGCAAAATCCATTTTGTACAATAAGAAGTACAATCTCTTCTGCCATATGGATTACAACGAATGATACAAATCCCACATAAAAGGAGTATCAACTCTATATATAGGGAAACCAAGGATCTGTGGGAGAAAGGGGGGCGTTGAATAGATATCACATAGAAGCGTTGCAGCTCTGAACATTTTTAGGCCGACAGTAGTGCAGATTATAGCTGGTCTGGGTTGGACCCCTAAAGTACCTTTGCTACGTGGGTCACAGGCTCAACCAGGTGAGCGGTATCCACAGTCTCTAGTGGGATGGTCTTTAACCTGCCCTCCCCCTCTGTTATGACGGGTTGTGCTGATAAATAGTGCAACTAAAGGTCGGGTGCATTTCCCGCTGGCGCAAGTTTTATCAGGGGAGCCACCTGACCTGCGATGTGTGTTTTCTGCAGTGTAATTGCATCTAGTGTGCCATGTCTGAAGTTCTCAAGGTAAACTTACAGCAAATTTTACTGCAAGAACAAAACCAAAAAGTATATCCTGTGAAACAAAACCAACAAAGAAACAGACCAGCTGAAATGTTCACCACCATGTGGACTGTTACTCGCTCAGGAATCTGACCGGTGCGAGATTGAAGAACAAGCCACGGTGACCTATGACGCCAGATTATGTTGAAGCATTTTTAATGGCTTCAAATCAAATGAAGCTTTGATTGACGTGGAATTTCTTTTACGGTTAACTTGTAAAACCTGACAGTCTGGTTGACTACATGTCCTAATTCATTGTTTTTGAGAGTTGAGCAATATCGCCAACGGAGGTTACGTGGTGGGTCCGTGTCCATAATGCATTCCTGGGATATCCAGTGTGCACAATCATACTTTGGCTTTCTAATGTTAGTGGGAGAATTGGGCCTGCAGTGCTACATGTCTGGTCTGAGAAAAGATTTGCTATTAAAGAAACCTGTGCTGTTGGTGGTCGTATCTCAGATAAAGTGGCCTTGTCATTCCGAATGCTCGGTTTGAATGCCATACGGACCTGACACAAAGAGAGAAACTACCAAAACAGGGTAAGAATGGTGTTTAGGAAGTGTTTAGTAAGGGCACAGATTAATTCCAAGGAAGGAGCAGAGACAGACTACGAATAGCTCTCCACGCACTCTCAGGCCAGACAGTGTCCATCAGTTGAACAGGGACCTTTGAATGAAAGCCACAGAGGCAGAGCTGAGCGAGACACTGCTCTCTCTGTTTAGTTCTCGAGACTCTGGCAGGAAACGCGCTGATTTGGAAGGCAGACGATAAGATGCAGTGAACCTCCTTCATTCATTCGGGCTCTGTGTGCCACGAGCTGGAACAGAAACGGCCGTAAATAGTTCGACCACGCAGTTTTTCAAGGTTGGCGCACAGATGGAGATTTTCAGTTTGAACTTCCTGAGAGCCTGAGAGTGTTTTGTGTTGACATTTATTGAAATCCTGAAAACGGGATTATTAAATGAAAAACTGACAAGGAATCATTTGTCTGTGTGAAGCCTGTGAGACCACTGGGTGAAAGCGGAGTTTAGTTCTTGCTTTTCTGATTGACATCTCTGAAGAGTAATGTCCTGAACGTGAGTTTGTTTCAGATTCAGAAACAGCTGTAATTCTGTCATCGATAAATGATTCAGTGTGAGGCTTCAGAACAGGCCCTGCCTAACCTTTGGTTGTTGTCCATCTGTTAAGGCCTATTTACAATTATAAATGGATATATTTAAGTATGAAAAGTGTTTGTGTTATTCTCATGTTCTCCATTCCCTGCCTATCCTCACCTTTTTTCTCAATATCTCCCTCTGATACATCTTTGTCTCTCACCTCCTGCTCTTGTCTCCTAAACCCAGGGGTGTGGAACCCTACGACCCCCCAACCACAGTCCTCGTCCAGAGAAACGAGCCCCAGGGTGTATCCACTATACTCAGCAGCACTGACTTCTTCCAGAGTGAACAGAACCGCAGACTGATCCTGGAGCAGGTGGACAGCTTCCAGCTCCGAGACAAGTACATGTTTGCCACCACCACACGGGTAAGGAGACCATTGTGTTCCAGTGATTGGTAACTGGTTTGTTAGTGGACAGAGAAGCGATAGCAGTTTGATATTTAAAACAACAATAAAAACCAGATGAAAGTATGGCTCAGCAAACGTCATCATATAATCCAGGTAACTGTCCTCCATTTGTAAGCTAGCCTTACTGCTACTAATGGATCCTATACTCGTTTGGTTTGGCAGGAAACGTGCTCCACAGAAGGTCTGGCTGACTGACCACATTCTGATTTGCATTTGTCGTATTCATAACAAATGTATAAGACAGAACAGAATCTCCAGGTTCTGAGACCAGAACTATAACTCTACAATGAAACAAGTTAAGAAAACCCAACGTGTCCAAATTAATATAACAAAAGGAACGGCAGTGAAACCATGACCAAACGTAATAATGGGGTGGAGAGGCAGATCAGATTGCCCTTTAGAAGCATAGACCTGCCTGTACCAGGTCAGTTGTGCCTGATCTAATCTTTACGAACAAATGAGTTGGTCAGGGCTGACACATGAGCAAACATGGAGTTTTCCAGGGCACATAAAAGGTTTTGAATCTGTGCATACAGATTGCATGTCAATACTAAACGAGGTAGAAAAGTCTTTTCCCGTAAACAATGAACTGCCTTGTGGAACCGTGTCCCTCCTTGGGCTCACCGTGGGGACAATATGTGAGAGCGGCAGCAGGCGGGAGCTCTGTGCTCCTCAGGTATTGCTGCCAACCTGGTAAGACGGTACAGCTAAAAACAGCCATACTGTTTCCTGCCACCACCTTATCCTTTCTCAGTCAGGTCTGGGCACAGCACAACTTTAAAAGAGTTGGCTGGTGTACGTCTTTCAGGCTGGACAGAGCCAGGCTAGCTGCTCCACCTGTTTCCAGGCTTCATGCTGTTTAGAAAACAGTTGATCATTTGCTGTAGTGTTCCACCAAGGAGTCATTTTACATCAAACATTAACAATACAGAAGCTTCTGGTTCTAGCTTAAACTTGAGACCTTCCCCGAGGATTCTGGGTGTTTTTAACAGCCTGAAGTGTGATTTTGTCATTTATGCACCACTGCCCTGCTTCCTGACAGGTACCCAGACACAGACTCCTTATAAGAAAAAGAATTATTGATGCTTCAGGTTTTATTTTGATAGCAACACCATTAAAGAGGAAGCAAGCTAAGGTTAGCCTGTTAGCTGCTGTGCTAGGTAGCTAGTGGCTTGATTGGGTTAGCAGGAAAGCTAACCTTACCTTAAACCAGTGGTTCCCAAACTTTTTTTGCTTGGCCCCCCCTTTGTTTTACAAGAAAAATGTTGCCCCCCCCCCCCGCGGGTACGCGCGCACGCACACATCCTCCAACCACACACACCCATATTTTGCTCCATTGCGGTTTGTTTCACACCTCAAACTTTTAGTAAACAATTAAGCAAATACAAGTAAACTGCAATAAATTACAGGTAGTAAGAAAATAAACTACTAACTCTTTTATGCTACGTCCACACCTACACGGGTATTTTTGAACACGCAGCTGTTTCGTCCACGTAAACGGCGTTTCGAATCACCGAAAACAGATTTTTTTTTAAAACTCCTTTTCTGCGTTTACGTGTGGACGAGGAATACAGAGTTCGTCACGCAACGTCAAAGGTATGTGCCCTTTTTCACGTTACGCTGTGCGCCACGTTATTGTTTACATGAGATGAACTGCAGAATGGCAGATAGAGTCAAAATACTGTTAATCTGACTATCTGCAGGTTTTACACGCAGTTACTGTCCCTCCATTTACAAAGGCAGAGGCGTCACGGTGGGATTATTTTACATGTAGTTTTTTTTCCTGTGTAATAATATTCAACATTGCTGTCAATACATTTTTCAAAAAACGCCTCTGTGCAAAATAGGTTCAAAAACATAAACAGCTGTGGGATCCTGTTTGTCCGTGATTTGAACCGGGGGAACAAATCGTGGCAGGATCAGCCTGATATTATTTGTATCCTGCTGTAACTTTGCTGTATAAAGTATAGTATAGTATGTATATCTCCAAAATGTCAGGAGTAGTTAGTCATTACAAGAAGTGTTTGTGAACTAAAAATCAAGAATGTGGGATCCTGTTTGTCCGTGATTTAAACAGCCCAGCGCTGCTCCCGACGAAGGGGAAACCAACCCTGCAGGGTGACCTACCTCGGCACTTGTACAGGTGAAACCAAAGGGAAGATTTGCTTCACCATATTTTCTAGTCTTTGGCTTAGAATGAAGTTGGTTTGGAAACATATTCAGCGATGCTTCATCTCCTGCTGTGCGTTTCTGTAGGCGCCCTTGCTAGCAGTGTCCAAGCGTTTTGTTTTTTCCCCCCTTTTCATCCCGCGCCCTTCTTAAGCTCTTCTTAAGCTCTTCTAGTCAGACTAGAATCTGAACAAAGTTTGGATAACAACACCATCAATGCAGTAACACATCTCTTGTAGTGTAACACTGAGTTGACTCAATAAGCTACCCTACAAAGCAAAGGCACTAACCAATCACTAACAGGTGTTTACCCGTAAGGTGTAAAAGGCTGATGGGGTCGACGTGTCGGATGGGCAACACCCAAGTTTGTGTATGCAATAACTTGAGGACGCTGTGACGTAGGAGTTTCAAATTGATATCATTGGCGTATCTACTCAAAATCTTAGATGAGTTTGAATCTCAGTGACCTCGGCCTCAGGGTCAAGGGTTAGAGGTCAAGTTTTCTGAAAATCTTGTGAATGGAAAACTTGAGAAGGAAGTTATCTAGGATTTTGAAATTGATATCATAGGTGTATCTGCTAAAAATCTCAGAAGAGTTCAAATCTCAATGACCTCTGCTTCAAGGTTACAGGTCAGAGGTCAAGTTTTCTGAAAAACTTATGAATGCAATAAATTTAGAACACGGTGACGCAGGATTTTGAAATTCATACCATAAGTAGATCTACATAAGGGAGCTCCAGTATTTTTTCTTTACTCTAATCAAGAATAAGACAGGTACCGTGCTATAAGCTGGCTAGTATGATGTAGAGTATGTCAGTAACTGTACAGCACAGAGTGTATACATCAATGTTGTCTCATTACTACTGCACACAGAGGGCTGTGGGTCTCTTTAATAACGATGCTTTAAACAAGTTAAGCAGAGAACCTATACTTACGGTGATCGTTTAATTATCAAGCCTTTTAGCATAGGTGAGTCACTCCCCTAAATCACACAGTGAGTCTGTTTGACTCCCTTCTTCTCACGTGTCTCACGTTAAAAGTTTGCAGTCTCCTGAGAGATACATGAATGACATATCTCTAATTTAAAGACCTTCATCCCACATTGACAGCACATAGTATGCACATCTGCCTTTGTGGTAGTGATGACATAAATGCTAAGATCTTGTTACCCTTCGTCTACATTTTGGATCATTTGTATTGATTAAAGCACGTCTCTGTACTTGTCAGAGCGTAGATGAAAGAAAAGGAGGAAATGATGCTACAGTGTGTGCAGGAAATGTGAACCAGTCATTTAACACTGTAAAAACCACAGACTACACTAATCACTCATCTATAAATATCCAATAACAACTAACATCTAAATCTATCTATGCAAGCTACACTAGGCAGATGTGCATCCGCTGCAGGTAGCTGCTGCATTACTTGTTCAGCACCTGCATACAATTGTTGCAGCATAATGAGCACTAAGCAGCCAGTTTCCCAGCTCAGCATAACGACGCGCTGTCGATCAATATTTGGCTGTGGGTGCATGTGAAGCGCAGTATGTTTGTCATTGTTCACTCCAGTGTTGGTGTGGAAGCCTTGGTGACAGACAGCAGAGCAGATGGTGAATATGATCTGGAGTTTTGCAGCCTGCCTCTAACAGACTGGCTTTGTCCCGTGTCGTCTTCGTGGGCTGACGGCAGCCTGTAGCTGCAGTGTTCAGATAACTGTTGATTGTCAAAGGAGGTCGGCATGAAGGATTTCAGATGGTTCATCACACTGAGTTCATAGCTGCACCCCAGAGTTACACTGCTGCTGTAATTCGGTGCCGACATGTTTTAAGTGTTCTGATGTGTAATCTCACTTCTGCGTGCTCATTGTCAGTCGATGCAGCGGTGAGCATGAATCGGTCTTGTGGGCAGCTGTCCGCAGGTTTCTGCTATTAAAATTAATGATTGGTTGAGAATGAAACGATCTTAGCGACGCAGTCTGTCGGTGTCTTGTGTTATTACAGATGCAGCTGATGCAGATTATAGGTGATCAAATACAGCAGCGTGGAGTCCCTTTATTAATTCCCCGTGGCCAACACGGTCAAAACTAATGATTAATGCTTATTCCTAATTACTGATGTGGTCCAATTAGGGCCAGGGGTTAACCTCAAACACTGTTGTGGTTTATTTACTGTTCTGAATGGGAAACAGGAGTTTGGGGAAAAGCCACGCACGTGATTTTCTTCACAAAAATTGCCCCAATTACTCTTTTTAACCTAAACTACTAAATAAAACTTGTGGCTGCCACTGAAAAAGATCTGCACCACTGCTGATTTTAAAAAAGAAGTTAGTGTTTTACACACTTTACAGACGCTGTGTCACTCGTTTTCACTTTTGATTTTATGCAGATCGCACAGACTCAGGGTTTCGAGGATGAACTCTGACGCACGATGTGAAACATCTTTGCATGTAACCAACAAATCAGACGAGGAAGTCAGGATTGCAGATGGCTGTGGTGTCTGAAGCATTAGTGGTCACACAGTAAGTCAACAAGTGACAACAACAGATGACTCATTTGAACTAGTTTTAACAGCGTCTCCCCATCTGACAAAAGAAATTATATTAAATCAAAAAAATGTTTCAGATCGGAGAACAAAGTTTTCTCAAATGAGTCTGTGACCCGACTCTGATCCATGTGGGATTTGCTGACATGGAAAAGATAAGAAAGCCTTTGAGGACAACAGGCCAAAATAGTCGGAGTGCTAGTAGGGCGTGTTTGCTGAAGTATGATGTTCATGATGTTCTCGACCACGTGCCTGACTAACGTGCCTGATATCCTTCCTGATAAGCTCAGGTGTGTTTGACAGTTCAGAGGTGTGACGACAGTGAGTCACGATCATGAGTTAGGCACAGTGGTTAGCGCTGTTGCTTCACAGTCCAAAGACGTGCAGCGAGTGGGCTAAGATCAGGTGGTGATAATAACTTGTCCACAGGTGTGAGTGTGAATAGTCGTGCGTGTTAGCCCTGGGACAGACTGGCGACTGGTCATGGTAATAATTAATAAACTATTTGCTTTTGTCGGAGAAATCTTTGAAACAACTCTACAACCCAGCTGTTTTATGGAATTAACGCGGTGTTTAAAGATTGTTCCTTATTGTTCCTTCTAACCAGATATCACACACTAACTCTCTCAGCAGCACAGTGGGCTGTGTTGTTGTGATTGAACTGTCTGTGACCTCCCTCCTCTCCGAGCTCTGTATCTGACATCTGACCTCCAGAGCTGATGGGACCTGTCAGATAGACTAGCAGTGGTACAGCCACTACCCCGGGGGATAATGTGGATGGAGGAGATACAGACTAATCCATCACAAAGCATCAGCTCTATTCGCCCCTCGCTGCTAGCATCTGAAATCTTCCGCTCTTTGGGTCTCGTCTCAGTTACTTTCTCTCCTCGTCTCTCTTTTTCTGGGACTAATAGGATTAAATTAATTGAATATCACAAGTGCTTTGGGCAGTACCAAGCTGCTTTAGCTAACTGAAGAAGCAGAAATGGAGGGTTTTATTTAACAATAGGGATCCTGAGCAAAACAGCGCTAATCAGACCTTAGAGCCCTCAGCCTTTGCTCCCATTGAGCAGAGCCATGGAAGATAACTGCTTTAGCAGATGTAACTGCAGTACCGATAAGGCCCGCGGTTATCTGGCCACCATAGTGCTACTCGTTCAGTTCACAGATTCTGTTCAAAGACTGTCTGGAACGAAAGAGAGAGGAAACAGGAAGAGGAGCCTGGTGGAGGAATGATGCCAGTCTGCTCGTGGTAGCTGGGACTGCTGAAAACGTCAGCTCATATTCAGTGTAGTCGCTACAGGAACTTCACAGAAGAGATGAGCTGCTGTCTTAAATGTTACCTCTGAATATACTGGCATTACTCATGTTTAAGTGTCTGCACATTAGTCCGTACCCTTCATCTCCATACGTCGTATCAGTTTATTTTATTTGGCTTTCAGTTTGACAGTGTGGAGAGCCGTCAAGCAAAAGCCAGCTAATTAAATCTGTTATGCTTTTCTTTTGACTCTCTGTCGTGTGCAGTTGTTACAGTGGCTGACACGGAGTGATTGATGTCAGTGTATATTTACAAATGACCCCAACAAACCAAAAGCTCAGACTGCTCTGTTTCAGGCTGGTCTGTCTACCCTTGTCTCTGTATGATGGCACAGAGTAGATATTGGTCTCCTCAGGTACGTATCTCAGGCTGTGAGCACACAAGCCCCGCCCACCTGTTCAAAATTGCTGTACGTGAGGGGGAGCCAATCAGGAGGAAGTTAGCTTGAAGGGAAGTAGCTAAAGCAGCTTGTTCCAAACGTTTTACATGGGCGGCTACACCAAGGCACAATATGACATAAATACGGATTAATCCAGTCGTGCGTCATGTGAAGTTACAGTAAACAAAGAGCTGGATTTCCTTTTTGCTGGACAGCAGCCTGCAGTCAGCTGTTATAGTTGTCAACAAGACTCACGCAGAGCAATCCCAGCCTGTTGTTCTTTGAGTCTCTCCTCCAGATTTGATGGTCTTCTGGCAGAGACCTTAGTCTTCACATCATCCCAGTTGGTTTCAGGTCAGGACATTGTGCAGGCCAGTCAACAGCTCCCATTTTGATCTTCTGTTGGTAGTTTTTTACCAGGATGTTTTGGATTGTTGCCACATTGAAAGACAAAGCAGCCACCCAGGCCCAGTTTCCCGTAAGGTTTTCTTTCCAAATCTGCACACATGCTCCTTTCCTGGTGATTCTTTCCACCTTGACAAGATTCCTAGATCCAGACCACTGAAGCATCACAGTGTAATACTCCCACCACCGTGTGGGGAGGGTCTTCTTTGGGTTATACACCTCTCCCTTCTTTCTCCAAAAATAAGCGGTAAAAAAACTCTAGTGTAGTCACCTAACCAAGCAATGTGCTTCCAGTGTCCATGATCTTTCTCCAGCTTGTCCTTAGCATACTTCAGCCTGGCTTGAAAGTGTCTCTGCTGCAGAAGTGGAGTTTTTCTCCATCTGTAACCATCAGCCTGTGTCTCTGTGATTCTTTTCTTTGAGACTATAATTTCCTGCCTTGGCTAAGTCAGTCATCAGGGTCTTTCAACACGTTTCACCAGAAATTTGAATTCTTTCACTTCCTTGTTTTATATACCGAGCGGCTCGCTTTGAGTTTGTTGATGACGCGTCTCGTCCAGTTCTTGCTTTGTCAGCATCATCATTTCTTTTGTTTTTGGCATGTTGTACCAAATGACAGCTCAAGTTTTAATATCGTGTAAACTGGGAAAAAACATCAGTTTTATCTTTATTATCGAAGCGTAGAGCATTACATAGCACATAACTGCACAGGGGCTAATAATATTGTTTTTATTCTTTCTGGTATAATTCTGTTATTTTGTCCACATTACGATTTCTAAAAAAAACCTGGTAACCCTTCATGCTATGTTAAAAATCCCTTGCTGTGTTAAAAAAGCACTGATTTTTGATTTCACAGGGGGATAAACAGTATTGTCCAGCTGTACATAGATGATGTTGATATGAAAGAAACACTAATTGTTGCACTTGTTGTTGTTGCTCAGATCTCTCTCGTCTTTTTTTAAAATGCTATACACACAGATGTTTTCATGCATTTGCATTAAAAAGGACAGAAACACTTAAAACCATCTCGATCAGAGAATTTGCAGATATAAAAGGAGAAACATGCTGGCTGTGTAATCTTTGAAATAAACTACTCACCAATTACAAGGGAATTAAAAGAAAACATTCAAAGGTGGAGCCTACTGCCACTAGATCTGTATAATAGGATTGACCTGATCAAAATGAATATACTTCTGCTACTGCTTTTCCTTTTTCAATCTATACCGGTACACATACCAGCCGAGGATACTCCGAGGATTTACTCGTGACATTTCCAGCTCGTTTCACAGCCAGTGCAGGTGCTTTCATTATAATCAAATGTCAGCCTTGAAACAACAACGAAAAACGCAACAGTGAACATGTGCTCTCTCTCTGATCTAGTCTTTAACAAACGTCACCTTGTGGCTGTTTTCTCAAACAGGGAGTACGAGGACATGTTGGGGATGCACTTGAGTGTTATTTTTAGAGAGGTTCATGAAAAAAACTGTGAGATTTAACATAAACGCTGTAACTTGAGACTCAGACACATGTTTTCAGCATCTGGGATTTCTTTAATACCAGAGGGTAGTTTCTGATGACGGGGAGATTCTGAGGGTATCGCTTCATCGAGGTCAGGCTCACATGACCTGAATATACAGTGGGGCAAAAAAGTATTTAGTCAGCCACCGATTGTGCAAGTTCCCCCACCTAAAATGATGACAGAGGTCAGTAATTTGCACCAGAGGTACACTTCAACTGTGAGAGACAGAATGTGAAAAAAAAAAATCCATGAATCCACATGGTAGGATTTGTAAAGAATTTATTCGTAAATCAGGGTGGAAAATAAGTATTTGGTCAATAACAAAAATACAACTCAATACTTTGTAACATAACCTTTGTTGGCAATAACAGAGGTCAAACGTTTACTATAGGTCTTTCCCAGGTTTGCACACACAGTAGCTGGTATTTTGGCCCATTCCTCCATGCAGATCTTCTCGAGAGCAGTGATGTTTTGGGGCTGTCGCCGAGCAACACGGACTTTCAACTCCCGCCACAGATTTTCTATGGGGTTGAGGTCTGGAGACTGGCTAGGCCACTCCAGGACTTTCAAATGCTTCTTACGGAGCCACCCCTTTGTTGCCCGGGCGGTGTGTTTTGGATCATTGTCATGTTAGAAGACCCAGCCTCGTTTCATCTTCAAAGTTCTCACTGATGGAAGGAGGTTTTGGCTCAAAATCTCACGATACATGGCCCCATTCATTCTGTCCTTAACACGGATCAGTCGTCCTGTCCCCTTGGCAGAAAAACAGCCCCATAGCATGATGTTTCCACCCCCATGCTTCACAGTAGGTATGGTGTTCTTGGGATGCAACTCAGTATTCTTCTTCCTCCAAACACGACGAGTTGAGTTTATACCAAAAAGTTCTACTTTGGTTTCATCTGACCACATGACATTCTCCCAATCCTCTGCTGTATCATCCATGTGCTCTCTGGCAAACTTCGGACGGGCCTGGACATGCACTGGCTTCAGCAGCGGAACACGTCTGGCACTGCGGGATTTGATTCCCTGCCGTTGTAGTGTGTTACTGATGGTGGCCTTTGTTACTGTGGTCCCAGCTCTCTGCAGGTCATTCACCAGGTCCCCCCGTGTGGTTCTGGGATCTTTGCTCACCGTTCTCATGATCATTTTGACCCCACGGGATGAGATCTTGCGTGGAGCCCCAGATCGAGGGAGATTATCAGTGGTCTTGTATGTCTTCCATTTTCTGATGATTGCTCCCACAGTTGATTTTTTCACACCAAGCTGCTTGCCTATTGTAGATTCACTCTTCCCAGTCTGGTGCAGGTCTACAATACTTTTCCTGGTGTCCTTCGAAAGCTCTTTGGTCTTGGCCATGGCGGAGTTTGGAGTCTGACTGTTTGAGGCTGTGGACAGGTGTCTTTTATACAGATGATGAGTTCAAACAGGTGCCATTCATACAGGTAACGAGTGGGGGACAGAAAAGCTTCTTACAGAAGACGTTACAGGTCTGTGAGAGCCAGAGATTTTCCTTGTTTGAGGTGACCAAATACTTATTTTCCACCCTGATTTACGAATAAATTCTTTACAAATCCTACCATGTGGATTCATGGATTTTTTTTTCACATTCTGTCTCTCACAGTTGGAGTGTACCTCTGGTGCAAATTACTGACCTCTGTCATCATTTTAAGTGGGGGAACTTGCACAATCGGTGGCTGACTAAATACTTTTTTGCCCCACTGTATATCTGAGTGTCAGTAGATTGCTTTGCATCAACTTTGCCCATTTATTTATTTATAATAACATTGTCCGTGTAGACTGTGCTGGATAAAAGGATCCTGTCCTCTGCTACTTTATTTAACCTCTGTTAATATTTCACAACGATACCGTAACATTTCAAATGTAAAAGTGATCATAAGGTAAACACACTGTGACCTCACAAACACCTACATCAGTATTCGTACAGTGCAGTTTTGGATGGTATTTAGCTGACAGCATTTTAATGTTGGTTTTATAATTATTGAAAGTTAATAAAGAATATAAAAGCAATTATATTCGGGCTAACACATGTTAATAGACAAGACTATTGGTCTGTTATTATAAACAGCAACTGATTAAAATGGATTTGAAGGCGGGTGAATATCTCACCAGCTAAAAAGTCGGGTAAAGCTGAGTATCTGTACATGATGGATTGTTGGTTTTCTGAAGTTACAAAAATTGTTGGTCCCACTTTGTTGACCCAACAAGCTCATAGCTGGGTAGCATACCCACTGTAGATGGACACAGTCGAGTCCTTGTGTTGTGTAGAGGACCCAGAATTGAGCCCTGTGGAACTCCGCCACCATCCTTAAAACACACCATTACACATGTGGCACAAGGATAGATTTCTTGTGAGTTTTTGGCTTTTTTTGGATAACATTTTAGTCTTCCTGTATGTCACAGTTGATTCTTCTGGTAGACTACTGTGTTCCATTTCACACTGTCCTAGTGTCTGCCGTCCGACATCCGAGTTGATCTCAGGTCCAAGAATCTCTCGTTTCAGGGATCTGAGAGAACAGGAACAGTGTGTAATGCAAAGCTTGCTGACAGCTGCTGTTGGAGGGGAATATGTGGTTACAGTGGAAAAATATATAGTTGCCACTTACATGTGAAAATATGTTCTGCAGTCCAATTTTCCTCTTGACTCACAAAGTAAACTGACATTAAAACTGTGATTACACGGAGTGTGAAGAAGGAAACTAAATTCATTTCCAAACCCACAATTGAAACAAAAATCTAAGTTTTGATGGACTGGAATCATTTATTTACATATTATTATTATAATTGATAGATGCACACATTCATTTTATAATTTTTTGTTGTTCTACCTGCAGACAAAGCCAGGCTTCCTGCTACTTGCATCTTCATGCTGAGCTAAATTGAGTATTTAGCTCTTACATTAGAAAATGTTACATTGTATGCATAAGCTTATATTTTATGATTCTCATGTCATTTCCAGCTTATGAACATTAAGCTAGGCTACAGTTATCTGTCATTTGGTAACATGGTGTGATGAGTCATTCAGTGTTTATTGCCCCCAAAAACATGTCAGAGGTTCTCATCCCGCTCATGTTGGTACAAATCTAGGATTGACTCTTTTCGTGTAGCATGACGTGGATTCTGACAGTCCAGGCAAAATGAATATTGGATGTGCAGCTCTGCTCTTTAAATTCCATCCTGACTTCTTTGTTCAGTCTTTATTGCTTTCTAAAGCTGAGCTCCTGCTCGCTTCTCTCTCCCACTATTCTTCTCTTCAACTCCAGAATCTTTTTTCCCTGCCTCTCTTACTGCAGTTACCTCGTTTCACTATTCTTTTAAAACCCTCTTTCTCTAGAGGACGTTGCTCTTATAGCCGGGTGGTCCAGCCTAATCAGAAATAATATAACGAAGCTGCTCGGCTCTCCGCAAACTTGAACTGCATCCAACAGCAAACTGAATTTCCAGCCAGCAGAGCGGAGGGTGAGACGGGAAAGGTACAGAGTACATGAGCTGTGGAGACAATGAAATTAGGAGTACAGAGTGGAACGTTAATAGGCACAGAGGGCTGGGTTATTAACAGAAAGGAAAACATCTCTGAGCGTAGACTGGAGCAAACAGGAGATCATTCTGTTTGCTACCACAGGAAAAACAAAGCAGGATCTGTATTCCCTGGAAGAACAAAGATATCGTCAGGTATCGAGGGACAGTTGATTTGGTGAACATAGAACAGGAAACCTGAGATCGTCGGGAAAGGATGGCAGAAAAAGTGTCATTGTGAAGAAATGTCTATTGTAGATTTCAGTTGTTCATTTTGAATAGGACATCTGCACTGACGTCCAGAAGCGTTGTGTCAGTGCTGTGTTTGGAGCAGCAGCCCATACTGGAGTCCTAATATTGTACAGATGTTAGTGGAGTCATTTACAGAAGGCCTGAGGTGCACATTACTAACACAGTGATATTATTTTGAAAACTATGAAATATGAGTGCAGCCAGTAGTTTTATGTGGGATGTAAAATATGCTGTTTGTCCGTCCATGAAGTTATTTTCTCCTTTCAGATGGACGAGAAATCGCTGAAAGAAAGATCCTGATTTCTCTGTGCGACTCCTAAAAAAGGCCAAATCGATAACAAACCAACTGTGACAACAGGAGTCAGGACAATTACACTTTAATCCAGTGTGCGTGAGTGTGTGAGTGTGTTCACACACACACTCACGCACACACACACACACACACGGTCATGACAGCGAAGATGTGCCCTTGGAGTCTGAGAGACTTTTTAATTCAGCTCGTTTTAATGATTTGTCTCTCAGCTGTTGAGCTCTGTACCGCGGGGATGTCACAGCAGCAAAACATCAGGACAGTCCACATATCCCGAGTCTCTTCTCCTAATTTCAGGTCATTTTCCAGGCCTTGCCCACACACGGCACTAGTGCAAAATAAATAGTCCAGAGTTCCACGGGGTCTGAAGAGCCTCTCCGGTTCATCTCAGTCTTCCAAAAGCCGTCAAAGCTTTTTACATTTGTTCTGTTGGGATTTCATCATGAAGTTCTACGTTAGAATGAAGCCTGTGTGCCAACTCAAGCTGTAGCTGCCGAGAAACTAAACCTGAGGAGACGTTGAGTGATTTGTTTTGTATCTGTGTCCAGAAACTGTTGGGAAGCCACGAACCATCATCTGTTCAGCTCTGGGTGTCCTACAACCGCCAGCCAATGAAAGCAGCCCAGTTTATGACCCGCCATCCAATCACAGTGAGTATTTTTTCTTGTGTTCAGAAGTGCTTTACCCAACACATTTGTCTGTGAGAAAGCAAAGGTACAGTCCTGTCAGATGGTCTTAAATCAGTCTCGTAGTACAAAGCACACAGCGAATACTGAGGACTGCAGAAGCCAATGTGTCATCTCCAAACGTGCAGTTCTTCAAATGGCCACTGGAGGCCGATGCCAAAAGTCAAACCTTAGACTGTCATGTTAAAATACCCAACCTTAGCCAAGACGCTAACATGTTTACAGCTTGGTAGAAAAAACATTTAGTTCTCTTTAGCTAATTTCCCAATTTATAACAAGTGTACAGGCTTTATCATTTTATGAACTCGCTCAAATATTTGTCATGCTTAAATTATGGGAGTGGTTGATTTAACCGACCAGTGGGCTGGAACACGCAGCTGCTTGGACTCAACTCGTAACTTTGAACTGTATTTGTAGTGCTGGAACATTTTAAACTGATAAATAACATAACTCACTGTTTGTTTCAGACATTTTTGATTGAACTTAGTTAACCTGACACAGTTTGTAGAAACAGCTGTTAACTAATAACTAGGAACTTCAAAAACCAACACGTTGGGAACCAAAATCTTTTTGCTGAGGCTTCAACACATGCATCCTGAAACTATGTGTGATGTCATGGTAGCTACAGCTTTTATATAAAGTCTGTGGTGCAAAGGCTTCATGCTGTTACTGCTGATGGTGTCAGTTTGAACAAACATAAGGATATTCTTTATTTGTTCATGAAATGTTTTATTATCAGATCTTTGGTTAAATAACTGTAGATATTAGAAAGCATTGCTACAGAGAGTACCTGAATAAGTATTGACTTCTGCTCGGTGTGTGTTCACAGCTATAAACAGGGTTTGCTAAGAAAGCAGCTTCAGCTCTGTCATTTTAAACAGGATATGTGATCTGTGCTCCAGGTTGCAGCTACATGGATGCAGCCTTTGATGCTGATTCATACTGATGCATATATGATCCATCAGAGAGCCATGTGACCGGTTACTCAAAGGCCTCAGGCTGTAAGCAGAAAACTTTGAAACTGACTCATTAAGGTGAAACTCCTGGAAATAAAGACTTCCAAGGTGTAATATAAGACTAAACGCGTGTTCTCGGCAAATGTTCGAGGAGCACACACAGACAGCAACAGCAAAAAAACATTGAAACATAACAGCTGAACATTCGTTGTTCCCATTTCTAAAAAAACATTACACAACACGTTCCCATTTCAGAGCATCGAGTCTAATCGGACTTTTAAGTCGGTGAACTATAGATGACCCTCTCCCCTCCCCCCCACAGGAGTACTACATAGCAGATGCATCTGAGGACCAAGTGTTCGTGTGTGTGAACCACTTGAACAACGTCACACACCTCTACATCTCAGACACACAGGGTCTCGCCTTCTCTCTGTCGCTGGAGAACGTGCTGTATTACAGTCCTGAGAGCTCTGGCAGCAACACACTCATCAGGTACTGCACACACACACACACACACACACACACACCTGATACAAAAGGGCAAACCTCTCGTTAACAGATTGTCAGGCTAACTAAAAACACATAATCCAGTTTCAGTAAAAATCCTTTGGTGAGGGCACTGCAGTGGATTTGGAACATACTGAGATCTGTTCAGTCCCTGCTGGGTCCTTATATGAACCATGTCATTTTGTTTTGTTTTGTTTGCACCCGCTCCCTGCCACTCTTTGTTTCTGTTGGTTGGGCACTGCACAAGTACAAAGAGTGTGTGGACAGCATGAGGGATAAACCTGCCATAGCCAGGTGTGCAGAATCATATCCAGACTGATGTAAGTAGACTCAAAGTTGTAACTGGGCCTCTACAAGGTACTAATGTAATGGTCTGAATGCGTTTGCTCACCATTGTAGGGGTTTGGGTCCCACAGCCGAATGTGTCTGGAACACCTTCATCCAGCCTGCCTCCTTACAGGCGCCTGGACCGTCTCAGCTGGCTCTTTGCTTTTATTGCTTTAGTGATTTTTTTCCCCTTTTCCTTTAGATAAGTAAATGAGCAGATCACACGATGAACCAAATTGTACCAGCAGATAAAAATGAATGCAGTCTGTACCTGCAGGACAAATCGAGCACTATCTGCAGCCTTGCCAGTAATTGAGTTGTTCCCATAGAAACCACAGCAACTGACAGGAAGGCCTCTTGCTCTCTTTACAAATGCTTGGTAACAGTATAGGTTTTGCAAACACTTGAAAGCAGTACATCCTATTCTAATAGTGCATTCAACTGATAGCTGTAGTCATTGTTTGCCTTCTACATAATCACGAGGAAGATCTGGTGTTAGTTTTGCAGAGGCAGTCCCAGTGTTGGCTTAGCTTCCTGCCAAAGCTGATTGTTTCTGTTTATCCAACAGTGTCTGCTGTTAACACTTCTCTGTCTTCTGTTTCTCATGACTCATTCTGAAACAAAGCATCAGACTGTGAGTTTCATGCTTCCTGTTTACCTCTCTCTGCTGTGTGTAAAAGTTGCCTCATGTTCTACATTTGAACAACTTGATGAATTTACTTTCTGTGCTTCTGTGGTTCTGACTGAAATCATCTTTAAAGGGTCCAAAGCGTGGTCCTGGCATTAGGTGTTAGGAGGACTGGTAGGATAAAGTGTGCAAAAGTTACAGTTAAGAAAAACAAACTGACAGCAGTGTTCAGTGGACAGGGTGGGAGTGCAAACCAGAGCTCTATCATTGAAGTAAAATAATGAAAATATGATCACGTTGAATAAAAACATAATTCCTTCCTTCCTTTTAAATATTGTAAATAATTTGTATTGTTGTATTGTAGAAATAGATAATTACCTTGACATTAAATATTGCAGAATCACCTCAGATGTTCCTCTCTGACCCTGCCACCATGTTTGCATTTGCTGCGCAGGTATTTTGCCAATGAGCCGTTTGCAGACTTGCACCGTGTGGAGGGGCTGAGGGGCGTCTACATCGCCACGCTCATCAACGGCTCTGTGAGCGAGGACAACATGCGATCTGTCATCACGTTCGACAAGGGAGGGACGTGGGAGTTGCTTCAGTCGCCTGCTACCGACAGCCTGGGCGGAACCATAGACTGCCAGGTACGCCAAGTTTAACTTATTGCTTTCAGTTGTTTCTTTCACACTGAAGCACGGAACATGAACTTCTATTACTTCATCAGATTTCCATTTGATGGATTGATTAGTTGCCACTAATAGTCCTACATCACTTTGCTGTCTGACTAGTAACAGAACCAATAAGCTCAAATCTGCTGGAACTTTTTGTGTTCATAATTTCTCCACTTTTCTCTCGCTCTCCAACACCACAGCTCCAAACCATGACAGAGCCTCCACTGTGTCTTACAGATGGCTGTAGACGTCCTCTGTATGTCTTGATAATGATTTTAACTAAAAATTTGACCTGATGCAACAAAATTATTTTTCTCAGTCCAATTCGTTTCCCAAGTTAGACAAAATCTCACATATAAACCAAGAAAGCTGAAGCTGTTTATATGGACGTTGCATCTTCAGTGTTACTCACCCAAGTGGCTTCTTCAGTCCAGAACTATCTGAAGCTAGTACATGAGAGCAAACTGCAGGAACAGCTTGAAGTCTCTGGGATCTCCTTACATGAATGACTGAGCATCCAGTTACTGCTACCTAAAATCAGCAAACACAAGTTTGTATCACATCTCATGTTAGCTGGTGAAACAGTTTGGTGGGTTAGCCAACTAAAATTTCCACTCACACTTGATTTCAGTATTGACATGTTAGCAAACAAGAAGATTAACCAGCTAGTTATAATATATTTTGCATGAATTTGCCGATTGTTAGTTCTTAATATTAGTGAATAAAGCAATTTGAAAAAGGCCAGTTAAGCTACCAGGTCAGCCCTGGGAGTTAGCTAACCCCTAAAGACTTGCTTGGTGACCTAAACTGGAATTTGTTCTCTCCCCAACCAATCACAGCAGATGGCCCTGCCCCTCCCTGAGCCTGGTTCTGCCGGAGGTTTCTTCCTGTTAAAAGGGAGCTTTTCCTTCCCACTGTTGCCAAAGTGCTGCTCATAGGAGGTCATATGATTGTTGGGTTTGTCTCTGTATCTGTTATTGTAGGGTCTACTGTGCAATATAAAGCGCCTTGAGGTTACTGTTGTGATTTAGCGCTGTATAAATAAAACTGAATTGAATCGTTCGTGTTAGCAGGCATACTAGTGTTAGCTAAGTTTAACCACGAGCAGGAATCTTAGGGTAAGATTCAATCCCCCAAAGTGAACTGCTGATGTCGCAGAAAAGCTAAAATCGGGTAGATATGAATCCTGTGAATTGAACAGCTAAGTGTCATCTAACTTTTCTCTCCTCTGCTTTTCCCTTGTAGCTCAGTAAAGGTTGCTCCCTTCACCTGGCTCAGCGCTGGAGCCAGTTGTTTAACATCCAGCTAAGAAGAATACCCATTTTATCCAAGGATTCTGCACCTGGACTTATTATGGCCACAGGTGGGATAACACGGAATAAAAGTTTTTCTTGGATTTCATGGATTCCTCATTATGAATAGATTTCTTTCCCCCAGCTCATTCGACCTTCCTGTGTAGGACGTAGACTACAAGCAGTGAAGTCAAACACTGACAGATTTTAATGGGTCTAACACTTTTGTCTCACACTCAGTTTACAGATGGTGAACTTAAACTTTCAAACTCGAGTCAAATTATAGTTGTACTACTAGAAACCTCTGGGCTTGTTGTGAACAGGGAGGAAATGTCCCAGAGCTTTGACGAAAGCCTAAGAGCTAGATGAGGAGTTTCAGTGCCATCTGTTGGAGGATGGCTTGTTGTACTTTTCAGTAACTTCCTCTTGGTTTATGATAACACTGATTCAAATATCCAGTGCAAGGCAAACAAGTCTGTGATGTTTGAGATGCCTCTGTCTCTCTTAGTATGTGGCCACTTCCTGTATTGCTGAAAACACAGGAAATAGGATTGCACCTTGTGAGATATGTGTTAGAAACTTGCTTCATGCATCATTGTTGAAACATCTGTCCTGCTTCTCATTACAGTTACACAGTTGCAATTTAAATCTCAAAGACATAAATAATGTGAAAACTGTTACCACATGTTAAATTCTCATGAATTCCTCAGAGCGAAGTGGAAACAATGTCAGTGCTGCAGAGAAATTATGGCTGCAGTTTGAGTTGTCTCTGCCTCGTCACAGCTGGTCGAGAGCACTGATTTGTTGATACTCTGCAGTGTTTAGGAGACTGCAACCAGCCTGTCTCTTTAATTAAATTCTTATTAGACGATGGGCATGGAAAGAATGCAAGAAAAAGGGAGGGTGAGCGGAGAAGGAGGAAGGAGCACTGCCAGTTGCTGCCACCATGTGCTTCATTATTGCTCTCTTAGATAGATGGGCTAATTACTGCTGCAGCACCCGGCGGGCACTTGACGGGTCAAACACAGTCCTGAGTGCAGGGATGAACATGCACGACCACCACAGGAAACACTTTAGTTCCATGCAGTTTAACTTCTTATTTACAAAATATCAAATATCATTGATTAGTCTGTGCTGTGAGTATACACCAACATTAAAACCACCTCAGTGACATCGGGTACGTCTCCAAGCCCAAAGTCCTCACATGAAACCGTCGCAGTTTTCCTGGTTCGGAATCATGATGTTGGCAACAAATCCTTCAGTTGCTGTAGATCCCACCTGGATCCCGCCTCCATCCGTCCTGTTCCACTGTCGAAGTTTCTCATTGTTTTATTGTTGGCTTCCATTGGTGTCAGTTATGGTCGGTTTGTTATTGTCTTTGTAGTTCAATTTATTTAATACAAGAAAAGATATTGTAATGATATTTAAAATGCATGCAGGAACATTTACACAACACGTTTACAAAACACATAAGACTATCAAGAGAAACCAAAAGAACAAAAAAACTGAGATAAAACACAATAATGTTTAGAAAAAGCATAAACTCAGGGCATTATTACAGGCCTGAGCAGAGACACATCAGCCATGCTGCTCTCATTCTCATCTGTGCTTCTGTCATTCACCCTGAAATATTTAATGTGATTGATGTCCTGAGCGGTTGTTGTCTGTTCTCGAGTGTCAAACACAGAGAATGATGGTCCTGATCCTTTTCCTGATGGATAGATGGGGATACACTAACACGCAGGGCATTTGGACGAAGATATAAAAATTTCTTCCCAACTTCCAAACTCCAAAGTAAATTTTACCTGTCGTGCAAATGTGTTAGAGCGCTGGAGCAAATAAACGTTGTGTAAAAAGGCGTAAAAAAGTATTTTCAGTCTGCTTCACATTTTTTTTCACATTCAAATTTTCTAAATCTACTCCACTTCTAATCTCTGCTTCCTCGTTATCAGCCCTGTGATGAAGCTGCAGATGTTATCTAAAGAAACACTAAAAAGTGCCGCTGCTGTAGCAGCTGTGTGAGGTTGTATTAGCTGTCACATTGCTTGTGTCGCTGATAATGCTAACATGCTACATTTTAAATAATAGCTAATGCCTTTAGCTAAGCAGATAATTATTTTAACTTTCTAATGATTTTAATTAGAAAGTTACAATTTAAACTTTAGTGACACTCAGTGTCAGAACAATGCCCCAACACAGGACAACAATGTTGGCTCCCTAGTGGATGTTTCCAGAACTACAGATGGATCTCAGCATCTGTAGGCGGATTCAAGCAGGCCTCTCATCCTTATGTTTTATAATTTTTTTATTTTCATTGTGTATTTTATAAAATGTTCTAAGCAGATTGTTCCTGGAGGATTTCATTTCCAGCAGATACAACTGCCACATGCATGAAAAGATTCAAAGCGCTCTGGCTTAAACTCCGGAGTTACAAAAGCAGCGATCATATGGAGTCAGAGTGTGTCAAAGGCCTTTTCTGTCTTCTGATTGCAGGATCTGTTGGCAGGAACTTGGCCAACAAACCCAATGTGTATGTATCCAGCAGCGCTGGAGCCCAGTGGAGAGAGGTCAGTGCAAAGTTTGAGAACAACAAGAACAGTGGAGACGGCTAAACTGTGTGTCAAAGAAAATGTCAACATTCAGGCTTAGTCCTGTAGACAGGCTCGAGCTTTATTCAGCTTTCGTAGACGACTGATGTTCTCATGCCCACATGTCATGAAAGGACGTTACTGTTAATTCATTTAGTGTTCAAAGGACATCGATGATATTTTCAAAAGTAATTAGTGCTTCATTAGTCTCATACTCTACTGTCCTTAATTTTAGTAGCAGATTGATGGGGATTGTTATGACTTTGATTATTTAGAACTGGCACTAAAGTAGCTTTATTGCCGCCTGACATCAGACACATCACTATAATCAGGTTCCTTATGTGTCAGATGAATCTGACATGTGTCTCCCCCTCCAGGATCAACCTGGAATCTTTTGTTTGTTAGATGAACGTCGATATCACTTAAAGCTCTACCGTTTAGTCCACACAACCGCACTGATGTCTTTACACTAAATTTCTTCAACCCTGTGAAGCACATTATGTCTCACTGACACTGCTTGTGGTAATCTAGGCATTGGCAGGCCCTCATTTCTACACCTGGGGTGACCATGGCGGCATCCTGATGGCTATTGCACAAGGAGGCCCCACCACACAACTGAAGTAAGTCCAGATGGCTTTCCTAAACTTCCTCTAGCCGAGGAAATGAATCGGACAGGAGCTTCAAACCCAGAGAGGTTAACTTGTGACAGCTTTAAGAAATCTGGCAGGCGGAGCACATAAACGGCACCTACCGTGTGGTCGTGCCCATTAGCCAGCAGGAGCAGACTGTGTGAATGTGAAGCTGTCTGTTGGAGTTAAACAGCAAATAATCCTTCCACTAATAAACAGAACTAGATTAAAACACCTCTGTGCCAACACCTACCTTGCAGCCAACTTTAATTCATGAAAGTGATGTATTATAACAATATGTATCCAGTTGGCTTCATTTCCATAATTCATTTTATCTTTCCCTGATTACTCAGTAACCCGATTTTACCTTCATACATACAAATGTCACTATTACTGGGTTAAGCCCGACTTTTAATACACGTCGTGCTCCCACTTTAATTTGATATTAACTCATGTTTGTTTGTTTCATCTGATCGTCTTCTCTGTCTTGCTGTTGTTCCCTCGGTGAGTGAGTGGGCATGCAGCAGATGAGCTGATAACTTGGTAACCTTGGTGATCAAACATTACTCAGTTATGTTTAGTCGACAGTACGTGAGAGGCTGCTACCAAACACATTTAGAAGATACGGTCATTGATAATACCACACCCCTGTCAGGTTCAGCACCAATGAAGGCGAGACGTGGACCGACTTTCGGTTCTCAGAAAAGGAAGTGTACGTTTACCAGCTGCTGACAGAGCCCGGAGAGAAGAGCACCATCTTCACCATTTTTGGCTCGTATGCCGAGCAGAGACACAGCTGGCTCATCTTGCAGGTCAACACCTCTGACGTTCTGGGTAAGTCCACGATTGAGAATGGAGATCTTTAGTTCTTAGCAACAACAGCTAAATGCAGAAACAGTTATTTCTCAGTTTAGACTAAAGCCAATACTGTAGGGGTGATTTGTAGTCATCTGTAACTTTTGATTTTATACATGTAGTTCTTATATAAACTGAAAATAAGTAAGCAATTCATATAGTGCCTCCGTATAATCGTCCAAACAAGTGTCCAGCGATATTTCAGATGGCTGTAGAGTGATGATGCATGCTTGCAGGATGGTTCTCTGATTAATAACCTCATGTAGTAACTGTAGCTAAAACTAGCATAACTCAGCAGCTACATGAAATAATTTAGATGACAGAAATGAATTTCATTAATTAATCGATGAATACAATCATAAAACTGTTATAAGATCTGTAACATTTGCTTGTAGCACCTGAAGTTCATGTATGTAGCCAACATGCGCTTGGTTAGCATATAATGACAGTAGCTAGTGATAGCATAGCATCCAGAGTTTTTAGGGAGAATGAACTGTAACAAAATGTAATACACTGTAGCAATGTTGCACACAACTACTGTTCATGTACCAAAAATAAACTCACTTTACATTTTTGTTACAAAGATTGTACTTTAGCTAAAATAGCCAGAAGGCACATGCTAGCTGTTTGCTTTTGTTAACTAAGAGGACTACATTTCATTAATTCCAGAAGACCCTAGGGCTAGTAAGGAGTAATGGTTTACAGAGACACATGATTATTAACTTGGGAATAAATTAATGTATAATCACCAAATTCTAGTAGCAACTAACACTATTAAAAAGTTTCTATTATTTAAAAATGTGTTACTGTGTAAAATATAAATAAATAAAATTAAAGGTTAAATAAAATTCAAAGAAGGAAGACGTACAAAAACAAGCCAAGTCATTTCTAATCACCAAAATTCCAATTTAATAATAGGAGATAACTATAATGCTAATTTACTTCTAAAAGTAAATATGTAACTTGAAACGATGAAAGCTAGGAGAAAGGCAAAGGATAAATACTAAGCAACACACGCTAGCAGAAAGGTTTATCTAGAAATACTGACTTTATAAATATACCATCAAGAATATTTCAACTCATTTGTCAGATCCACATCATGTCTACTTTTCCTTGGATGTTTCTTTAGGCGTGCCTTGTTCTGAGAAGGACTACAAGCACTGGTCCCCATCTGACGAGCACGGTAATGAGTGTCTGCTGGGCAGAGAGATAACGTTCAAAAGGCGAGCGCCTCACGCTACGTGTTTTAACGGAGAGGATTTTGACCGGCCGGTCACCATCTCTAACTGCTCCTGCACACGCCAGGACTACGAGTGGTGAGGGGAACGCCTTTGCAAAGTCCACAAACTCTCCAGGCCTTTGATTTCAGAAGTCTTCATTTTTTAATCAGTTCTTTTTCTACTCCATATCTGAACATATCAGGTTTTTCATGATTGATTTCATAATGATATATCACCAGGACATGATGTTATGATGCAGAGGTTAAATTTCATTTGAAAGGATGCATTAACAAGAATAATGAAAAGAAAAGCAGGACTACCCCCCTGTGTATACGTGGGTTAAATATTGTGTTGTTGTTCTTTATTGGGACGTGCTGAAACTCACTATATTGTTTGTTTCCCCTCCTCTTCCTCCTTTCAGTGACTATGGCTTTAAGCTGAGTGAGGACTTGTCCCTTCAGGTGTGCGTGCCTGACCCTGAGTTCTTGGGCGACCTCTACGCTCCACCCGTTCCTTGTCCTGTTGGTACTACCTACCGCCGCAGCAAAGGGTAAACTGCTGTTATTAACGTGCAGGAATGCAGAGCCTGCCGTTCTTCTTCTGCAGTTTCTTAGCATAATGCCGTCGTCCACAGCAGTAATGGAGTAACGGATGCTAAAGAGGAATCTAAATCTACTAAACCATATATTTTTAATCAAACTGTGTTGGAAGAAAACTCCCATGCTATGAACACTGTAGTGATTCTGTCAGATATCCTCGTGTTGTTCCTGCATCAACGTGGTGACGTCTGTGATTTGTCATGTGTAATGTTGATCCTGGTCATTGTTATGATGTCATAGTTTTGCGACTTGGAAAAAAAACCTTCCGATGTCCACTCAAGAAAAAATCCCAAAAAGGAGGGGGTTAGGGTCGGGCTGGACGTTGGTGTTAGGGTCGGGGTCGTGGGAGTGTGGGCGACAATGTTTCCACATCACAAAACTATGACATCACTACAATGTGATTGGTCACTTGAAATTAGAACCTTGTTGATCCAGTAACGACACCAACGTAACTGAATGTGTCCTTCCTGGTTATTCTTCCTTTTTTTCACTGTTTTTGTTTGGACGCCACCGAGTTGCTGACAGATGAAAGCTCTTTTATTTCCCTCTTGCAGCTACAGGAAGGTACCAGGAGACAGCTGCAGCGGCGGAGATGTGGAGGCCCGGCTGGATGGAGAGATGCTGCCTTGTCCTGTCGGAGGTAATCTGCTTTCTCCAAACATTCAAAGATGCAGCTGAGCGTGCTGTGGAACAGTTCAAGGTGTCACGTTTCCAAACAAATGTTACCATCCAGTTTTACTGACTGGCACACAGACTTGGTAACCTGTGGGGGTTTTGTGGGACAAAGGTGAAATCCAAATAAACATCCTTTATTTTAAGCATTTCTGCTTCTCCTACATATAAATACATTAGAGACCCTAAAAGAACGTCGATGCACAGCACTGCACAAAAATCGTGATCAACCTCGACACAGTTGAGCTTCCATTTGTGCTGGCATTGCTTCACAACATAAAGAAATGAGGGGCGGCTCAAGATGTTTGGACCGTCATGTCCAACAGTTCAACTTGACTTTTAATGTTCTGCTAGCTGTGCGTTGTAGTTATTGAGTATGGGTCAGTAGTAGAGTCTCGATTATAGACCTGCTCTGAGAGGTAACAGCAGCTGGGCCGTTTCTAACTGGATGTATGACAACATGACGGCCGTGTTGAATGAATCAAAGAGATCATGTTTTCAAATTAATGAAGGAATTTACTCGACATGAAGCAGCCAATCGGTTTGTGTCAGTCGTTCAAGTTCTTTGCAGTGCAGCTCGGTGTCAGTGCACGTTTGTAGTCCCAGTGTTTGTCTTCAGGCTGTCTCCTGTGGTTTTGCAGAGAGTAATGAGTTCATCCTGTACGCTGTGAGGAACTCCATCCATCGCTACGACCTGGCCACGGGCACTGACCAGGCTCTGCCTCTGGCTGGCCTCAGGGAGGCTGTGGCTCTGGACTTTGATTATGACCGCAACTGCCTGTACTGGGCCGACATCTCCCTGGACACCATACAGGTCAGTGGCTCCTCTAGAAGATGCAGTCGGTGTGTGCTCTCTCACAGCAGAAGGACAGCATGGTGCTAACTGTGGGGCTGAGACGTAGAGGGAGCTTAACGATTCAGCTGTTACTGACCTGCGTTCGTCTTTTGGTCCTGCAGCGCCTGTGTCTGAATGGCAGCACAGGTCAGGAGGTTGTCGTGAGGAAAGACCTGCAGAATGTGGAGGCTCTGACCTTTGACCCCATCAGTAGACTGCTATACTGGGTGGATGCTGGAGCGCAGAAGATTGAGGTATAGAAAACATTGTCAGTGTTTGTCACTCAGGATATCAGACACATCAGAGTCGCGAGGTTATCAAACTAAAACAGTTGCTTGTTCTTTCCCAGTTCTCCTCTTTGGTCGTCAGATTATATTCATATAATCACAATAATCTGTCTTCTTGACACAGCTTCATTACCGTTGACTTTTCCCCGTTTATTTTTGAAGGTTTCAAACCCTGATGGGGATCTGCGGCACACCCTGCTCAACTCTTCCATCCTCGAACACCCGCGAGCTTTGGTTCTGCTGCCCGGAGAGAGGTGAAGAGTTTAAAGGAACCGAGTTTTATGCAGCGTGTGATTAAAAGAGTGAATCTGAAACGAGCAGCTTCAGGCTGATTTGAAAAGCTGACATTTCCAGTCAAGAACAAGAAATTATAATAAATATATTGTTTGCTGATATTGCCTGTTTCAGGCAATCATGCAAAGCTCCAGCAAACACAAACCTGCAGAGCAGGAGCATAAAATACACATCGTTCACCAGTGGTTCTATTTTCTTAAACCTGATCTTAAGGTAAAAACACAACAATGCTCTGATCACCCTTTAAAAAGGATGACCAGACAAACTGACCACAAGCTCATCTCTGAAAACAGATCTGGCTTCACTTCTGCAAACATAGTTCTGCTTTTCCTGAGTAGCAGACATCGGGATTCCTGTGGTCTGCTGCTGACCTCGTTTTCCACTTTCTCAGAAAATGAATGTATGGTTGACTCACTGCACTCACTTCCTCTCTTCTCTGTGTACATTGTCACTCTCTTAGAGTTTAAGCTTGTATTAAATATTTGACCTGGCGCCCAATCACAGTCAAAGAGTGGCCAATGGGCGCATTCGGTGCAAATTCCTAATCTTGTATCCTCTCCATGTCCAGTCTGATGTTCTGGACTGACTGGGGAGACCAAGCGCCTGGCATTTACCGAAGCTACATGGATGGAACCAACGTGTCCCGCATCGTGTCCGAGGGTGTCCGATGGCCCAACGGCATCACGGCCGACGACCACTGGCTGTACTGGACCGAAGCCTACAGCGACCGCATCGAGAGGGCCGACTTCATCGGAGGGCAGAGGCGCGTCCTCATGGAGGGGCTGCCCCACCCGTACGCCATAGCTGTGTTCAAGGTAACAACATGTTTATGAGTGTGTGTGTGTTTCAGTCTCGATGGATTGGGTGGATTGTTCACAGTTTTGCGCTGTATGCTGTGTTCAGAATGACCTGTACTGGGATGACTGGTCTAAAATGGGAATCTTCAAAGCTCCAAAGGCTGGTTCCCAAAACAACGAGCTGATTGTTGGCAGGCTAACTGGAGTCATGGACCTGAAGATCTTCTATAAGGGGAAGAACAGAGGTGAGGACCAGGCAGGGAGGTGATGATGCTGTCAGTCTTCTTCAGGTTTACATGAAATAAACTGCGTTCTTGCTCTCGTCAGGCCATAACGCTTGTGCCGACCAGCCGTGCAGCCTGCTGTGTCTGCCTCAGCCCGGCCACAGGCACACCTGCGTTTGCCCAGACGGCGCCCCGACTCTAACGACGCCCAGTGGAGAGCTGCAGTGTCAGTGTCCCCAAGGCTACCAGCTCCACAACAACACCTGCATCAAGACGGGTGAGAATAAGCACGTACTGCTTCTGAAAGACGCCGTGTCGTAAGATGTACGGACACGAAGCCTCCAACAATTAACAGTTTGCATGTTTGCATATTTCTTCGACTCCAGAGCACAGCTGTCTGCCAAACCAGTATCGCTGCTCCAATGGCCGCTGCATCAGCAGCATTTGGAAGTGTGACAGCGACAATGACTGTGGGGACATGAGTGATGAACAAGAGTGTCGTAAGTACTCAGCAGCGTTGCTGCCTTCATGACAGAAACAATCAACTGTTGCTATAGAAACAAAGCTCTTTTTTCCTGGCGTCCTTCTCCAGCCACTACGACTTGTGACCCGTCCAACCAGTTTCGCTGCGTGGCCTCAGGTTCCTGCATCCCTCTGGCCTTTAAATGTGACCATGAGGATGACTGTGGAGACAACAGTGATGAGGAGAACTGTGGTACGCATTAATAAAACTCTGTGTGATTGTATGGTTAAATGTGACTTTTATTAAAGCACTTTCATTGGTTAGTAAGACTAGAAAGTTAATTAGGTTAGGGTCTAAAATGGTCATTACACAAATATTTTAGTTTAGATCAGCAACATTGTTTAACACTTTGATGTATTTCTCAGATTCTCATCAGTGTGGGCCCGATGAGTTCACGTGTGCACGTGGTGTTTGCATCCGCAAGAGTTGGCGCTGCGATGGAGACAATGACTGCAGAGACTGGTCAGATGAAACAAACTGCACTGGTGAGGAAGACTCAGCATCATACATGATGTCCCACAAAGTTAAATCAGAGAAGGTGTGAGCTGTAAGCGCTAAACAATTACAGTAAACTTCACAGTCATAAAATAAAACTACAAAGCTACAGCCTTTAACAGTGCAGTTAGTGGGTTTTTTTTAAAGTCATAAAAACAGAGCTAATTACACAGCCGCTAACCGCTAACCACACGGTTAAAGTCACAGAATGACGGCTAACACACAACGACTCAGCTGCAGTCACTGAAATGTACAGCATAATAGTCATAGTGTTATTTTGGATATTCAGTTTGTTATTCCTCATAATTCACTGAGGTAGCAGCTGAATCAGTTCCTGATGAGGACAAAAGGCTAAACAGTTAGCTAAAGCTAACTAGCTTAGCAGGTTCTCACTGGCTGCTTTAGTGAGTTTTGGGGTTTGCTAGTTACTTTTAAATTACAGACAGCCAGTAAATTGTAAGTTATTGTAATACTCTCCAGTTCATAATAGTTTTGTTGTCGTACCCACACAATTAGAGAACGGTTATTATTGTTTTGAGGCTAGCTTGTATATGCTTGACGCTCACTTTATTAGCTACGCCTTGCTAGTCCCAGCTTGGAGCCCTGTTCAAAAACATCCCTCTGAGATTTTGGTCCATTTTGATATGACAGCATCACACGCTCGCTACAGATTTGTTGGCTGCACACTTTTCTTTTCTTTTTTTATCAGAGGTGCTCTGTCGGGTTGCTGAGTTGGCATTAAGCCCCCCCCCCACCACAACATTAGACCACCAGCAGCCTGAACTGTGGATATTAGGCAGGGTGGATCCATGCTTTCATGTTGTTTCTGCCAAATTCTGACCCTCATTAGACCAGAGAATATTTTTGAATTTTTCATTTATTCTCCTCCTGCCAACCTTCTGCATGATTCAACATGTTATGTTAGTGTTCAGAGATGCTCTTCTGCATATTTTGGTTGTACTGACTGGTTATTTGAGTTACTGTTTCCTTCCTGTTAGCTGTTACCCTGTGACCTTTAGCATCAACAGCGCGTTTTCACACAGTGAAAATGCTGCCGACTGGATATTTTCCCTTGTTTTTTACTATTTTCACTGTTCTCTGTAAACCATAGACATAGTATTGTGGTCAAATCCCAGCAGATCAGCAGTTTCAGAAACACTCAGACCAACCAGCCATGCCAGCTGCAGAGTCACTTGAATCACGTTTCTTCCCCATTCTGATGTTTGGTTTCAACTTTAGCTAAAAATAGACATTTACAAAGTGCTGGGTGAAAATATATTTACTATATAGCTTATTCACCCATATAAATACATATATTAACATGTGCCAAACATTGACATACATAAATGCATAATCAGTAGTGCCAGTAACAAAGTGTGTGTAGCTGTGAAAACTTCACATTAACAACGTTTAAATCTGTCATACATTTATAAGCTTCTCCACTCATTTAAACTCTGTGTGTCCTCAGTGGGCCACCATACCTGTGAGCCCAGCAGTTTCCAGTGTAACACAGGTCACTGTATACCTCAGCGCTGGAAGTGTGACGGCGATGATGACTGTCAGGATGACTCGGATGAAGATCCCCAACACTGTGGTAAGCTCACACAAGAGCCTGATGTTTCACCCCTGCAAAGCAAGTAGAGATTTCCTGTTAGCAGTAATACTTTATTGATATTTGTTATTAGAGGGAACTCAGTGTAAAGGCTTCCTGTGCTCCAATCACACCTGCCTGCCAGCCTCCGCGCACTGCAATGGCATCAAGGAGTGTCCAGACGGCGCCGATGAGAACAACTGTGGTGAGTGATCCCGTTGGTTTAGGAGACAGTTTAGCGGTCAGACCCTCACATGCAATCGTAACTATGAGAGAGAATATAATCATCTGACTGCTCTGCTGATCCCATCTCATGTCTGATTTGTTGTGAAAGTCATTGTGTTTTCTTCGCTTGTGTCACCCGCAGATCCCCTGTGCACTCGCTACATGGAGTTTGTATGTCAGAACCGAGCCCAGTGCCTGTTTCAGTCTCTGGTGTGTGATGGGATCAAACACTGTGAAGATGGCTCTGATGAGGACGCCGAGTATGCACAATGTGGTGAGCGCCAAGCATCTCCACTGTGACACTTAGCATGTTTGCAGCAGCCCTCCTGTGACCACCCGTCACCCTGTAACTCCTGACCAGGCCACTTTATAAAGCAGAGGTGTCGTATGATCATCGTCCCAAACAAGGGGAAAGGAGGAGGCTGAGTTTGTTTTCCACTCACCCGTGCACCTGAACAGTGGATCGTTAGATTTGTGCTTTGTGTTTGGATCTGTTTATCCCTCCAATTAGGTTTTGCATCAGGCTCTGTAATCATTGCTTTGATTACTGTCGCACTCCCAACTTTTCCAGGTATTTCCTTGTTTCTGACGTGTCATTATTATGATGACATAGAAGGCTGGCTTTTTGTAACCAAATACAATAAATGCAGATGAATAGTACAGATGGGTTACATGGATCCAAAGAAAATAAGAGCTTGTGCTGGACTGGGTGGAAAGTAGATTCCTTGTGTGTTTTCTTTCAGCCGCACCGTCTGAATTCAGCAAAGTGTGTGACATCTATACCTTCCAATGTGCCAACGGAGTGTGTGTGAGTCTGGAGTGGAAGTGCGACGGCATGGATGACTGTGGGGATTATTCCGACGAAGCCAACTGTGGTGAGGATGAAAAGCTTATGGAGAAATGCCCAGACCCCCCCCCACACACAATGTTTACTATCGAATCATGTGGAACAAATGCACTGATTGCACACACTGAATATATAAGTTATATTTGTACTAGGCATGCACCGATACCGATACTGGTATCGGGTATCGGGGCCGATACTGTAAAATGTGTGTGTACTCATACTCGTAAAAGTTAACTGATACCATGAACCGATACCAATGAAGTTGGTATCGGTTCTGACACCCTCTGACAACTTTCATTAGTCAGAGGGTGGCTGGTCATTTCTGTTGTAATTTTTTAGATTGGCCACTAGGGGGACATGTCGTGCTAAGGCACAGGGTTAGGCGAGTGAGACTGGCGGCTCCAGATAAAAAAGAGAAACTGGAGGCTGCTGTAGCTAGGCTAAACAAAATGTCAGCAGTGTGGACCAGAACAGCCAACTTTAACTCAGGTTTTGGAAAAGCAACGAAAAATGTCAAGAGAAAATCCACAGGCAGTTAAAATAACAGAGGCTCTGACTCATTTTATTGCTCTGGATGACCAGCCACTGTCGGTCGTGGAAAACATAGGATCGCACCGTCTTCTCAGCATACTCGAGCCGCGATATGAAATTCCCAGCCGCCCATACATCAGGGAGATAATGGTGCTAAAACTTTCTGAAGCGGTAAAGACAAGCAGTGTGTGCGCGATGTCAGTCCTCGGTTTAACGGCACGGTGGACTGATGAGGGGTTTGTTCGTCAATGCCAAATACTTTCGTTATTTTGTTTGTTTGTTTACAATATGGACACTCTGCAATAATTTAACAGTTTATTTTATTCTCAAACCTAATTTGTATTTATTTTATTCCAAACAGAAGTGTTTATTTATTATTCTGAAAGCTGGAGACAGTGCCCAATAGTTCAGTGATATTTTGTTGAATTACAATGTGCACACCCCGCAATAATTTAACAGAAGTGCTTATTTTTTATGTGAAATTTTATTTTTGTGGTCATTTTTATTAAGATTTTATTTTTTATCAGCAGAGAATAAATTTTATGTGTGTGTGTGGTTAAAAGTATCGGTTTTTGTACTCTGTATCGGCAAGTAGTCAGATGCAAGTATCGGTATCGTATTGGTTTGAAAAAATTGGTATCGTTGCATCCCTAATTTGTACTCCTGCAAACTTTTCGTTTCCCCACAAGGACCAAGTACATTTATGATTACTCAGCAAAATCTGAGGCTGACTGTTTCTCTGCTCGTTGCAGCTGCTCCGACCGAGGTCCCAGGCTGCTCCAAGTATTTCCAGTATGAGTGCAAAAATGGGCGTTGTATCCCCACGTGGTGGAAGTGTGACCTGGAGAATGACTGTGGGGACTGGTCTGATGAATACATATGTTCAGGTACGACATCGTTAGTTCTGGCAGTCGAGCTCCATCAGAAACCTCAGAGTTCGAGCAGCTCACCACCCCGATTTAACAAAACTAGATGGCAGCAGTGAACATAAACATGAGTAAAATGTGTAATGTGTATAAGGATCTTTATCTGTTGCCACTGCTCTTTGCTGTGGGGGCTGTTCCTGCCAGTCTCCTGCCTTTAGGTTTCCCATGTATGTTTTTGGGAGGCTGAGGAGGTCCAAGAGAAGAGCCACACTACCATCCTGTCTGATTATTAGCATGAACACCTATTTTATGTTGTTTTCTAGTATTTGGTTTCTATCTGAGTGAATCGGGGTTTCAAATTTGCTTCTTGAATGAACCAGTTTATGCGTCTTATCACTGCAGGTGGTTCAGATCCTCACACTGTGGCCCCCGGCCCCTCCACGTGTGCGCCCAACCGCTTCCACTGTGGCTCAGGGGCTTGCATCAGCAACACCTGGGTGTGCGACGGCTATGCTGACTGCCCTGACGGCAGCGACGAGTTTGGATGTCCGACAGGTACTGATTCTCGCTGCTGATTGGCTCAAGTTTTCTTGCAGAAGACATAATAGTTTATATTTTACAGCTTTTGGCCAAACTGAATGAACATCTTCCTGAAATAGTCCACATAACTTCACCCCATCCCATCCACACATCCACGAACTGAAAATACACAAAACTGTCTGAAGCCTGGACTTTTTGCTTATTTGAGTTATTGTAACCTCAATAATGAGCATCCACGGTTAGAGATGTGTGTCCACACTTTATATAACAGGAAATAATGCTGAGTAACATTGTTTGCTTCTCATTTTCCTGACAGCAGTTAATGGCTCTGTGACTCCTGCCTTGGTACCCACTGAGAACCCTCATTCCCCCGATCGCTGCAGCCGGAGTCAGTTCCAGTGTCAGCGCCCCGCCCGCTGCATCCCCGACTGGCAGCGCTGTGATGGACACGCCCACTGTCAGGATGGCTCTGATGAAGCACACTGCCGTGAGTATCTGTACGATGCATTTGCAAGATACTGTCTCACAAACACACAGAACTCGGACCACGGAGGAACAATCATATAACAGACGGCGTTTTAAATGAAGACAATCGGAAAGATTTTTAGCAGGATTACGCCGAGTTTTCACCCAAAGCCTCGCTCACGAGTTCAAGCCTGTCAGACGCTCTGTTGGGCTTTTCCGTGGCTGTAGAGTAATCCTCTCTGTGGAGTACAGAAGTTTCGTTTCAATACTTCCTCCTGCAAATGCACCGTGGGACAATCTGCGTGTTGAGCTGAACCATATTTGATCATTTCACAGGTCTGACATAAAACAGGAAGTTGGAACTAAAGTTTTGTGTAATGGCACTTTTAAGCTCTGCTGTGATAATAATCTCAGGTGTTCATATTTCATGTCTGGGCTTCAAGTGCACTGAACTGAAAGCAGAAAGCTTCCAGAACAGAACACGTGTCCTTTGTCTACACATTTATATGTGAGATGTGCTTATAAGGATTTAAATGGATACATTTTGAATGGAAAAATTGATAAATCTGAATTTTCAGCCTGAACATTTCATTAACATCCAAATCCAACAAAACAAAAATGTGATGAGAAACAACTAAACCAAGAAAACAACTTTGAAATAGTCCTCATGTGGCCGAGGCCGTCATTCTTCTTTCTGCCACGATTTTAAGATTCGAGTGTCATCGCATGAGCGTCATGCTTCCATGCAGGCTGTGCAGTGAGCAAGCATTTCATCTAAAGCCTCTGTGTGTCTGCAGCCACCCACGGTCCTCTGTCCTGTGTTAATGGGACTCGCTGTTCTGATGGTGAAGCCTGCGTGCTGGACAGTGAGAAGTGCGATGGCTTCCTGGACTGCTCCGACCACAGTGATGAAGATGGCTGCACCGGTAGGTCCACTCTAACCTCATTCTTAGTTTGCTTTATTTAAAATGACAGAAACTGTCTGCCTGCTTGTCCAGTGCAATGCTGCCAGCTGCTGCCGGTTGTCGACTATTGCAGCTTATGTTAATGTCGAAATATTCAGACATCAGAATCTACTTTGCCTCTCTCTCTGGCAGCGGACACCTTGGCCTATAAAGTCCAGAACCTCCAGTGGACACCAGATTTCTTGGGTGGCATCACTCTGACCTGGACCCGGCCTAAAAACCTTCCCCAGGACTCTTGCTCCTTCCTCATCTACTACAGGTAAGAAGCTGCTCAGTAATCCCGGAGTCACGCTGCTGTCAGCCAGCTGTGTTACACACCACTATAGCTGGTAACAGGGTTTGTATTAAAGAGCCAGTGTGACCTGTGAACTCGTGTTTGTGTTAAGGCCTGTGGGCACATTGCCGTGGACCCCTATGGATACCCACAGCAACAAGACCAGCTACAAACTGACCGTGCTGAAGCCCGACACCACGTACCAGGTGAAGGTGCTCACTCAGTGTCTCAGCAAACTGCACAAGACCAATGAGGCGATCACAGTCAGGACACCAGAGGGATGTGAGTATCACGTGATCACCGTACACCAGGTTCCAACAGCAGCTCTGACTTCTGCTCATTTTAACTTAAATCTGGATGTGTTTGCGCTCTCTGGTGCACTCCTGGTCTCTCAGATGCAATGCTAGCAAAAGTCATACATAAGCATGCAATTCTGCATAACGCAGAACCTGCATAAAGCCTTGTGCTAGGAACCCAGCACCTCCTTTCCTTCACAGCAGTGCTCACCCAGGAGAGGGAGACTTTGGTCAGCTCTGTGTCGAAGTTTGAATTTGAAGTTGTGGTTAAACCTGTGGAGTGCTGTTGCCTCCAGATGCTTCTGTCCCTCACCCTCTGCTTTTGGTGCTGTTTGCCTGCTCGTGTTAGCGCTCCATCACCGTCCCCATAACTATGGTGCAGATCTCTTGCTGCCCCCATATGTCCAGCCTGTGGTGGAGACTGTGGTCCAGCGGTTGCCCCTCAGAGACGGGCTAGACTGTCTGGGCTAAACTCCCATTTACAAACTTTCTTAAATATGTGTGATGTTCAGTAATATGAATATTGATGTTGATGGAGTTCATCCAGTGTGTGTGTGTGTGTGTGTGTGTGTGTGTGTGTGGTTTAGTGCCTGACCCTCCCAGGAATCTGCAGCTGTCCTGTGATAATAATGGTGTGGATGGGACAGTGGTGGTCTCCTGGAGTCCCCCCGAC
Organism: Perissodus microlepis; assembly: GCF_051167445.1. NCBI lineage: Eukaryota > Metazoa > Chordata > Actinopteri > Cichliformes > Cichlidae > Perissodus > Perissodus microlepis. The sequence goes on along the minus strand of NC_140474.1, from coordinate 37,554,489 downwards.
AAGAGCAACGGCCTCATCAGGGAGTACATTGTAAGTCACTTTCTAAGCAACTGTGGTTTTTACACAGTATGATGATGATGATGATGATGAGGATGGTTTCAACAGCCCGGCAGGTAAAGCACAAACACGGAGAGTTCAAAATACGAGTCTAGAAATCAAAACAGACCCGAGCGGCCGCAGGCCTCACCCGGCCTCGTCAGTTTGTCTCGTCTCAGGCAGCAAACACACTCTGATAAACTCGTCATCAGACAGTTCAAGGTGTGCATGTGAACGCAGGTTCACTATAAACACTCTGGAACTGATGTTTTTCACAGATGTGAGCTTTCCAAGTCCAAAGTGTTTGTTTACTGAAGCGAAGCTGTGTGATTGGTTAGTGGAGAGTTTAAGGCTTAGAAGTTCAGAAGCCTCTATGAAGCTAAACACGCAGGAACGGACGTCTGAACCTTTGCTAGCAAAGCTGCAGAAGCAACAAGTCGTTTTGGAGAATTCGTGGAAGAGTGTTTAGTTCACTGCTAAAAAGAAGAAAGAGGAATTTGAGAATGTGCAAACTAAGAATCATCAAGGACGTTGGAGGAAATCTGCAGCTTTAGTTGAAAAACAAACCTAGATCTGTGAAGTCCACGATACAACCCAGATCATTGTCCTTGTATGTGGGACAGTTTGGGATCACAGAGGAGACAGAATGAGACAGACTTTAAGAGGGAGGGATATATTCATGAAGGTAAGAAAGGCTGTAAACTGGCAGGTGTTACAACTGATGTATATCCACATCTGACAGAGAAGCAGATGCTCATAAAGTGACTGAAATGAGTGCAGAAACCACACAGGTATGTTCTGTTCGTGTTACAGCAGCAGGTGTCCCTGCTAAAATCTCAGCACGGTGGTGTAACTAAACTAACAAACGTTGTCAGAGCAACAGAGTTTGTTACACTTTTGGAGTTGGTATCACTGCTGGACTTTGATAAGGAGACACGCTCAGAAGATGTGAGGAAACATGATGCCGGTCTCTCAGTGAGGGGATTCACTTGACTTTAATGCACGTGTTTAAGTTTCTCTCACTGAACAATAAGAAAAGAAGTGAAGTGTAGACAAAGTAATTACACTACAGACAAAACGCTAAAAGTCTTAAATTTGCACATTTTGTTTACAATAGTTTTTGAGATTGTTGATCAAACAGATGCAGTGTTGATGTTTTTACATATTCATTGAGTGACTGTAACATCTGCTTGTACCTGTAGCGGTTCAGCTTATTGGTGCAGCCCAGCTTCTTTTAATAAAACGACCCGCCTCTGGGCCAGGAGATGACTCGGCTCATTATAGGCTCCACATTCACTAGTCGTGGATTTTTGTGGCTAAACATCCTTTTATTTGTGTTTGTCGACAGGTTGAGTACAGCGTGTTTCAAAGCGCTGACTGGACGTCGGCGAGATCCAAATCAGAGACGACTAAGGTGTACGAGCTGCGTCCAGAAACGCAGTACAATTTCAGGGTAAGACGCCTGCACCGCTTCACAAACATCCGCTGTGTTAGCATCACGTGCAGCGTGTGTAACCGCTGATGTTTCCCCAGGTGGCTGCGGTGACCAGTCGAGGTGTGGGAAACTGGTCCGAGGTGAAATCCATCACCCCTAAGAAAGGTACGCTGGTCTCAGGCTCGCTGCAGTTTGAAAAGCTGCTCACCGCTGCCATCTACTGGTATTTAGGAAACATTTCAGGTGGAGGCCTCTGTGTGTGATAGTTCCTTCAGTAAGAGCACAAGTGTGTTTGAGGCCTGTCAGAAATGAACACATATTATAAATAATAACTTTAAATAGCAGTAAATATTTTCAGAATCACTTCCTCAGCCGATCGCGCCCAAATAATGAACAGTGGGGCAGGTACGTCGTACGGCCGGTCCTATAAATGTCTCGTCATCAGCTGTGTGAAACCAGGGAAACCTTTGACTCCTTCCTGTGTTGCAGCCCTGCCTCCTCCCTCTGTGAACGTCGACAGCATCACCAACGACTCCATGAGCCTGTCCTTTACATTAAACTCTCAGTACAAAGTAAGAGCTTCTCCTCAGGTTTTCTTCTCGTGTTTTTTAGCTGATGGTTCACGTTTGTGCGAACGCCTCTGATGGCCCTGTTTGTTTCTTTCAGGTGGAACAGTACACTGTGATCCTGTCCTGGCAGTTTGACACACACGTGAAGGAGAACAGAAACTACACGGTCACATCAGGGGTCCTCAAAGGTACCGAGTCAGACTGTTGTTGTCACGCGTGCATTTGTCTGGCAGGGTGGGTGTTGACGTGTGCTGTCTGTTTCCAGCTACAAACCTGACAGCAGGGACGGTGTATGAGGTGGCTGTGTGGGCTCACACCAGCGTCGGAGACAGCCCCACCACGCTGACACATCAGCAGACCAAAGGCCAGCAGCCAGAGCGGCCCCTCCTGAAGGCCAAGGCTGTCAACCAGACAGCTGTGGAGTGCAGCTGGACCGTCAGTGGGTCGCCTGCTCAGGTAAACACACACAAACAATATCATAGAAAATGACGTAAGAGTGTCCAGCCTGTAGTTTCATCTTTGACTTTATCAGAGAAATCCAGCAGTTAAAAAGATTTTAAATACAATTCTGGAGAAGTGTGGAGCTGAAAGTTAAATATAATGGGAATGGAGTCTGATTAACCGACGGCGTAACCGTCCACCGACTGAAAACGTGATATGAACTGGACTGAGCAGCTACAATCCTAAATCAGACACGGGACAGCATTGCTCTGGTAAAAGTCCAGCAGCTGAGTTCCTCTGTAACAGCAGAGAGGCTGGTGCACAGCAGTAAACATGACCCTTTTTAATGGTACATTTTCTCATTTCAACTGTTGGATATGTTTTCTATGGTCTGTTTTCATGAGATGTGAGATCCACTGCATGTATTTATATTTACACCACATCCCATGTTTGTGGAGTTGGCTTTGTAACTGAGAGAGAGGCTGATGCATCCAAAGCTGAAATCTGAGTGCCAGGATCAGTGTCTGGGTTTATGCTGTTTTCTTTAACATTAAGATGATGTCACTCAGTCATGATGTGGACTGTTGGCTGATATCGCAACCATAACAAATCCTTTAACACTAAGCTTATATCATATTATATCATAGGTGCTCAAAAATATGTTAAAAACATACCATGGTGTGTAGTAGTGTGCTTTCACTTGGAGCTCTGTGTGTTTGTCATGGTGACAGTCGATGAGGAGACTGAGTGTGGCAGGCAGTGACCTGCACTCATGCATTACTGCACACACGCTGCATGTGCATGGAACCACATTAATGAACAAAGGATCCTGAGGACATCATACAGATCCAACCAGATCCTCCTACATTTGTTATTTCACATTCTGTTGAACGTACGTATTGACCATTGTAACTGTGTGTGTCTGTGTGTGTCTGTGTGCGCGCAGGTGTACGGTGTGTTTTATGCCACCTCCTTCCTGGACTTCTACCTCAGTCCTCGTCAGGTGCGCACACCCTCTGTCGGCCTCACAGTGACCGTAGACAGCGATGAGCAGTTTCTCTTCCTGGTGAGTCTTTCCTCCGTTCTTAAACACGCCTCTCTAAAGGAACATTCCAGAATCTCACACGTGTGTTTCACGTGTTTGAGTACCTGCCGTTTCTGAACTAGAGATGGCACGATACCACTTTTTTATGTCCGATACCGATATCATAAATGTGGATATCGGCCGATACCGATATGAATCCGATATAGTGTTTTAATCAATAAAACTGTTTTTTTAATATCTTGCTGCATTTTGTATAAGTTCATACTCAAGTTTAAATAAACAACAACACTAAAACTATTCTGTTACACCTGTATGCAAAAAATACACTGCGCCCAAAATATTTCATAGTTCAGCAAAACTGATCAGTCTAATAAACTTAAACCTGCTCCATCCTCCCTATTCTGGTATTTTAAAGAGTAAGCAACCTAACTAATAGGGCTCTAAAACTCCCAGCAAAAAAAAAAAAAGGGAACCACCCCCCACCTCATGATGCTTAATCGATTACTGGGGTATATTAGACTTAACAGTTACTATATACAGTAATGGACTTCTATACATTTTACATCAGATTAAAACTTTGGGTGTAAGATTCAGATAATTATTTATTAAAAGCTCGACATTTTAAATGAGAATAAGAAAGAAAAGTATGTCTTTGTGCCCCTTTTCCCTGTTCCCCCCTTCCCTTCTCTATCGGCCCCCCTGGCCAAACTTTGCTAGATCCTCCCCTGCACAGTTACCAGCCGTCAGCTGTAGAAAAAGATCCTGGTGTAGAAAGTAATATTAAATAAATTCTAACAACAGCTAATCAAACGTGCTGCTGTTGTTCAGCCGCTGGTTTCCTCTTTCTGGTGAGAAGTGGGCCAAAAACAAACGAGAGAGATGGACTCGTGACAGAAAAGCCGATCAGCTGATCATTAATCAGTTTCATGATTGAAGCAGCAGCAGGAGAGAGAGAGAGAGAGGCAGTCGCTCCATATATCTGTTGTTAAGGTTAATGCTGGAATGATTTACAAACATTCAGAGATGAACTTACACACTTGCTTTCTTCTCTCTGGGATCACTTTTTCGGAGATGAAATGCCGGGTTGGTAGCGAGGCTCCAAATGCTCAACCAGACCGCCGACAGGTCTGGCACGCCACAGCCGCTCTATCACGTGAGCACACTGCTCCGACGTGCTACGGTTATGAGCCGAGTTACGCCGTGTCGCAAGTTTTGTGAGGTGCTTTTTTGATATTTAATGAATCGGATTACATTTTTTATTTCTCTCCGATATTCGATCCAGTAATTTAGGTCAGTATCGGCCCGATACGTAATATCGGATCGGTCCATCTCTATTCTGAACACGGCGCCGCTCCGTGCTGTTGCTCTGAGAAAGTTTGCTCGTGGCACGAAGCCAGATCACTTCCAGAAGAACTAGTTAGTGTGACATGTGAGAGTAAAGGGAAGGGCGAAATCTCCCACCTGAAAACGCAAAAAGTCGGCGCAGGAGTGGAAATTATTCAGCGTTCAGTTTAACGAGCGCAGGTGCAAATGCAGCTGCGATCGTCTCCACAGCTGTGCTGTCACGTTTGTGCTTGACGGTGGTGACGCGAGCAGGTGATCTAAGCTTAGTAGTGAAGAATAAATTAAAATGCAAACACGGTTTTCAGACTAAACTGGAATAATAACGAGGGTTGAAAGCAGGCACGCCAGAATCACGGCGCCAGCCTGCTGAGTGCCTGCAGCGTAGGCTGCCGTTCCCAGTGTGAAGGGAAGGGGAATATGTTCCCGGCACACGTTGGACTTATTACGAAGCATGGACGTGAACATCCAGAGTCACCAACCCTGAATGCAGAATGATCCGGGCCTTGGTACAGCCCCTCAGGTTATCCTCCACCCGAAACGAGCCTTCAACCCCGTAAGGCCTCCTTCCCTTTCCCTCATTTATGTTGTCCCTGAAAATTTAAACAGTGAGAAACATCTGCGCTGATTCATAGAGGAGGAAAAACCCAAACTGAAACTGAAAATCAGAATGAAACACTTCAAAAATGATCGTATTTATTACACAGTTTCATTTACGTGTATTTGCTGAAACTGGTCATTTCTGTTATTCGAACAGTTCTGTAAATGAACTTTTTACACTGCACATCCAGATACTTGCACGTCGTATTCAGCACTGCATCTATGATGGTGGTGCATCACAGGTGAGAGGTCACCGTCAAAGGTCACCATCACAGGTGAGAGGGATAGAGAAGCATACAAGTGTTAGAGTAACATCTGCTTCCAAAGCCTTTTTCAGGGAAGGCGTTTACCAGCATGGCTTCATGGTGGAAGAATCCATCAGGGCCACATCCCAGCTTTTTGAAAATGAATTCATATTTTCTCACTTTAAACATTTGATATTTTCTTGATGTCTTCTAAGAAAAATGGGATTAAGCGATTTGCAGACCGCTACATTCTGCTTTTATTTACATTTTACAGAGCACTCCAGCATTTTCACAATTGGCTGTGTCTCTTTTGGCCATATTGTGTATGGGTAACATGACTCGGTCACTAGCCATGATCTGTGTGTTCTCTGTTCAGGTGCGGGTTGTTGCTCCCTTCCTGGGTCCTCCCTCCGACTACGCTGTGGTGAAAATGATTCCCAATGAAAAGCTGCCGCCCAGGAACCTCCACCGTGTGCGAGTCGACAAAACTCAGGCTACGCTCAAGTGGCAGCCCCCCTATGACAGCCCGAGCAAACCTTTGGTACACTGCTGTCTCTTATTGTGATGATGTCAAACGATCAGAACATGGGGAATATAAAGGACTCATTTCACACTTTTTAACTTGTTCATATTTACAGTTGAAGAGATAGTAGGTAACGTTTTCCTTGTATTAACATGTATTTTACAGCGAGGCTCTGGAAGGATTGTTATTTTAACTAAACAGTGTGACCACAGCTGGCTTTTTGTCCTGTCTCAGCATGTGGGGGACGTTTCTGTGAAGCACATTGGTCAGATTCAGTGTCAGTGAGGGACCCTGAAATCAGTAGGGCACTCAGTTCATATAGGTTTTAGTGATTATGCCTGCTAACGTATTGTAGCAAAGGTTGTCCTGGGTGAGTAAAGCCAGCTAATTCATACGATCATCCAAGGTTGATCTGGTGTCGTATCTGCTCTTTTTTAAAATTACTTAATCAGCTGATGTTAGAACATAAGCAGAGCCAGTGAAGCTAAGCTACAGCTAGCTAGCTGTATTGCTAGGAAAATCCTGAGCGGCTAGCTTTGGAGACAGACCACATTAGCTGCCAAATTACTTGGTTCATGACATGGACTTATTTTTCATGTCAAACTGTACTGATTTAAGACAATACTACAACATATGAATGTATAATATTAGCTATAACTTGCCTTTGTTTCTACAATTACAGTAAACTGCTGCTAGCAAGGTCTTGATGCATTCTCAGTCATCCAGGACAGTAAATCTCCAAAAAGTTGATTGTGTTCATCTGGACGTAGCGTTTTGTGGGAGAAACGTTTCGTCATCATCCAGGTGACGTCTTCAGTCTCAGCTGACTGCAGGTTTCCAATCTTTTAAACAGTACATTTGCATAATGACTGAAACCAGCCCACTGAAGGAACAATGGGCTGGGAGGTCAGTTCCTTAATCTTAATTATGCAAATTCTCATGACCATTGATCAACAACCACTGACCAAAACCCACTGATCAAAGACCACTGATCAATAACCATGAGTCCCATTCACAGAGAGTTGGGGAATGGCTGCAATCACAGCATTGTAAGATGGTGACAGATGTACCCTTAGGCCCCCTCCTCCATTCAGAGATGGTCTTTCCCTTTTCACGTAAATGGCCTCCTTGACTCCGCCCTCAAACCAGCGTTGATGAAAATACTTATGAGCCCCTGAAACGAGACCCAGGAATTGGCTACAGGAAGAGGGTGATAGACTGTCTGAAGCAGTTAGAACAAGACAAGGCTATTGACCGGACCTCATACCACAGGCTATACCCAGGGGAATCTACACCAAGCCTGTAGGGTTTACCGAAAATACATAAACAGGGTGCACCTTTAAGACCGATTGTCTGCATGATCAACTCTGTCACCTATGACATCTCCAAGTTTCTGGCTTCGATCCTCAACCCGCTGGTGGGCAGCTCTGAACACCACATCCAGAACATCCTGGATTTTGTTGAGAAGGTGAGAGATGTCATGATGGAGGCAGATGAAACCATGGTCTCGTACGACGTTACATCTCTCTTCATTTGCATCCCAGTCACGGAAGCGTTGGAGGTAGTCCGTAAGAGATTACAGGATGACCCCAACCTCAGCAACAGGACCACTCTCAGCATCCACCAAGAGTGCTGTGTCTTCATTCCACCTACTTCACATACAAGGGTCAGTACTACAGGCAGAAACATGGGTGTGCTGTGGGCTCCCCAGTTTCACCCATCGTGGCCAATTTGTACATGGAAGAAGTGGAAAAGAGGGCTTTGCTATCCTACCCTGGAACACCACCAAGCCATTGGTTCAGATATGTGGATGACACCTGGGTGAACATCAAATCTCAGGACGTTCCACATTTCACGGATCACATTAACTCGGTGGACCGACACATCAAATTCACCAGGGAGGATATGAACAGTGGCAGGTTAGCCTTCTTAGACTGTGAGATTTCCATCAGTAATGGGGGACATCTAAAAGCTGACGTGTACCGGAAACCTACACATATGGGTCAGTATCTAAGGTTTGACTCTCATCATCCACTGGAGCACAAACTGGGCGTCATCAGGACGCTACGACACAGAGCGAACACCATCCCCACAGACACAGCGGCCAGGGAGGCAGAAGAACATCAAGAAGGCCCTGAGTGAATGTGGTTATCCCAGCTGGACTTTTGTCAAAGTTGGGAAGGCTCCTAAAGAAAGCTCCAGCCGATCCAGGAGAGAAGGACAACCGCTGCCCAAGCGAAAACCTGTAGTGATCCCGTACGTGTCAGGAGTATCGGAGCAGTTGAGACACATTTTTTCGAAACACCAGGTCTCTGTGGCTTTTAAACACCAAAACACGCTGCGCCAAAAACTGGTCCACCCCAAGGATCGGGTCCCCCGACACAAACAGAGTAACATAGTGTACGCTGTTAAGTGCAGGAGGATTGGCAGGATTTATACATCGGGGAAACCAAACAACCTCTGGTGAAGCGGATGGCACAACACAGAAGAGCTACCTCACCAGGCCAGGACTCTGCAGTCTGTTTAAACCTACAGGCCAGTGGACACTCTTTCAATGATGAGGATGTAACATCCTGGACAGGGAGGAACGCTGGTTTGAGGGCGGAGTCAAGGAGGCCGTTTACGTGAAAAGGGAAAGACCATCTCTGAATCGAGGAGAGGGCCTAAGGGTACATCTGTCACCATCTTACAATGCTGTGATTGCAGCCATTCCCCAACTCTCTGTGAATGGGACTCATGGCCATGGATCAGTGGTTGTTGATCAATGGTCATGAGAATTTGCATAATTAAGATTAAGGAACTGACCTCCCAGCCCATTGTTCCTTCAGTGGGCTGGTTTCAGTCATTATGCAAATGTCCTGTTTATAAGAACCCTAACCTCTGTCTCTCTTCCACAGCATGTCTTTATCCTGTCTTCCTTCTCTCACCCCAACCAATCACAGCAGATGGCCCCGCCCCTCCCTGAGCCTGGTTCTGCCAGAGGTTTCTTCCTGTTAAAAGGGAGTTTTTCCTTCCCACTGTTGCCAAAGTGCTGCTCATAGGGGGTCATATGATTGTTGGGTTTTTCTCTGTATCTATGAAGCGCCTTGAGGCGACTTTTGTTGTGATTTGGCGCTATATAAATAAAATTGAATTGAATTGAATAAGATTGGGGAAACCTGCAGTCAGCTGAGACTGAAGAAGTCACTTGGATGGTGACGAAACATTTGTCCCACAAAACGCTACGTCCTGATGAACAGAATCAACTTTTTGGAGTGCTGCTAGCTAGCTGTAAATTAGCTACAGAACATGTTTATGGCAGTATTTGTTCCTTTGTCTCATCCATGTTGTCATTCTAATAATACTCAAACTTGAGCAGAGATAACAGTGTGAGATGTCGATGGTGACTATTCACGCATCCTGAACAGCACTTAACACGGCAGTGAGTTAGCGCTGTAGCAGATGCTCCAGCTGTGTTCAAACGTGTATGAAACACAATCCTGTAACTCAGCCGATAAAAAAGAATGACCTCGCAAATATATTATTACCTGATACGTCACAGCTTTTAACATCCACCTGATCTTGGATTCCCGTCTTGTTTCTTTAGACATATGCAATACACATGCGGGATGTGATTCGTAAGGTGGAGCGGGACTACAAGCTGACCACCCAGAACAACACAGTGGAATACGTGCTGAAAGGCCTGGAGCCTGGAGGGCGATACAGCATCTCTGTGCGCCTGCGAAACATGAGCAAGGAGGCCAGCTTCACCCTCAGCACAGGTATAACTGTGTGACTTCAAAACCCACAAACTCTTCAGTCACTGATCAACCGCCAACTTGTCCTAATCCAAGGAGGTTGTCCCCATATGAGCATCGTGCAGTATAAATGGAGCACATCACAAACAAACAAGAAACACACACTTACAAACTGTAACCTCACTGATGTTTTTAGCCTGTGATTTGTAAATGACCAAAGCTTCTGTTTGGATGGAAACTGTTACTGTTACAGAGGTGCATATCGGCTCTAGTTAACACTGACTGTTCAAAGGCCTGTTTGAAATGATCAGACAGAAACACGTTGACTGGCCTAAAATAGTAATGTAGATATGATTCAACTGTAAATAGATGTCTAATTGTTCCTTTTGAATAAGTTTAGTTTCATTAAAAATAAAAACATTAGCGATAAAGAAAGAACTCTACATTAAACACGTTTACAGCTGAATTTGACTGATAGCTTGTTGCTGTTGTTTTTTAAATAAGGAGTAGTGATCACAGTAATCTCAGTACTGTGATTACTTTGACACAGTGGCGCGTGTCTGTTTTTTTTATTTGTCTTCTGGTTCGTCTCCCGTCACACAGAGAGCTGCAGCAGCCGGCGTTGTGCATGTTTCAAATCTAAATATTCTTTTACCAACTAGATGAACTGGGCATCATTTAATCCTCTGGCTGACTGATTGCACGCATCCCTAAATATGATGTCTTATGTCGCTTCGTGCAGAGCAGATTCTACTTCCCTGTGCTTATTTATCATAAACTCTGCGTTTCCTGTGCTCGTAGTTCCTCTTGCGGCTCCCGAAGCCCTGAAATTTTTGACGGAGAAGGATCACATATATCTCTTCTGGAAGAGCCTGGCTGTCCGAGAGAAGGGCTTCAATGAGAGCAGGGTGAGATACCTACAGCTAACCACTGCTTTTGAAACCAAATGTCAGTGACTGTGAGTGATAATAATGTGAGAGGTGCCACTGTTCTTACAGCAGAATGAGCTTTTCCAAGTGTTGATTTATGCTCTGCTCTTCTGCTGCTGTGGTGCTCCTCTGACTGCCGGGGGCGCTGTTCACAGGGGTACGAAGTGCGTGTGTTTGACAGCGTGACCAACAAGACGTCGTCCCTGGGAAACACCACAGACACCTTCTTCAGGATCAGCAGCCTGCTGGTGGGACACAACTACACGTTCTCTGTCCAGGCTCGCTGCCTGCTCAACGGGCAGCTGTGCGGGGAGCCTGCAGTGCTGCTCTATAACCAGCTCATAGGTACCGCCCACACTCACCTGATGAACATTAAAGCTGTGTTGTTGCCATTCACATCTTTTCCACGTGTAGCGTCATTAAAGAATGAATCAAAAGAAACCCTAAACACTGAATCTGACAGTCTCGAGCTGCTTGAGGCACTCACCAGCTTTTTAGCATTAAATTCAGTTTGATGCTCTGTCATTGTTTTTAATAAAAATCACTACAAAAAAGGTTCAAATGAATTAAAGTTACCCACAAATGTGAGTTTAAGTTGTTTCATTAGGAGCCATTTAGGAGCATCCCGGCTCCTAAATCCTGGGCTGTTAGCAGCGCCTTCATGCAGCCCAGAGAAACCTAACAGTATTCCAGGGATTACAAACACTTCATTTCTTTCCTGTAAATGCTTTTTTCCCTCCTGCACAGGGACCAGCGATGCATCCCGCAGCGAGGCCCACTCAGGCGACACGGCGGCCGTGGTGGTTCCCGTCCTCTTCCTGCTGCTGCTGGCTGTTTGCGGTGGATTGGTGGTTCTCTACCTCCGACACCGGCGGCTGCAGAACAATTTTACCGCCTTTGCCAACTCCCACTACAACTCTCGGCTCGGCTCGGCCATCTTCTCCTCCGGGGATGAACTGGGTAATTATTTCTTATCGATTCGAGAAACGAGACACGAATTGGAAAACGAGGTTATTGATAAAGGTCGTTTACATTTTAGGTTGGCGGAGGGATACATGTTTTTAATCATCTGCCACGAAGTTTCACCTTTCTGTTCAGTTTGGCATGACCTTTGACCCTAGCAGTTCAGCATGGTTGCAATAGAAGAGTCAGCCTGCCCCACCCTATGAAGCTGGTCTAGCTAGCTCACACGCTGCTAAGCTGGACCTAGCTTCCTGCTCTGACTGCAATAAAAACGTGGCCCAATGTGAAAAATGACCATAATTCTGACTTGAATTCTTACCTCAGTACGTGAGTTTCTCATTGGCTGCTTGCAGATGTTCAGTATGGTGAACTTCTTCTAAAGTGAAACAGCCAATAAAGCAGGGCGCATCGCCGTATGGCTGCTGTACTAGCGTGCAGTCGGGTCCACTTCTCTCTGGCGTGTGTTGACGTTTGAACAAATTGATTCCAACAGCCACGAAGCTTTCTAAACACGCGTTTTCCCTTTGTTAACAGGTGATGACGACGAAGATGCTCCCATGATCAGCGGCTTCTCAGACGACGTTCCCATGGTTATCGCGTAGCGTGGCGTCCCCGTCGCCCATTTCTCTCTGTTCCCTTCTTTCCTCTCCTTCAACCCTTTAGTCCCCTTCGCTCTCCGTCAGCAGTGCGGCACGACGGAGCGCAGAGCCACCGGGCGGAAGCTCGCCACCACCCCAAAGTCATCCGTGGGAATCCACCCCAATTAGCAGAAAAACGTCGAGAAAAAATGGAAATGTGTAAAGAGAGAGAAATATTTTTCAAATGTACATTGCACTTTTTTTGGATGCGCAATAACTTATTTTTTATAATGTTAAAAATATATACGGGGGTCAAAAAAGGAGCGGGAGGAAAAGGTGGACGCTGGAGCAAACTGTGAAGGATTTGAGTTTGTGGAGCTCGTCAGGGAAAGCGTGACCCTGTCGCAAACTCACCGTCCATAGGAGGCGTCCATTGCTTAAAGCCAAAATAAGCATCCCGAGGCTGGAATATAGAATGCAAAAAACACACATTTAAACACACAAACATATAGACTTACGCTGTATACACAATGTTTAAACATATTTTGGTAAGAGTACAGGTTGTCCTGTGGCGGTAGATGTGACGTTGGTGCCCTGTGGGAGGAGCTAACTGTGGATCGTGGTTCCTGTTTGTCCTGTTGACGGATCAGGACGCACACAGGTGACTTTACTGACTGGTGGCGTCACGTAGGTACGCTCTTCTTTTCCACCAGCAGCACCGTGTTATGTCAGTAGAGGCGGCACGCGATTGGACGATTCCTGGCTTTGACACCCTCCCATCCTGCTAGCATCGCCGAGATCACCTGAATGAATTTGTAAATATCGGCTTTTAAAATGTCCTCTTCTTGTAATGCTGCACCACGTCGTTTGGTAAAATTGAGTTCTTTTGTGTTTCGTTTGTGTTGTTCAGGACCGCAATTTATTGTCCGCAGCATTTTGCCATAGCTGTAGTGCTCAAGGAAGCGTGTTTGGGGTTCTCAGGGAACTGTGTCGGAGCAGACACCAGCCCATCACCGCGGCCGTGGCTGAGGCAGCGCCGTCCGTCTGCTCAATACCTACAGAAAAGTCCGAAGAGGTACCGGGTCGGCCGTGGGCACAGACTGCTGTGAGTGAGAGTCAGGCTCACTTTGTATCTCGTCGTTTTATTGTTCATTTGGCATCTTTTTAGAGAGAACTGTGTCCCTGTGGGTGGTCCCACACAGTTATAGTGGATTTTATCATGAGAAAATAAAACAGTCCATGCAGGGAAAGTTTGCAGAGCTTCACGTCCGACAGCCCGGCGTTGCATCAGGGGCAGAAAGTATATATGGATGCGTTAAATATTGTGCCCCCGCCCTCCTCGCCTGACTGTGCCGCAGTCGGTTAGCAGACGTCGGCGTGTTGCCGTGGAGCCTTCGAGCCGATGGTGTTCTGCTTTTTGTTGACCTCGCTCGTTTTGTTCGTAAAGACGTCTTCATGAATGTATTATGTGTCCGTTCTTTTTATGGTCCCAGCTCGTTATGCTACTGTCCCCACCTGTGAAGTCAGTGCACACACTCTGCTCTTCGCCCCTCTGCAGTGGGAAACACACAGCCTTTATGTCTCTGCATGCAAACTGCAGCTGTTCTGAAACCTTCCCATTCACTGACCCAGAGCGACAAACCGATGTTTCCTTTCGTCATCTCGTCCCTGGCTCGGATCATCAAACGGTGTCTGTGCTGACATTTTTCCTCAAGACTCGAGCTTGATTTCACGCAGCTCTGCGTCCTGTTCATGAGGCACTTTGTTCCGTTTCTTGGCCTTAACGACAGATTTTCTGGCATCGATGCTGTTTTTTGCTCTGTGGACTCGGTGTTCTCTGGTTTCTCTGTTTTGCCACATAATGCCTTATTAGAACACGTTAGGTTTCTATGTAATTTACTGTTTGTACAGTGGAACACAAGTGCACACGCATGCATACAGTCACACACACACACACACACACACACGACCCGCATGCAAGGCTGAGGAGTAATTCACTGTTAGGGCATTTGGTTAATTTTGTCAGATCACTGCTCCTTTGCGCCGCGAGACGGCCTCTTAGTGTTTTAGTCAGGTTTCACTCATGTACAGTCTTCTTATTGGTTGTTATGTGCCCGATTGCTTCTCACTTCTTTTAAAGTGGACTCTCGTGAAATAGTTTGCTTCCAAATGTCATTCGGCGACGACTTTGACCATGTTGGAAGATGTTAATGTCTTGCTTGCTCGTGTTGGAGATTGCGAGGAAAGTCAAATGTTTTGAAAACATTGTGAGCTGTTTCAAAAAAGAAAAAATAAACTTGCTGAAAATGAAACTGTGGCCGAGTTTCTTTCAGTGCAACAAACCTGTGGACTGTTATTAAAACACATCAAACTGACCAACATGTTCTCCAGCTGCGCTGTACGTGTGACTGTATTCACTGATAAGGCATTTTAAACGTTCACAGGCGAAGTGAGGAGCACTGATTATCTCTTGATCGTGGCACCTTGTAGTGGGTGGGATGTGTTAGGGAGCGAGTGAGCACGGTGTCCTCACAGTAGATATTAGAAGCACATTTAAAACCAGAGGTAGCTAACGTGCTTCACATAATCCAATAAAACAGTAGTAAAGTACAAAGGCAGATAAGCTAGCAGGTGCGAGGCACTGATTAAACAAGCACAGTATGCAGATAAGCAAGCAAGACTTAACGATGAAAACAATAAAACAATATAAGCAAAAGAGAGGAAAGGGGAGGGCAAGAAAGTACACTTAAAAGGCCTGCTCTAGGAGGCCGGGAAGGCTAAGCTAAAAAGGTGGGATTTCAGTCGAGACTTGAAGGTCTGGATCGAGTCAGATGTGCGAATAGCATGAGGGAGGTTATTCCAGAGGTTATGTGCGACTGAAGCAAAGGCACGGTCACCTCTGGTTTTCAGCCGTGACCCAGGTTGCACCAAAAGCAATTGGTCAGAAGATCTCAGTGTTCTACTGGGAGTATACACGCTAAGGAGATCAATAAGGTAGCTGGGTGCGATGTTATGGTTTTATAAGTAAGCAGTAGGACTTTGAAATCAATGCAGTATTTAATTGGAGATCAGTGAGAATTGGGGTGATAGACTCAAACCTACTAGTACCAGTTAGAAGGCGAGCCGCTGCGTTTTGGGTGAATTGCAATCTATGAAGGAGGGCAGAATGAAGCCCAGTGTATTGGGAGTTGCAATAGTCTAACCTGGATGTGACAAAGGCATGGATAAGCTTTTCTAGATCCTCACGTGGTAAGTATGGCATGGCCTTAGAGATTAAACAAAGTTGATAGAAACAAGATTTAATCACAGAGGACACATGCCGTCCAGGTAAACACCCAAATTACTCGCAGAATCGGAAAGATAATCAGCAAAGGGCCCGAGGACACCAGTTAGATGGGCTCCAGGGGTGTGACTGTCAAAGATTATCATTTCCGTTTCCTTGTCATTAAGGATACGGGAATTGCTCAGCAGCCAGTCTTTAACTTCACTTATACACTCGAAGAAGCGAAGCATCGATGAAGTTTCATCCTCAGTCAATTCAAAATTAATTTGAATGTCATCCGCGTAGCAATGATAAGAGAGTTTGCAGTTTTCAATAATACGACCAAGGTGTAACATATATAGAGAATATGATGACCAATGATCCGCATCAGAACTGGACCATGGAGCAATGGGAGAAGGTGGCCTGGTCTGATTAGTCACCGTGCATGTGTCGCTTACCCGGGGAACACCTGGCACCAGGATGCATTGTGGGTAGAAGGCAGTGTGATGCTTTGGGGATGATACTTTGACACGTAGCACCTACCTGAGCATCTTTGCAGTCAGAGAATGGGGCCGCTGTCAGAAAGGGATGGACATGGTTAACAACAGCACTCAGGTTGGCATTTAAATGATGCTCGATTAATGTTGCAACGTCGCACCAGCAGCAACCAGCCAAGTGTCTCAGCAGAACTTGAGACTCGTCTGACCAGCAAAGGTTTTCTAATCTTTTGTTGCCCAGTTTGTGCCAAATGGGCTCAGTTTCCTCCAGACTGGAGTAGATCTCAGTGTGGTCTCCTGCTGCTGTAGCCTCTCTGCTTCAGGGTCTCACGTGTTGTGCATCACTCGAGATGATCGTGCAGGAAAATCCCAGCAGAGCTGCAGCTTCTGAAATACTCAGGCTAACTTATGTGGCACCGACAACCATGGCATGAAGTCGCTTAAACTTTCTGCTCAATTTAAATGTTAGCAGGTCATCTTGACCTGCCTGTGTGCCTAAATGTGTTGAATTGCTGTCGTGTGATTGGCTGATTACATATTTGTGTTAATAAGCAGTCAAACAGATGTACCAGCTGATGAGTGTATATTATTCATTTTTGATTTCAAAGGGACAGTTTAAATTAGTCCAAATATAAAACATGAAACTGATGTACTGCTCATACATTTATAGCTATTGTTAATTTCCAGCCATTGGCCCTTGTTGGGCTTATGTTCACAGCACACAACATTACAAGACTCAGTTACATGAAACCAAAATACACCATGAATACAACTACAATTAATAAACAATGTAAAAAAAATTAAAATGACTACATCTCTGATTTAGCTTTAACCAACCTTTGACCTTCAGTGTAATGGATTTAATATCTGTAACCAGTCTATTCCACAGATGGCAGGCTTTATGGAAAATGCTGATTGTCCAAATTTAGAGTTGCATATGATATTTTACAGTTGCCGTTCAACATAATCTACTTAAATGATTTACATGATCATTTCTGTTGAAGGCCCTATTTCAGCACAGCAATGAGCTGATGTGTAGAAATACTGCAGTATAAAAGTTGTCCGATCAATAATCAATAAAGATGTAACAGAACAGTCGGCTGGTGTTTCCTCACTGAACCAAAGAGTGAAGACATGAGAAATCTGAGACATGAGAAAATGTGTTTCAGTTAAATGAAAATCACCATGTGAAGTAACATTTAAGAATGCTATCATATATGGACAGATGTTATGGTAACATACAGCTGCACAGTGCAGCAAAGCAATAAAAGATCCAAAGCTTGTCCAGGAAAGCCAAACAGGATCAAAATTGTCAACAGGACTGACGGGAAGCACGGACTCGGGCGATAATTCTCAGTGAGTTCACCGTTACAACTAACCCCTGTTACGT
Source organism: Perissodus microlepis (assembly GCF_051167445.1). Taxonomy (NCBI): domain Eukaryota; kingdom Metazoa; phylum Chordata; class Actinopteri; order Cichliformes; family Cichlidae; genus Perissodus; species Perissodus microlepis. Next base: position 37,536,898 of record NC_140474.1, on the reverse strand, counting down.
TATACATAGTCATCTGCTCCATTGCTCAAACGAACATATTGATCAGAGAAGCTTTAATGTCAGTTTTCTGGGTGGAAACATGACTAAGAGCTGAGAGGATTACTGAACAACACAAGTGACTCAGCGATGGCTTCTGGCTAACTTTCCAGTCCAGTCCTTTGTTTTAGAACAAAGACGTGTCTGTATTGATTCCCGTAATTGAAAAGAAAAGCACAGCAATACACGACTGTCCACAGTGTTCACATCTGACAGGCCTATCACTTGGGACAGATAACGTTTTAGTCATCGCACAAAGTTCAGAGGGAACTCTTGAACTGTTCAACTTTTAACCAAAGAAGCTCAAGTTATTAGAGACAAATGAACACAGAAACAGACCTTTTATTCTTCATCACTCGGAAATCTGGTGACTTCAGACAGACCCACAACTTACCTTTGGCAGAAATGCCAGTGACTGTTGGCATGGTGCAGACGAACGGGCCGATTTAAGAAGTAGTTTACACAGACTTAACAGTTAATTGATTTTAAAGCCAAACCTAAAAAACGTCTTTATGACTTGCAAACCTCTTCGTGATGAACACTCACATCTGTCACTGTGGGTTGCAGCCTGCTAAAATGCCACTCAAACTATAGACTGTAGAGAAAAGATGGATGTAGCTTCTGGGCCGAAAGAGTGAAGTCACTGCAGGAATCACTGCGTTCCTGTTAAAGGCCACTTCTGTGGTTGTAAAAAGAAAACAGGCTGTATGGAAATCTATGAGGAAAAGACATCTGCTCTCGGATCGATTACCCCAGGAAACAGTTTCCAGATGTAATATAATGTAGTATACTTGCATTTATGCAGCACTTTCCTACTGAATACAATATTATTAATTATCGTCCCCCATTAGAGACACAAATGGACAATAAACCAGAGTTTAGCCAATGAGTGTGCAGCGTCTCTTGGTTTTGCAGTCTGATCTGAATGACTTCTCAAAAAGGCCCAGCCTTAACACTGCACACATCTGCCAACTTTGAAACAGAGAGGAAGGATGATTGTCTTTCAGGAACAGATGGATTTTCTCAAATAACTGATAAACTGAAACCATGATCCCTTTTAATGATAACTTTTCATATTTGGATTTAAGCTTATGTGTTAAACGTAAACATTTCTTTTTCATTTCCTATGTGTAACTGATTTTTGAGCAATGCTTGGACAGTTGTCCTGCAGAACAATGTTACTGCCGAGAGCACCTTATCTACCCAACACAGACTGACCGTTTGGAGGTGGAGGTCAGGACTGCTCAAAAACTGCAGGGCAAACTGCTGGATAAAAGGAACTCGCATAAAACCACCGGACCTCTTCACAGCCCAGTCGACTCAGTGTGGAGGTCGCAGATGAGACTGTGTTAATGCTGCTGGCACTGGAGCTGAAGCTGGGCTATGCTCATCTCATCGGGCCCCTTAGACGAGCCTCAGGTTGCTGAGGAACAAGCACACACCTCAGCTCTGTGTGTGTGTGCAGTGTCAGGGACAACCACCAGGGGGCAGGAGTGACTCTGCAGCAGCTCTGTCGTTAGTTTTAAAATGCATTTCATTCAGTCTGTTGCCTCGAAGTCATTTTACTGGCGCCTGCAGCTCAGTGTTTACGGGGTAGAGGAGTTTATGTTTGTGGGAAAATGTAAAATGAACGTTTGCAGGCGTTGCCGATTTGCAACAGTTAAAAACTAACAACCTGATTACCCCACATACATATTTTATGAGTTTTTTTTACTCAGAAGTACCACTGCAGGACTTGGTTGTGCATTAGCAACAAAAAGTTTAATTTGAGCCTGAGAGGGTTAACTGAAGTGAATGAGGATTGTGTTACATCAACAGATGTTTGATGGAGATGGGACCCTCAGTAACAGCATCACTGTGATGGGATTAGATCTGTCTGCACTCATATAGATGCTAAACCGATGCTCAGATGTGCACCACATCCATACAGCAGATGGCAAAACTAAAAGAGATTCTTAATTTAAATTTGATTTCTTTTCCAGTTGAATCACAGAACTCTACATACTGTTTAAGACAGTCTGTGAGAATGTCTGTGTGCAAGTAAAGTGAGTATTTTGGTGGCACATTTGTGTCCATATAAAAGTTGCAAAACATGTTCTTGACCATGGCCAGAAAGACCTCACAGAGGGGGCTGTGGGCCATGTATGTAGTGCTGGGTCACAGCTTATTTACTAAAGTCCACCTCAGGTAATTTGGTGAAAAGAACATTTGCTAATTAATTTAACGTTTTAAGCAAAAACACCTGAAATCCTCCTGAATGCTTCAGGGAATATTGATGAAATTTCAATATTTCTGATATTTTATAAACAAAAGAAATTAATTAGTTTCCAGAGTTTTGGTGCAGAAAATAAATTCATTATGAACTTTAAGCACTTTGAACTATTGTACAACAGTAAAACATTGTCTAAAATGAAGAAACCACTAGAAAAATGACCTCGTACGTCTGTCTGTACCTGGTCCTGGTACATGACTGCTCCTCCCTGGAGGTGTCTTCCTGGTAAAAGGAGTTTTTCCTCCCTGTGCTTCCTCATAGAACATCAAAGATGGCGGAGTGGTCAGCACTTTTCCCTCACAGCAACATTAGTGGTTTGAACCTCTGCGTACTCAGGCGTCTGCCTAAAGACATGCATGACATTACGAGGTAATTCTAAATTTGCTGTTGAACTGAGGCAGATAAATAGTTTTGTGTACAGAGTAAAGTTCTACATGAATGCAAAGTTAAACTGGGACTGTCTAAAGTGCTTTGAGCGTTAATGCATTACATCATTGGATCAGTGGGGTTTTCTGTCTAATGTCCTAATATGGAGTGTAGGTGAAATGGTGCTATATTAATAAAATTCAGCTGAACAAATGTGTCCAGTTTCAAAGAAACATTGTGTAAATCTAAATCATGTGGCTGCTGTGATGCTTTGTGCTTCCTGTTGTCTGGCATAGTGAAAAGCATAGACTCAAATGACGGAGTAAATAAAGAAAAAATAACCTTTGTATTGGCAAAGAAGAATAATATGTATATAATATAAATTAAACTCCTAAATCTTCATAAATCTCGGCCATGACATGAAGGAACTGTGGAAAACTACAGCTAGTCAGTGACAGCGAGACTATCAAAATAAAACAGGAAGTAGCTGAACACCAACACCAACCTTAAACATATAAACTTCACACAGAAGGGAAAGGCTGAGAAAAGAAACACATGAGACCTGAAACAAAATCCTAACTGGAACAAACATAAACTGAAAGCAAGAACTGAAGAAATTTAAGTGCCAACCACCAATAAACAAACTAAATGCAACACAAATAATGAGGACGAGTTCACAAAGTGACCAAGACCATGGTACCTGTAGCACTTCCACAAAATTTGCCTTTTTTGGGTTTAATTCAAGGACTTGACAACAATTTGATAAACTGGAATGTGACTACAACGCTCATGAATCCTTCATGATTAAGATCAGATAAACCTTTATTGATCCCACACGTGGGACATTTTTGGGTCACGGCAGAAAGTCAAGTTAAGAGCAGTAAAAATGAGGAAAAACACAATAGAATAGGATAAGATAAAATAGAATAAAATGCTTTGTTATAGCAGGAAAAATTGCACTTGGTACTATTGCACAACTGTCATATTATATCATTAACTGTGATAATTTTGCTGATCCCTACAGTTTCCTATCATCCAGCCAGAGCTGAGGGGAAGGTGAAACCTGCAACCAGCTGCCAAAGCAAAGGAGTAAAGTTGTGAGTCCACAGTAGTGGGTATGGTATCACAGATTTGACATCAGGCTGGAGGCTCAGTCCTGTGACGTCTTCCTGTCGTTATCCTACAGAGATAACCGACCAACACCTAAAACAGCACCACATGTTTGTAACTGGGGCAGAGAGGCAGTGATTGCAATACAATAATATGTAATATAATAATGTCATAAGTGGTTTTTTTTTTAATGTATCTATATTTTTCAGTAAGGCGTCCAGTAATATGAATCTGTGTATGTACAGTAGCTGTTCTGTGGTTTCACCATTTAGGAACTAAATTACCTGATAATCAAAAACGACGGCTGGATTTTCTCTTCGTTATAATAACGTGAACAATATCTGTGGCTGTGTGAGAGAAGCTCAGACTGCACCTCTGTTTCATGTGGAAACATCTGAACTGCACGACCAGACTTCCAACTTTGTTTGATGGGCATGTGAACGTGCACACAAAAACACGGTCCAAACATGACGCGCACTGTTGGTGCGTCACAGGATGCCACCATAACACACCTGGGCATAACGGTTTGATGCAGATTGAAGAGCACAATATGGGATGTATCTACGAGATATTTTAGGATCTATTAGGAGCTGTGAATATTTCTACCTAACTATTTTTAAGGGAAACAAGAAGATATGAAAAATGACAACTCTGACCTGCTGGTGGTGCTGAAGGAGAGAGCTGAAATTAAGGAGGCCTCTCAGAATATTTCCACCCTGCTCTCGACCAGAGAGGCGACCAACTGACAAACAGACACTAAAAATATCAACACAGCCAGCACGACCAAAGGATGTATACTGAGTATGTGTCTGTAGGATGTCTGCTTTATTAAACCTGGGAACAAAGATCCCACGCACGCACGCACGCAACTGGTTACTATTCAAGCCACTAGTCAGAGTTCAGACAGGGTCACACTGTAGCATAAATACAAACGTACACACACATTAAAATAAATTACCAATTTCACTCTCAAAGTCAAGAGGTGGTCAAGAGGTTCCTGACTGTTACTGATTGACCAGGGTCAAAGTTCATCAGACTGGAGGCCAGCAGCATGGGGTCAAGAACAGGTGGATGGCTACGAGAGAGAACAACAGTACAGCACAGGAGAGAGGTGAACAAAGCAGAGTTAGTCAAAGTAAAGCAGAATGACACTGGTTTGACCTGAAGGAGATGATGTGTGCAAAATACGATTAGATCAAATAGAAATGGCTACTTTATTTCTAAAGTCTTCCAAATAGAGTTATTTATAAAACACCTCAGTGAGTGACGCTATCACGCCACAGAGAGTCTAAAGAGGAGGCGTGGCTCCCAGAGTTTCTCCATAGGAGAATTCTCTAATGGCAAGGTGTGCTCCCCAAAGAGCCAATCAGCAGCTGAAATGGAAACATATTAACTAATCCGGTTCACAACGCTTTCAGCTGTGGTGGTGTTTTCCTGCTGGAAGCAGCCATCAGAGGTTGGGTACATTATAGTCATAAAGGAATGGACACGGCGAGCAGCAGTACTTATGTGGGACGTGAGACCCCCAACCTCCACCACCAACCTGAAATGTTGATACGAGACAGGATCCATGCTTTCAGGATTTTTTTTAAACCAAGTTCTGACTTTACCATCGACTGCTGCATGGTCGTACAATCTTTTCCCAATCTTCTATTTTCTAGTTTTGGTGAGACCAGGTGAAATGTGTCATCAGTTTCTTGTTCTTAGCAGTGCAGTTATCCTCCAATCAGGGTGGAGGTAGGGCATGTTTGACAGCCAAGAGTAACGACTCAATGTCAGAAGTGGGATTCAAACCCACGCCCCCAGGGGAGACTGCGACCTCAACACAGCACCTTAGACCGCTCAGCCATCCTGACACTGCTCACTAACATGACATAACTGAGCGCTTTGGTGACACTTGGAAGGAAAAACTCCCTTTAAACAGGAAGAACAAGGCTCAGGGAGGGGTGGCCACCTGACAGGATGAAGGAACACCGTGGAAGAGAGTCAGAGATTAACAATAACCAATGATTGAATGCAGAGAGGTGTATAATTACAGAGTGAGTAGAAAAGGTGAGTCAAGAAGAAGCACTCAGTGCATCATGGGAATCCTCCAGCAGCCTAGACCCATTGCAGGGTAACTAAAGGAGGATTCTGGATCACCCGATCCAGCTCTAAATATATGCTTTATCAAAAAGGAAAGTTTCTCAACTTAAAGGTAGAGAGGGTGTCTGGCTCACAAATCCAAATTGGGAACTGGTTCCAGAAGAGAAGCCTGAAAGGACATCACGTATCACTCTGAGCAGTGATGTCTCTGACCTACGGTTTGCTCTAAACCCAACTCTAATGTTTTAGAGCTCATTTTTGTTTTAAAAAATTTAGTCTTCAGAAACGGTGTTTTCTAAAACCTCAGGGAGAACTTTGGAAATTACTATAAGAACTTACATGTAGTTAAGGTCCAGAGAGTCTACTCAGTTGGTGAGGACTGTAGTTAAAACAGAACTGTTTGCTGACACAATAAATGGAAATGAAGAAAAAGACTTCAGAGAGAGTTTTTAGGATGTAAACATCAGTTGCGTGGCGAAGCAGTTAAGATTCAGCTGCCTGACCAATTGGGGTGAATTTCATCATTCCTAAAAAGGAAGGAATAATTCTGAAGGGATAGCTCAGTAGGTAGAGTGGTCGCCCCATGAGCGGAAGGTCGAGTGTTCTAATCCACTGAACTGCTACCCTGAGGTACCCCTGAGCGGGGTACTGTCCCCACACACTGCTCCCCGGGCGCTGGACTGGTGGCTGCCCACCGCTTCACTGAGTGAAAGGGTTAATTGCAGAGGAGTAATTTCCCTACGGGGATTAATAAAGTATACATTATTACATTAAAATAGATTAAAATTGTCAATAAAAACTACATTATCGCTCTGATACCAGGTATTGAGGCTAAGGAGTGCTGAAGCATCCAGCGTTGGGAGTGGGTTACTAATGAAAACAGGCTTCCCACATAGTTTTAAGACATTTAAAAAGTCTTTACAGCCCTATTGAGCAAGCTCGGATTGCCGACAAGTTAAAGTCACACGGTTAGCACTCACATGTCTGCTAAACCCCGTGTCTGTAGACTGCAAAAAGGCTGATTGTGTTCATCTGGACGTAGCGTTTTCAGTGGGAGAAACATTTCTGGTTTTAGCGGTATGATTGTAAAAACAAGTATTTGTAGAAACAGATACTACAAAACAGCATGCCTGACTGCTTTAAGTATTTGGCAGGGTCAGCATACAGTCAGCTTTGGCATCATTCTAGGTTCTTCACTACTAGCTAAGTGTTAGCATGTGGTCTGTACTGATGCTATTCATTAGTGTGCTGTGTTTGTAGGTGATGTGTTGATACCATTTTTCTGGCCTGGGCATATTTTGCACTTCAAGGTCACATTCTTGTTTTTTGTGTAATAAGCATGAACGTAATGTTTATATGGCTACTTCTCCAAAGCTGCAGAGTGCTCTGCCATTTTCGTTATGCCTCCACACGAGGCTTCTTGTGCAGTGTAAGTAATTCATTGATTTATAACTGTAATATGATTACTGAATTTAGAACAGTAAAGTGATTACAGTATTTCTGAATGCATTACCCCTACGCTGTGTAAATCCTCTGTCACATACTGTCAGCGTTTTACAGTTAGCCTCTTAGCATCCATAAGATCACTGATGACTGAGGACTAATGTGAGAGCGACGGGTGCGGTTTGGTTAATGTCAGCTGCTGTTTTCATCGTTTTAACCATTTTGGAGCACCAAACAGAATAACTGTAAAGTCTACCAGTTACTGAAAATCTAACTCAAATCTAACCCATTAACCATTTGGCTAAAACAAAACCCAACCCAGTCGCTGATGGCCTGGTGGATGATGGTGACATTGGTGTCACATTTAGTTTCTGCACAGCTTTCAGACATATTTAATATTTGCTGTTAATAAAAGTTTTCTCCATTTACTGAAGGCAACACTTTGATTCTTTTCCTTTTCAGACGTTTTATTGTAGTTTTGCTGCTGTGCTTGGGATCGTTGTCCTTTTGCATGATCTAGCTCTACAATATTTTGGCATGCAGAGGTGTTTGTGGTCTACTCAATGACTGCAAGATGCCAAGGCTGCAAAACAAGCTCAAATCATCACCCGTTCACCGCTGCTCTTCACAGCTGGTTTAAAGCATTCGTGCTGATATGCTGTCTTGTGGTTTGTTTAGATGCAAGTTTGCAAACCTGCGTTGCCATATTGTTTTTAGAGAGAAGATGCTTTCTCGTGCCAACCCTTCCAAAGAAGCCATACTTGTTCATTCTTTTTTGTGCTGTCATGAACTTTAACATTGAACTGAGGCCTGTAGACTGGAAGCAGCTTTTGGGAGTTTCTTGTAGTTTCTCTGAGCACTGGATCGTCTAACCTTGGGGTGAATTTTCTAGAACATCCACTCCTGGGAAGATTGATAACATGAACAGGTTTCCACTTGTGAATAATCTTTCTCGCTGTAGAATCACAGACATGAAATTGTGTGGAAATGGTTATATAATGTTTCCCTGATTGATTGGCAGTAACAATTGCTTCTCTGTAAACACGATTATGACGTTCCTCGTTGGCAGTGCTCACGTTTGCTGATAACTGTTGGTTAGTTGTATTTGATTAGCCGCATGTGGCTGCTGCTCACTCTGCTCATTCCCACAGAAGAAGAAAGATGTCTGCATTTTGACTTTTGAGCTTTAATTCTATTGAACTGATTTTGTTAGTTGATGAACTGACTGGTTTTGTGGTGTCTGGGAGTTTAGTGATGGATGGTTGCACTGTTTATTCACTTAGATTCTTTACAGTCTTCTCAGATTCCTTATTATTGACAGTGATTTACAATCATAAGTTCTATCAGTGGATGTAGAGCCTGGACTAGACTGAGGTGATTAATGCCACGTCTCTTTTAAAAAGGACATATTTCTCTCTTTACCAGCAAGACTAAATATTTGCTTTACATTATTGTGTATTTATTTTGAATTACTTGTGTTACCCACACTCTCTCTATACACAGGGTTTGTATGCTGACTAATACGAGCACAGATACAGTACATGTGTGGGTTCATATGCTCTCGTGCTCTCTTCTCCATCAGCTGACATCCACCAACAATTTGAGTGTTGACCTTTCCAACAGGTACTTCAACAGCAGCAGTCAGGGCACCATAATAATTGTGTCTGGGTGGCTACCACTGTCCTGCTGCTGCGGGGCTTTTATTGGATGAACATCCTGGCCTTTCTGGCCAATAGCGGTGATTGGAGTTGCATCTCTCCTAGCAACAAGGTTCAGCAGCTGTATATTGCCACTGGATGACTGAAAACAAGAGGAGAGAAACCATTTAACAAGCTATTCCTTTCATCAGCGTGATAATGCTAACCAGGGTTTGTGTTGCCCTCTGAGCTTTTTTGTAGGTACGAGTACAGATTAATAAATAAATAATAAGCCAAGGTGTGCTTATTATGAGTATTCACTGCTTATTAGGCAGAAGCCCCCTCTCTTTTTTATCATGAACCAGTAACACTCACCCTCTATACACCAAATACAACCATTAAAATATGTGCTGATGGCCATCAGTTGAGATATTTTTTCATGGATAAATGAAACAAGAATACTTTTAAGCCAAACTCAGTCTGACCTGTAAGGCTTTTTACAAGGTTTGCACAAGCTTCTTCCAAGCTACCCAAGCTTCAGTGCTTTTAACAAACATATCTGGATAATGACTCGACTGTGCAGCACATACAACGCTGTCCACACCTTCAATTTATGAGGAGCAGCCAGTCAAAATACGGTTGTCCTAATAGGAGGGAAAAGAGATAAACTGCTTGACAGAGGATGAACTGAAACTCGTGTTCAAGGGAGCTCAGCTCAGACTGGCTCCCAAATAAGTAAAACCCAGACATTAACAGTGATTATGTTTTTGAGATTATAGTCACTAGTGGGTAATATGTGCTTTAATTTGTCTTTCTTTTTTCACTATATATAAATATCCTCATTTCTCATTTCACCGATGTTAGCTCATTAACCTTGTCAGCACTCAGAGTGCTGCTGAAAATGAAAGATATTCTCCTCCTCTGCTGAGATAAAAGCTAACTTCAAACACATGTTACTATGTAGTCTATCTGTACATTGTCTCTATGTGCATTTTCCTTTAATTGTACTTCTCTCAGTCTGTCAATCTGCCCCAGGGCAGCTGTGGCTACAACCGTAGCTGCCTCCACCAGTGTGTGAGTGTGAGAGTGAATGAATAGTGGCATTGTAAAGCGCTTTGGGTGCCCTGAAAAGTGCTATATAAATCCAATCCATTATTATTATTATTATTATTCTCTCATCAGTTTTCATAAATATATCAGATCCTGCTGTTCAGAAGATTTCAGCCTGCTGTTGGATGGCTTTGCAAACATTTCAGAGGATTGTATTTTTTTATACTAATTCAGTTATTACATTACAGTTACAATTATTTTGTTACTTGCATTACAAAGGCACTTTAGTTAGGCCGGATAGAAAGGAGAAAAAACCCCAAACATGCTTTTTTTCTTCCTCACTCACTGTTTAAAAGGACAATGATGGAACAGGCTACCACGGCATGATGGTAAAGCACAAACTGCACCCAGGACAAAGACAACTCCATTATATTGCTAACAACTTTGGATCTTTGTAAACAGCTGCACAGGTAGCATGCTAACACTAAGCTAGCGTGGCTCCTGCCCTCAGCCCAGCAGCCAGAACTTCAACAGGTAACAAAGTGATGATCAGTCAGTCTGCAGCCGCCTGCTCTACCTGTTCGTGTTTCTACAGGAGAATCACTGTGATGTGATCGCTTTGTGCTGTTTTTCATCTTTGCTTTGTGTTTGTAAGAAAAAGATCCTCATTAGGACGGGGATTTGTGTCGGTGTGCGGGACTGTAGCCTGGGATTTATATTGTTAACTGCTAATTCAGGTAATTTTATGGTATAACGACAAAGTGTAGCAAGCACTGTAATGAACAGTACTGTAATAAGTATGCTTTACTTTTTTGAGTAACCCCAACACTGGTTGTAAGTCGTTATAAATGAATCTTATTGTTATCCTCACTCAGTCATCAGTTGTAGTGTTTTTGGTGACAGAGACACAAAGATGTTTAAAGAGCACACTGATACTGTGGCTTCTTCCTGGACCGGCTCACCATCTGCACCAAGTCCTCTGACTTCACTCCCATTCCTCGGCTTATCTAATCCCTTTCACGCCATGCAGCATTCGCTCCCTGCGCACCCCTGCTGCAAAAGTGCCAGTGTTCTGCAATATAACCAACTTCTTTGCAGGTGAAACTGGCACTCCTGGTGCAAAGTGTAGTTGAATTACCAAAACCTGTCCAAGTAATTTTTGAATGTCCAAATAAAAGAAATCTGCGAGTGAGAAGATCTGCCCCATCTGTGAGTTTCTTTATTGTGTGCTCCAGCGAGAGAGGAAGAGCCATCAGGTGTGATTACACTCACTTCTACACCTCTCGGAGACAACAGCGACACTGCAGTCATTCTGGAATAGATTTGGACCAGGGGAAACTTAACCTGATGTCCAAATGGGAGTTTTTTTGCTTCCAGTTTTTCTTTATAACATACCAGCTGACCATTTTCTGCATATCCAGGAAAACCATCTGCGCTTCACGACACATTACTTTTTTCTAATCTCACCTAATTTAATATAAACTTTGTTTCTTTTGAAAGCGCAACTGATTTGAGAGTGTATGCGATTCTGAGCTTCCACTCTCTGGCTCTCCATCTGACTTTCTTTCCCTGGCTGGTAAATAAATTAGGGAGAGCTCACCATCTGACTGTGCTGAGGTGTCGGTACTTGACCATCTCACCATCCTTATAATCAAACACACACTCAGATAGCATGCACTCACTGCTCTCACAGGAAGTGCCGGTAAGTGTGCATTGCTCTCCCTGGATGGTCCATTACATCTGCTGTTTGTATGCTTCTGATTTATATTTACAGCCTCTTCACCAAAATGCAGGTGGAGCTCCCGTAGTTTCCCTCGACTCTGCGGCATGTTCGTCCTGCAGACACCTTGTCAAGCTGCAGTCACGGTTAAAAGGTCTACGTGTAGCACTTTTTAATGATGGTAAATATTCAAAGAGGGCTCTTGGCAAACGGATGCATCATTTTCACCTCTTCAGCAACAACACTGAAGGAGAAAACTGCCTGTCAAAATACACACGTTTCCCCTCAGTTGCTTATCTGAAGAGGTAGAAGCCACTGGCCTTACCTGTGTTTTGGAATTTCTGTTTGTTTCCAACTTCACTGTTTATTCATAGAAAGGATTTTTGTCATTTTTTTTTTTAGAGATCATGCCAGTAAACACCCACACACTCCTCCTTTGAACATAAACATTAATATCTAAGGAGAAATATAATCCTCATGTCAACACCTGCTGACCACATACACCTTTACAAACAACAGGTTATGTATGTCTGTTGGAGAGGTGGCAGCACGGACACAGACAGGAAACGGCTTAATAGACTGGTAAAAAGGGCCAGCTCTGTCCTGGCCAGTCCCCTAGACTCCACAGAGGAGGTGGCTGAGAGGAGAATGTTAGCCAAGCTAATGTCTGTTATGGACAAGACCTCCCACCCCCTGCATGAGACTGTGGAGGCCCTGAGCAGCTCCTTCAGTTTGGGTATCCTGTGTGGGTATTTTACCCACACATGTATATTATTATCATTCCCACTGTACTTTATATATGTATAAAAAAGGGAAATCTTGGTGTATTTGACTGTACATAGTAAAGATCTATGTACAGTGTGTAGTATGTACACTATTTTTCTTATTTGAATAAAGTCTATGTTTTAATCACCCACCAAAATATGCTTCTGTTTGTTGCAACAAGCTACACGTGTTAGTTTGCCATAAATGACAGCCTCTTCTGGGATCTACTGAGACATTCGGGAGGCTTCCATCCCACAAACAGTAAATGTATTCATCAGTGAGCATGCTTGTAGGCACCAATTACTGCAAATGCAACAGAACTAAAACAATTAAGTCATCTAGTTGTGTTACTGGGGAAACTTTTTCCATGTATTACTCTTTTTTTGTTACTGCCAGTGTGTGAATGGTCTGTAACAGAACTTAAAAAATGAAACCCTCCCAGATTCTCCTTTCCTGTAACACTGTTTGATTCTCTCTCTTTTTTTTTTGCCTGTCCAGTTTGGATCTTTAGCCATCAGAATTGTTGTCTGAAGGCCAAGAAAGATGCCAAGTGGATTTACTTTACCAAGTGGATCATCATGGCCTTGCCATATTGGTCCATTTGATTGACCTTTATTATAATTATGTATTTATTTTATTTTCGTTTTTTAAAGACGGGACAGACATGACTGGGGGATAGGACAGGGAGAAAGAATGAAAGAAAGAGAGGGAGAGAAAGAAAAACAGAGGGGAGAAGAGACGGTGAGAAAGGGGGGAAGAAAAAAAAAAAGAAAAACAAACAAAACACCTGGATCACCACGATCACCAAAGAGCAACATAATAAAAACAACACCATCACAATAAACTAGCTAATAATAGATAACAGTAGATACTTTTTTAATTTCACCTGTTGAGAATGAAAAAAGAAAACAAGCAGAAGAAAACGAGAGCAATATAATAAACAACATCACGATGATATATGGGAATAACTGTAAATACTAAATATTAAACATTATTGTGCAGCACGTAAGATCGACAGCGCACAGTGTGCTTTGAGGTAGGAGCCAAAAAGGGTGTAGTTTGTGTGTGTGAGCACCCGTGTGTACACCTGTGAGCATGGACGCGCTTGTATTAAAAGGTTCCTTCATGTAATGATCTGCTAGAGGGTGTGGGGGGGCCACAGCTGCGTCCACCAGGGCATGAAGCAGGTATGGAGGAGATCAAGACTCCAGACATCCAGAGACCCTCAGAACACAAGAGACCAAGGAAGACCAACAGAGGGGCAGCCGCGCCACTATCCCAGAAAGAGCTGAGGAGAGTCCCAGATGAGGGGTCACTCAGCAGCCGCGGAGCAGAAGCCAGGGGGGGTTGCAGTGACGTGCCCGGGAGCTCCGCCGGCAGCCAGCTGTGCCACAGTGACCGAGCCCCAGGCCGAGAGGCCGAGGGCACCCCACCCCCGAAGTGGCCCGAGTGAGCCCCAGGCTCCAGGCCCCGATAAGCAGCCACCAAGGAGTGAGCCGGTGGGTACCTGGACGCCCATCCCCGGACACAAAGAACCACCAATGCACCGATGTCTGAGGGCGTCTGCCAACGGTAGGGGAAGTGGTGGGGGGAGATAGGCCTCCATACCTTGGAGGGCCTGAGATGTCCCCAGAGAGGTGGCGTCTGATACCCGACCTGACATATGGACACAGACAAACAGGCACACACAGATACAAACATCCATTCCCACCCTCATGCTCTCATATGCACTTACTCCACACTCAACCAACGTGGAGACAGACATAGAGAGACACTGTACACACAATCACACTCCCCAAGCGTACTCTAAGCCCCAGGTCTAGGTACCCTTGCCCCTGGAGGGGGAAACTGCACCCAGACCCAGGTGGTGTTACCCTTTTCCCTGGGGTGGGGAGAAGCAGACCGCCCCGACTCCGCAGCAGCAGGGAGGCTCCACATTCCAGACCCCAGTTGGACGGCCAACTTCTCCTTCTAGCCCCCCCTGCTCCAGCAGGCCGCAGAGAACGGGGGGGTGTGAAGACTCCAAACCTCCCTCCGCCCGCTCATATGTAGCGTTGATGCATGTGTGTTCTAAGGTGCCTTTAAAACCCAGGAGGGCATGGAGCTACCTGCCAGAGAGCAGCAGGTAAGCGCATAGCCCCTCGTGCTAGCCCTCAGTGTCTACATGTATTTAAAATTGAGAGGTGGGCAACGACGCCAGGGGTGAGGTTGTACACCCTGATGGTCTTTTGGATTCCGTGTAGCGTGCCCACCCCCAAGATCCTATATGTATGTGTTATGAGAGTGTGAGTAATGTGAATGTCTAAGTTGTGAGATAAAATTGAGGCACAGGCAGCCAGAAGGGGACAGAGGCGGCGGGGGGGGATGCCTCCCCTGCACCCTGGTGACACATCCTTACCCGCCCTGCATGTGTGGGTGATTGTGGTGGAGCGGGAAGAGGGAGGCAGCTGGAGATGGGGAGGGAAGGAAGGGAGGGGCAAGTGACCCCGCTGACCCCAGTAGGCACCCCCATACACTGCAACCCGCCAGGGAAAGGGGGCCCAGGCCCATCCGGACCGGGGCCCAGTACAGCAGCGCCGCCCGGCCCCAAAGAGCCCGGGACAGCGCCACCCCAGAGAAAACTGCACCCACCCCGTCATCCACTCATCTTCCGGACTACACAAGACAATAGACGCCCAGGCTGAGATCTTCCTCCACCTCTCCTGTATCTCCCCCTCCTGCATAGTGAGTTCCTGAAGAGAGGAGAGCTCCTGCAAGATGTAACAACCTCCCTCACCAGTAGAAGAGCCCCCCAGGTGGCACCAGGACTGGGCCCCCATACACCCACCCGCCCACAACCCCGGCAACACTCCAACCAGGACCCAAGCCCCCGAGGCCCAGCCAGGGCCCCAGCCCGGAGACGGAGCACCCTCACAACCCCACGCCCGTCCCGGACCCACCCCGGACCCACCCCGGGGCATCCAGGCTACCAGGTCAGTAACCCACGTCCGTCAGCACAGACCCTCCCCTAGCCCCGCCGCACGCAGCCACGAGGAAACCGTCACCTAAAAGCCTACAGAGCCCTTAATAGGCCATGACCGCTACCCCGGGTTGAGCCCTCCAAGGAAGATGCTCCTGGGGAACCCCCCGACGCCCTAAGCCTGTCCCTACCCCCACACCAATCACAACAGCGAAGGTGGGACTAAACTATGACCCCCCCCAACCCCACTAGGTGATGTAGCTATTCAAAGGAGCCCAGAGCAATTGATCTGATGTGGTGGCAGAGGCTGTATCAAGACTAATGTAATCTAATAGATAATTTCTATATTGGTTAGAATTAATCTTATTTTTATTTTTCCAGTTCATGAGGACTGTTTTCTTGGCTATGCATAGGGCAGTGAAAACCATATGGGCTATATTCTTATCTGTAGTGACATTATCTAAGCTGCCCAACAAACACACTAAAGGAGAAGTTGGAATTTTACATTTCAGACACTTTGATAAGTCTTCACATATCTCGCGCCAAAACTTCTGAACTGGTGGACAGAACCAAAGAGCGTGGATATAATTGTCCGGTAAATTGGTTTGGCAGTGTGAGCGGTTGTTGGTAGACGTAAAGCCCATCTTGAACGTCTGATGACCTGTATAGTGTACTCTATGTAGTATTTTGTATTGAATTAATTGAAGACTGGGATTTTGATTAGATGAAAGGTTTTTAAGCAAATCTGAGACCAGAAGTTTTGGTCTAAGTTAACTGATAAATCCGCTTCCCATTTTGCAATAGGAAGTGATATTGATTCATCTGTTTTAGAAAGCATTCTGTATATTTTGGAAAGTAATTTGGGGGTTTTAAGAGTAAGAAATTGAACCACACTTAGTGGTGTTTGTAGTTCAACTTGACCCGGTTTAAATTTCTTTTTTACTATGGATTTAATTTGTTGATATTCTAAAAATCTTTTCTTGTTGATCCCATATTGTGTAACTAGTCTGTCAAATGAAATAAATTCTGTTCCTTCTAATATATGTTCTAAATATTTGATTCCTTTACCACTCCAATCTGAAAAGTTTATCATATTATTGTTTTGTAATATGTCAGGGTTGTTCCAGATAGGTGTACGTTTGCATGGGATTAATGAAGACTCCGTCAATTTTAGAAACTCCCACCATGCTGTCAGAGAAGAGCTGATGTTGACGCTTTTGAAGCATTCATGTCGTTGGATGTTTGAGCTGATAAATGGTAGATCTGAAATTTCTAGATTATTGCAAAGTGCTTGTTCTACATCTAGCCAAGGTTCATCTAAGAGGGTGTGTTTTAGCCATCCTGAGATAAACTGAAGCCTGTTGGCTAAGAAGTAGTGCTGAAAGTTAGGTAGTTCTAATCCTCCTTTATCCTTGGTCTTTTGTAGTGTTTTTAAGCTTACACGTGGGGGTTTATCTTTCCAAAGGAATTTGGACATACATGAATCTAGAGATCTGAACCAATCTTGTGGTGGTTTAGTTGGGATCATTGAGAATAAATAATTTATTTTTGGTAAGACCATCATTTTTATAGCGGCAACCCTTCCAATGAGTGATATGGGTAGACATTTCCATCTAGCCAGATCGCCTTCTACCTTCTTTAAAAGTGGGATATGGTTTAATTTAGTTAGATCTGCAAGCTTGGGAGAAACATTAATACCTAAATATTTTATATTTCCCGATTGCAGTGGTGTAGAAGAAAAATTATGGAAGGAGCAATTAATCGGAAGGACTGTAGAGTTTGACCAGTTAATTGAGTAATCTGATATTCTTGCAAAAGAGTTTATCAATTCAATCACCCCAGAGATATTGGTTTGTGAGTTTTGGAGAAAAAGTAACACATCATCCGCATAAAGGCTGATTTTATGTTCCACGTTCTTGCATTTTATGCCCTTAATTACTGAATTCTGTCTAATTGCTGCTGCTAGTGGTTCAATAAAAATTGCAAACAGTGAAGGGGAGAGTGGGCATCCCTGTCTGGTGCCCCTCAGGAGACAGAAGCTGGAGGATGTTTGGTCATTTGTTCTGACACATGCTGTTGGGGAATTATATAATATTTTTAACCAGTTAATGAAAGAGGATCCAAAACCAAATTTGTGTAAAGTTGCAAATAGAAATTTCCAGTTAACTCTGTCAAACGCTTTTTCTGCATCTAAAGAAAATATTGTAATTTCAAGGTTTTTACTGTATGAGTAGTCTATTAAATTAAGTAATCTACGTGTATTTGTTGATGAGTGCCTACCTTTTATGAAACCAGTTTGGTCAGGATGAATTAAGAGGGGGGTTATTTTCTCTAGTCTCTTTGAGAGAGCTTTGCAGATTATTTTAAGGTCTACATTAATAAGGGATATTGGACGATAGCTTGAGGGATATACAGGGTCTTTGCCTGGTTTTAGCAGGAGATTAATGTTTGCAGAATTCATATTTGATGGAAGTCTGCCCTTTTCTTTGATTTCCTGCAACATCCTGTGAAAAACTGGTGCTAGAATCGTCCAGAATTCTTTGTAGAATTCTGCAGGAAAGCCGTCTGGACCTGGAGCCTTATTATTGGGCATACTTATCAGGGCTTCCTGGAGTTCGCCTGATGTCAGTGGCGAATCCAGTGCCATTGCTTGAGTGTCTAATAATTTTGGAAGAGTTATGTTGTCCAAAAACTGATCAATTTCCTTTTTAGACGGGTTTATTTGTGGTGAATACAACGTTTTATAGAAATCTCTGAAAATGTTGTTTATTTGTTTCGGTTCATATATTGTGTTCCCAGATGAATCTTGAACAGCACATATAGTTGTTTTTTCTTTATTTATTTTTAGCTGGTTTGCTAGAAATTGACCGGATTTATTACCATGTTCATAATTTTGTAAGCGTAGTCTTTAATGGTTTTTAATGGTTTTTTCTAATTCCTGAATATTTTTGTTTTCTTCTTTCTTTTGGTCTTTTGGTTTTTGAAAGAAATTATTTTACCTCTCATCACAGCTTTCCCTGCTTCCCATAGAACAGAAGCTGATGTTTCGGGAGTGTCATTATAGTCT
The DNA here is from genome assembly GCF_051167445.1 of Perissodus microlepis. Classification (NCBI taxonomy): domain Eukaryota; kingdom Metazoa; phylum Chordata; class Actinopteri; order Cichliformes; family Cichlidae; genus Perissodus; species Perissodus microlepis. The sequence continues at coordinate 37,518,388 of NC_140474.1, read as the reverse complement.
AAATATGAAGTCCACTCTTTTTTAAAATATTTAATAAAGTCTTCATCTTTAAGCAGTGATGTATTAAATCTCCAGTTTTTACTTGGCGTAGTATTATTCTTGTGCATTAGTGTTAAAGATACAGGAGCATGATCGCTGACAGCTATAGGGTGAATCTCAGTGTCTGAAATGTCACTCAGCAGTGAGCTGCTGACCAAAAAATAATCCAGACGAGAGTAGGAGTGATGAACATGTGAGAAAAAAGTATATTCCTTACTGTTGGGGTGAAGGGAGCGCCATGCATCGCAAAGACCAAAGTCGCTCATATACTGTTTGATTGTATTTGTGGACTGCCAATTACGCTGAGTTCCTGCTGTATTGAGCCTATCCATGTCTTCATTTAGTCCAAGGTTGAGGTCGCCTCCAAGAACAAGTGTGCCATCTAAGTGTTCAGAGAGGGCACTGAAAAAACCGTGAAAGAATGAGGGATCATCAACATTTGGACCATATACACTTACAATACATAGCTTTTTATCACGTATAGATAGTTTAATGATTAAGAATCTGCCCTCTGGATCTATAACTGTATCGAGTACTGTGAAATTAATATTTTTATGTATTAAAATTGCTACTCCCCTTTGTCTAAAATTATAACAAGCTGAGAACACATTAGGAAACTCAGGTGTTTTAAGTTCATTCGAACCTCTAAGAGGTCTGTGGGTCTCTTGTAAAAGGACAACATCTGCCTGTAGTTTTTTGAGTTGGTTAAATATTTTTAACCTCTTTTCTCTGGAGCCAGCTCCATTTACATTCCATGTAACAAACCTTAGTGCGCCCATAGATGTCTGTGTATAACTAGGGGTGTACGCTGTGTGTGTCGCTTAGACAGGTGGAGAGAATACATCACCTGTTCGTAAATAAAGAGAGGGGGAGAGAGAAGAAATGTGTGGCGAGATGCTCCCTGAGTTTGACTATGTGTGTGCATATTTACTAATATGAGTATGCTTGGCTTTAGTGTGTGTATCCTACAGGTCTGTGTGCGCTGTCTGACTGATGTAAATGTGCTTCTGTTGAGCGCATGATTGTGCATGATCGTGCATGATCGTGCATGATCGTGCTGTGCGTATGTGTCGAAATAAAGGATGTTGTTTGTGGATGAGTGTGGAAGCAGGTGATAGAAGCAGTGAAAGAAAATAAAAAAAGAAAGAAACCAAGGACTAGGGTGAGCAGCATAAAAACAAGAGGGGAAAAAAGAGGGGGAATAAAAACGAAAAGGAAAAAAAACCCCAGAAACATTCCAATTAAACCGTTGACGGAGAGTGACGGTGTTAATTCTGCTATGATATCACACTTAAGATGCGATATGATACTGGTAAGTTAAACAGATGTTGATGCAAGTTAGTGTGTGGATATGAAAAGGGTGTAGCGGATTCTTATCTGGTGTGAAGTTAATACAGTCACGGAGTGATGCCGGGGTCGCGGTGGAGCTGTCCGTCCACGTACAGCCGGTCCACAGCAATGACAGCGCGGGAGCCCTTCTGGATGAAGCCGCGTCGGATTGGGAAGAGGACCCTGCGTCGTTCCAGGATCTCTTTGGGGAACTGGTCGTTCACGCTGAAGTCCGTTCCTTTTAATTCCCTGCCGCGGCTTTTCACCTGTTCCTTTTGTTTGAAGTGGCCGAATTTTGATTCGCTTGATTCTCATGTGAAATGGTTAGCCTGCCAAATAAGATGATGCAAATATAATGCAAATATAACATAATATCAAACTGTGCTGATTTAGCTGTTATTAAATTATGGAACGGTACAAAGCAAAGATGCACGGTAAACATATAGCTATTGTCCCAGGTTGGTCAACTTTTCTGTCATTTTACTGATAATCTGGGTTACAGTATACACAATAATCTCTCAGTTATTGTCCTGGAAACATTACATAACATAGGCAGTCTTATTTATGTCTTATGGCAGCTGCAGCTGTGTATATAGCCTCTGTACAACACCACAGTAGATTTTAAATGACGTAATCAAGATATATTCAGATATTTTCAGAATCAGAATCGGCATACTTTATGCTTCACCTCGCTGAGAACACCTCTGCTGAGTTGGGCTAGCTAGCTGCTGCTAGTTAGCTCCATTGTCTGCCGACTTGGACTTAGCTTAACTGCCCCTGTTGGTGTTAGCCTCCACCACGCAGTTGGTGCATAGGCTGCCTGTGGAGCGCTAATTTCGAGTTTTCCTGTGCAGCATTTTGCTTTGCGTTTTGTAATGGACTCCAAACTGAAGCGAGCAAAGCAGAAATCTTCTGTTCGCTCCTGTCCTCAGGGGTGCGGTTTCTCTTTGCATGACAGCGACCACCATGATGTCTGTCCTTTCTGCCTGGGGATCGTACACGCTAGGAGAGCGTTGACGGAGCCCAAAGCTTGTGCGTTTTGTCGCCTGCTCCGGCGCTCGACCCTGGAAAGACGGGTGATGTTTGTGGAAAAAGTGCTAGGACGCTCGGCTGTCCCACGGTATGACCCTCTCCTTTCCGAGTCTGGAGCCCTGGCTTCATCCGAGTCCGAAGACGAGGATTGTCCAGTCGATGTCCCCGCAATTAGCTGGGCTGACCACATGGAATATGTTGACGGGTTAGCCGATGACGAGCCGGAACCATGCTGGAGCGCTGACGGGCTTCAGCCTGGGTTGCCGCCCAATGTGTTGCCGCTACAGCGCCGGTCGGCCACGATGACACCTCTCTTTTCTCCCTGTTTCGCTTTGCTGCTGAGAAGCTGCAGGTGGACTGGCCCTCTCCTCCGCCAGCTCAGAAGCCGTAGCGGTTCACTGGCTTTTTCCTCCCACCGGAGCCCGCAGCGGCCAAAAACTGCCTTCCCATGTTCCCAGACTTTGTCTGCGAGCTAACAGCATCATGGGACAAACCTCTTTCTACCCGCGTCACTGTGCCCGGCTATGGACAGTACATGGAATTGGATGGCGCCGAGGGGGCTGGCTTAGCTAACCCACCCCTTATGGAGCTGTCTCTGGCTGCTTATCTGGTCCCGTCCTATAACCATTGGTGTCGGCAGCCCTGCAACTCTGCCGTACAAGCACTGCAGATTCTCTGCTTCGCAGCAAGCAGACCGGCACTGCTCCGCCATGAGCTCCGTCACCATGCTCCAGACATACCAGGCGATGTGCCTGGTGGAGCTCGGATCGCTGGTTCCTGATGACAGCCCGCTGGCAACACTTCTTAATGAGGTCAGAGTCGCCACAGATTACATCCTCCGTGCATCCCGCTGTGCAGCGCTCTCCCTGGGCAGAGGGATGGCTTCGGCAGTAGTGGTGCAGAGGCACCTGTGGCTGACCCTCTCTGATGTTCCGGATAGGGACAAACCTGTATATCTGGATGCACCAGTGTCTGCGGCTGGGTTATTCGGACATTCACTTGCAGCCATTCAGGTTAGATTCGATCAGAGGAAGAAGCAGACGGAAGCTCTGCGCCACATCATCCCCAGACGTCCCCAGACGCTGAGGAAGAAGCCTCAGCCCTCCTAGCTGTGGTTTCGAGTTGAGAAGGGGTCCAGCGGCAGGGAGACGCTGCTTTTACCTCTCTGTTGCCGCCCAAGAGGTGCTGCTTAAGTTCTGTTCAGGTTGTCAGCCCCAGAAGGCGCTGCACTTTCCTAACACTGTCTCCCAAGCACAAACCCTCTGCACACAAAATGCCTCAGGTAACTCCCTGTTCAGGTGTGTTAAATGTTCAGGTGACCACATCAAGTGTTCCCGCTGTTTTTCATTGTTGTGCCCCAGGAAAGGTGCCTCCAACAAAATGTATGAATGTACATGTTCCCATGTTACAGCAATAAAGAGTGTTGTTTATTCTCAAACAATCACAAATGCTCAGCCTGCAGGCACAATGAGCCAGGTCAGGCAGGTGATGCATTTCCCTGCAGACACACTGGGGGGCGACAACACCCTGCCGACGGTGCTGCAGGTCAGCCGGCTGGCTGCTCACTTCCCTCAGTGGCGCACTTGCGTCCCCTCTCCATGGGTGCTGCAAACCGTTGCCACTGGTTACTGGTTGCAGTTCCGGGTCAAACCGCCTCGTTTCCAGAGAATCGTAAACACAACTGTCGGCGCCGAGGCGCCCATGATATGCAGGGAGGAAATAAATGTGCTTTGTAGAAAAGAGCAATAGGAGTGGTCCCTGCGTAGAGGACAGACAAAGGTTGGTACGGCTGTTATTTTGTTGTTCCGAAAAAAGGGGGAGGGCTTCATCCCATCCTCGACCTGCGAGTCTTGAACACGAATCTACAAGTACAAGCCTACGAATACCTAGGGCTGTTGCTCGCTCCTCGCACCTTTGCGAAATGTGCCGAAGCAGCGCTAGCGCCCCTCAGAGAGAGACGCATCCACATCTTAGCCTACCTAGACGACTGGGCTCTCGTAGCTTGCTCCAGAGAGCAGGCAGAGACACAGCTGTCGCTGGTTCTGTCACACATTCAGACACTGGGGTTCTCTGTGAACTTTCAAAAGAGCTCGCTAATCCCGAGTCAGCAGATTACTTTCCTCGGTTTGGAAATATGCTCGCTCAGTTTCAGCTGGGACGCAGACTGCGTTTCCAGACGCTATTACGTTTGTTGGGCATGATGGCATCTATGATCGCCATAGTGCCGCTTGGACTGTTAAAAATGAGAGCGTTTCAACGCTGGACTCTCTCTCTCACCGCCTGTGTGCATCGCGTCACCTCCAGAGGAGGCTGCCGGAACCGCGTCTTGCATGCTAGCTCTCCATCCTTGGAGGGAGCCCGGGCTGCTGCATCAGGGCTCTTGTACTGGGAGGGTGTTGTTTCGCAAGGTGGTGTCCACAGATGCTTCCCTAAGAGGGTGGGGAGTGCTGTGCGAGGGTGCATCAGTGAGAGGGATCTGGTCCGCAGCCCAGCGCGAGCTGCACATCAACCACTTAGAGCTGTTAGCAGTCTCTAAGAGCCACCCATGCCCCGAGCCACCTGAACCTGGGGTCAGACCTTCTCTCCAGGGGGGGTCCTCTGGTGAGAGAATGGAGGTTACACCCTTTAATAGTGGCTCAGATTTGGGATCTATTTGGCAAGGCGCAAGTAGATCTTTTTGCTTCCAGGGTAAATACTCACTGCCCCCCTGTTCTTCGCCATAATTGACCACGATGCACCCTTGGGCATGTACGCGCTAGCGCACCAATGGCCAGACGTGCTCCTGTATGCATTTCCCCCAGTGGAAATGATATCTCCAGTTCTAAAGAGAGTGCGTCACATTCCCTTTCTCTGATTCTAGTGGCTCCTTGGTGGCCCACAAAGTCGTGGTATGCAGAGATAATCAGCCTGCTAGCAGCAAGTCCTTGGCAGCTTCCTCTCCGCAGGAACCTCCTCTCTCAGGCAGGAGGAGAAGTGGTTCATCTGCGCCCGGATCTGTGCCACCTTCATGCTTACCCGCTGAGAGGTTAAACTTGATTGCTAAGGGTTTGCCACCTAGTGTGATAGCGACAATTCAGAACACTAGGGTCTCAACCACTAGAGCCTTGTACGCTTACAAATGGCGAGCCTTCGAGCAATGGTGCCAGGACCGCCACACTCTCCCATTTCAGTGCTCTATTGCTCTATTTCAGTGCTCTACCTAAATATTGTTTAGGTAGCTGAAATCTGCAGATTGGTGTCTGTGGAGCAACAAAACACAGCAAACATGTCCATTAAATGTTTTTAGGCTCAGTTTTTTACCTACATTACAGATAAAGATGCATTTAAACTCAAAATGAAATTCTGACTGAACCCTCTGCTGCTGCCTGGGAAACAAAGACATAAAAACAACTTTCCTTTGACCCTACGGAGGTGCCGTGCTGCAGACTAGAATCATAGCATGTGTGTGAAAAGACTCCCTGCAGTTTTAACCAATAATGCCCCCCGCGACGCTGTCAGAGGGATGGAGGATGGAGCCATCGAGGGAGGTGTAAAGGCGCCCTTGTTGGCAGTGAGGAGGGGAAGGCTGCTGAAGCTGAAGATAGAGACGTACAGCACAGACTCCCCAGCTGCTTGTGTCTGTGTGTATATGGTTGTCATGACAGGCCTTCAGTGAGTCTGACCATCACTACAAACTCATGGTGTGTGTGCAGATATTCTCATTCCCATCTGCAGTGTGAGAAGACACCCCTCCTCATGCATCTCCTCCCCTCCTGTCTCCGAACACGGCCCCCACTCGGCATAAAGGGCACATTTGTTCTCAACCTTGTGCCACACTTCTCTGCACTATTGTTCTGCAGGCCTACTGTTAATATCCGTTGCAAATCTGCTTACTTTCAGATTCCATCAATATGGGTGGGGCAAACAAAGAGAGGGCTATATAGTCTGCTCAAAGCCCGGAGAAAGGATGCAAACAGAGCTTGCCAGTGTGTTCCTCGACTCGGGAGGGTGCTGACAATGGCAGCAGTGTGAGGGAGCGTGGCGATTGATCAGTCTGATGTGGTGCTGCGTGGGATGGATGTCGCAAACAGAATTAAACAAACAAAGGTTGAGAGGAAGTGGCGTGATTTAGCTGATGGGATTTAGAAAAGATGAGTGGATGCGGTGGGTCTACATGTCCTTCCTGTAATCTATATATTATTTCCCACTGTGTCACGATTAAGGTCAAACGAAGAAAAAAAAGCCACCTACGAGGAGTCTCTTTTCAGCAAATCACCACTAAATTACAATGTTGTGTGGGGAAATCGTAGGTTTTGTTTTAAGACATCTCTCAAAGTTAGTGGGCACGGCGCACAAAGCTTCTCAGCTTAGTGATGCGTGTCACACTTAATAAATATGCAGGAAGAGCTGGAAAAAGTTTTAAAAAAGAGATGTGATGATGTGAACGTGGCCAACTGTAAGGGAATTACACTGTCTCATTAAGGCATTCACAACAGTGTTTACTGCACAGGACACTTACAAGAGAACAAGTCCTTACAGCTGTTGGTATATTTCACACATATTTCAACATCTTGCTCAAAGATACTGTGACAGACAGGGATCCTGCTCCACAGGCGCCACCTTAGCGCCGCTGCTGCCTTGCTTCGCTGCCTCCACCGCCCCAGCACCCATCTCCTGGCTCAGGGGGAGTGTTTACTCATCATTCCCGAATCTCTCTGTGTAGCATGTTTGCAGGTTGTGATGAGCTCGGAGGCTGAACTCTCTGATTTGATTTGACATTTCAAATCTATCAAATTTATCTACCACATAAACTACACCCAACTGAACCAGCATGGTGGCAACGTGGTTTCTAACATACTAATAAGGTTTTTTCAAACAAACAAAAAAAAACACAAAAGTAAAAACAAAATCCTGCAACATCCTCCAAGGGAAGAAACGCTACGTTTCAATGCATTTTAAAATATGTGCCTGATAAAGGATCCATGTGCTTGGACGGAGGAAAGCTGAGCCCCTGCGTGGTTGGGATGTCGGAGAATTATGATGCTCATAACACATTTATCATTTATTTCTTACTTGCTGTGACGGCAGCGTTTTCAAAAGTATCGACATTCTGTACTTAAGTAGAAGTACAAATGCTACTGTTAAAAAATACTCCAGTATTACTCCAGTCCAGTTTTGTACTCAAGTAAAAGTAAAAAAGTACAGGCTCTGAAATATACTCAATGCAAGAAAGTAAAAATAACTCCTTGGAGGATGTTTCTATTTTTGCTGAACCTTATGATGTATTAACATAATATTAACATAATATCAGTAGATGGGAATATAAACTTTTAAGAAAAAAACTAATTATACTCTGAATCTGAAGAAAAAGAAGGAAATGTTCTGTTGCCTACACAGAGGGTAACTTTGTGTCTCAATGGGGAAATGTGCACAGGGGTTAAAGTGGATTCAGCAGGTGGGGGAAACTAAACTGGTTGTAATGGTTCAATGTGGGGAAAAGAATCAATTTCAATTTCAATTTTATTTATATAGCAACAAATCACAACAACAGTAGCCTCAAGGCGCTTTATATTGTACAGTAGATCGTACAATAATAGATACAGAGAAAAACCCAACAATCATATGACCCCCTATGAGCAAGCACTTTGGCGACAGTGGGAAGGAAAAACTCCCTTTTAACGGGAAGAAACCTCCGGCAGAACCAGGCTCAGGGAGGGGCGGGGCCATCTGCTGTGAGAGAAGGAAGACAGGATAAAGACATGCTGTGGAAGAGAGACAGAGATTAATAACAAGTATGATTCAATGCAGAGAGGTCTATTAACATATAGTGAGTGAGAAAGGTGACTGGAAAGGAAAAACTCAATGCATCATGGGAATCCCCGGCAGCCTACGTCTATTGCAGCATAACTAAGGGAGGATTCAGGGTCACCTGGTCCAGCCCTAACTATATTTTTTTAAAATATTTTTTTACTCCTCCCCCTTTTGTGAGTGTGGACGCTTCCTGTCTTTGCTCTTTAAAAGCTTTGCTTCTTTTATTGATTTTTATGCTGATTTTTCCCTTTTTTCCGTATGAGCTTACCTGCCATAGCGTCTGGACACTTATAGATCATTAGGACTAAAGTGTTCTTAACAGAAACAGCAACATTTTTATAGTTACCGTATCTTCAGCGCTCCGTGTGTCTGTGGCCTACACACAGCTGAAGCCTGATTACAGCATCTGGGCACCGAACAGCCTCAATAGCCTGGAAAGGTGCTAACCGCTAGGCTAACAAGCAACAAGATGCCTTCCCTCTCCACAGATGACTACCACAGCCTCCTGCAGAAGATTGCAGAACTGGAGACAAAAATTCATCGCTTGGAAGCAAACGTGGAGGTAAATGGACCTTGCCTTTGATTCAAAACAATGGCGATGAGCAAGCAAGTACACAGCCAAGGAGCACAGATAACATGACCAAGAAAGTAGACTCTGTGCATTATAATAAATCCTCAAGCGATAATCCCCCCTTGGACTGTCTTGGTGCAAAACCAAGACATAAATCATGTCTCCTGGAAGGGGGAGGACGCATCACGGGCAGGGCACAGCAAGCTGAAATCTCTGAAACCGACTGGCCTTCACTTCCTATGAGACAGAGAAGCTCTTCTACCCCTGTATACGAGAGGAAACAGGACTGGACAACCGTGAATAGGAAGGTTAACAACAAACCTCCAAAACAACTGAATGTGAAACTGCAGAACAGATTTGCTCCATTATCAAAGGACCCTGGATCTATATCGGACAACCATCAGTCTAAAAGTAGCGAAGTAAGGTCTGAAAATCTGTTGAAAAGTAAAAGGCCACAGGGAAAGCTAAAGGCTAGGCCTGAAAGTCTGATTGTGGGTGACTCTGCCGTAAAGGATGTACAAAGGATGTGCGGTAAGAACACTAAAGTCCTCTGCTTCCCTAAGGATATGGTCAACAACCTGAAGGAGAGACTTCTTCAAATTGCAGATGAATATCCAACTGTGACAAACATTGTTCTGCATACAGGGTCAAACGATGTGTCCAAACAACAGACGGAGGTTCTGAAACGGGACTTTACTGGATTATTAAATACTGTAAACTCTCTGAATGCAGCTGTATTCATCAGTGGACCTGTACCGCCCGTCAGAGGAGGAGACGAGAGATTCAGCAGGTTGTTTACACTGAATAAATGGCTCATATCAGCATGTACTGACCACTCAGTGCATTTTATCAACAACTTTAATATTCTTTGGGAACGCAGGCATCTGTTTAAAGCAAATGGATTTAATTTTAACAAGTCAGGGGTGAAACTGTTCACCTCCAACTTGTTTTATTCGGTACGTCATCCATCTGTGCTTGGTGCCAAGGCTGAGATAAATGAGGAGTTATCTCATAAAGAGGAACAAACAGTACTCCAAGAACAGACAAAGCCCAGCAGAAACCTTGAGGAGGAGCTCCATCTGCCCCCACCCGGGAAGAGCTTCAGAAAGGAGAGACATCTGAGTTGCCTCCAACTCTCTCAACAACACCAACGACCAGGACCAGGGACCACGATCTTCCCCAGTCCCCCAAACCCCTGACAGGCCATCACCCTCCTCCCCCTCCCTTTCTCCCTCCTCCCCACACCTGAAATTCACTGAGGAGATGATGGAGCGGGTCAATGCTGGGCTCAGATCTACCCCCCGGCCCAATCCCTTTTTGTCCCCCATAAACCCCCCACCAGAGCAGCCAAAGGTTCGCCATCGAGCCCCACCCTCAACAGAGCAATCGAGGTCACATTGCCCAGCCTCGCCCCCCTTAGTTCCTCCTTACCACCTTCATGCTCTGTCTCCGCAGTCTGATGTGTGATGTGTGGAGGGTCCGGGCGGCGAGGATTATGGCAGTGGTGACTTTTCCCAGGAGAAGCTGGGACCCTGTTTACTAGAAGGTTTTAAAATTTCTGTACTTTTAGGTGACAGAAGGAGACATGTGGCCTGGTCAAAACGCAGAGAGCTGCTCTCTAAAAGATCTTTAAACATAGTAAACATACCTTGTGTGCCACAGACTGCTCCCAAACACGAGGGGACAAGTAATGCCTCTAAAACACTTAAGTTGGCTTTATTAAACGTTAGATCTTTAGCTGGGAAAACATTTTTAATTAATGATTTAATCACTGAGCACAGCCTTGATTTTATGTTTTTAACTGAAACTTGGTTGGACCAAAGT